>NW_025963824.1:27494096-28094096 GCF_023055435.1 Haliotis rufescens | reverse complement strand
AGTGACCACATTTCCACAGTTGGACAGGGATACTATCTACCACCTGGGTTCTCCCACTTACCATGTAGATCAGACTCTTGCGTGGTCACTGGGTTCTGTGTAACCTTCTCGCTCTGGCTCGGATCCTGACTCGGGTCCCTCGAGGCTGAAATGAAGAATATGTTGTTCAGTCAGTGAGTTGGGTTTTACACCACTCTTCGCAAAATTCAGACTGGGGGACACCAGACATGGGCTTCAGACATTGTACTCATTTGGGGAATCGATCCCAGATTTTCGGTGTGAAGAGCGAACACTTTAACCACTAGGCTACCCCACAACCCCCATAAATGCTGTTTAGGAAACTAAATTTTGCAGGTAAGCATTATAACAACAGACAACAGAGTTTGGTTTGGGTTTGGTTTGTTGTTTAACACTGCACTCAGCAATATTCCAGCTATATGACTGCGGTCTGTAAATAATCGAGTCAGGACCAGACAATCCAGTGATTGACATCATGAACATCGATCCACGCTGTGACAAGTAGTCTCACTACTAGCAGCATTTGTGTATGACGTCATTTGTATAACGTCACTACTTTTCGGGTGTTCCGCCATCTTGCCTAGTAAGTAAAGTATGTCCACCAAACACTCACTGTTTGTGGTATCTTAATAGAACCCGAGGGGTCATGTCTTTTGTCTCAGACAGACATGAAGACCTAAACACAAGCAAATGGAATCGATGACATGCATCAACCAAGTCAGCGAGCCTGACCACCCGATCCAGTTAGTAGACTTTTACGACAAGCATAGTCGCCTTTTACAGCAAGCATGGGTTGCTGAAGACCTATTCTACCCCGGATCTTCACGGGTCTCTGACAACAGAGAAGTGGCATTCGACACGGTATGTGCCTTTCAAATTTATTCACTGATACGGTGGACTGACAAACGGCTTAAATTAATTAGATTTTGATTTAGATTGCTTTTAATCTACCCCACATGTTTTTAGTAAAAAAAAAACAAAACGCCTCCTGAATCCTCATGATAATAATCACTGGATTGTCTTGTCCAAACTCGATTATTTACAGACCGCCGTCATATAGCTGGAATATTGCTGGACGCGGGGTTAAACATCAAACCAAACCAAAAAACGGATTGCTTAAGTTTGAATTAGCCTAAGCTGCACACTGCCTTTGTGACAACCAGGTGAGCGGGGCTGTACAGGGTGTCTAGCCTTGCGTAAAGATATAATATAGGATAGTGCATTTCTGACACTCGTGGTGTTAATTATCAAGAAATATTTAAGCAACAACTAGGCTACTGTGGTTCGAAGGGATTGTGAAATCTAAAAGCTCAAATTGGCCTATACCTCTAGCATTAGGATAAACATTTTTTTCCGAAATCAATAGCTGTATTAATAGTGTTTTCACCTGTTGAGGAATTTTGATTCTTGTTCACATTTGGTTCCATGCCAGGATTCAGCCTGTCCCGCTTCGCTCCACTCCGTGCGTCTGAACTTCCCGCCGAAAAGGTCGTGTCGTCCACTCAAGCCGCTACAACGCCGCGTGTATCGCCAATATTGACCCTAACCTAACTTAAAGCTATATACTCTCCATTAGGTGGCACTTTCGAAGAAATGAGCGCCATTCTGCCTCGCCTGGCTGACATGCATTACGTGATGCACCAAGCAATTATTTACATGATGCACCAAGCAATTATTTACATGATGCGCCTATGCAAAATGTATCAAGAGTAGTCTCCCTTTGACCACGAATTAATATGTTGATGTTTGTTAAATTGTTTTAAATGCAGATGGGTCACTATCGAAATTTGTACCCCTTTTGGTACACTCCACGTGACAAAACGCACAACCAATGCACACAACCTTTCACAGAACATATAGCAAAGGCTTAACCTGTCTGCAAATCTAACACAACATATTTAGTTATGTTTTACTGTTGAAATGAATACAAAAACATTTTAGATACATTATGACCAAATGTTTCTGGAAAATGTTTCTAAAACGTTTCTGGAACCACACAAAATCACGTAAATAAAACATTTTTTAAAACATTGCCGGAACATTTAGTGAAATGTTTTAGGGATGTTTTAATTAACAACGTTTACATGCTTTTAATTTTTTTAATTTGAATTTTTACAAGATATACTGCTTTTCAATTGGACGAGAGGTCGGTCACCTGACCGCAAAATTGACGTTCATAAGTGTAGCATAGTCGCCTTTTACAGTAAGCATAGGTTGTATGGGAGTTCATTATATATATTGAAGACCTGTTCTAACCCGGATCGCCACCAATTGGAAGTCGGCGACAACTGTCAATATAATTTATACATGCATTTTGACGGTTGAGACTCTTTCATTGGTGATATGACTTGATGCATTGAATTTAAAGTTACACGACTATGTGATCGTGAGCAGACGGTGAGGTGAAATGGGGTTTAACGTCGCGTCCAAGATGATTGCACTTATATAGCGACGTGCATGTACGTGTATGTGTTTGTATGGCTGCTTGTACTAGTCCGGACTGATGCCGATTTATAGTGCTATCCCACTGAGATACCATGCCGCAGTTTAACATGAATACCCTACTCAGACACAGTATACTGACCCCGAGCCGACCAGTCCTTGTTTTAGACCCTTAATGCCGAGCGCCAGACAGGGTAACAACAAGTACCATCTTTTAACGTCTTTTGGTATGACGCGGCCGGGGATCGAACCCCGGACCTTCCGCTCTCCGGGCGGACGCTCTACCACTAGACCACGGAGGCGGTCCGTGAGAAGACGATGGTTAAAGGTTATAGCCTTGTCTTGACATATGTACCTCTTTACTTTCTTGCCATCCCTTACACATTTGAACAGCACACTTGATTTAATGTATATAGCATTCTCACTGGAAATCGTTTTGCTGAGTCAAATATACCTATTATGTCTTATGAAAATGATATCACCACAATTGTCACTCGCTAACATTACTTTTGAGTGTCCAGATCAGACATTTATTATCATTAATTGTAACCATTAATTTCCAGTTCTGACTTCGGCAATTACGAATTGAACGACTTGCTACTGATCTCATTAAAGTTTTATGTCAAGTACCACCATTCAACTTAATAAAACCCCACTCCCGTGATCCTTTTTTATTGAAACAATCAATTATTCAAATTATGGTCAACTTTCGTTAGCTTGTACATGCAAAACTCTGGCTTCGGAACTGTAAAGGTGTATAGTTTTCTCCCATCACAGTCACACGAAGATAAAGGGATGTTGCTTCTATCCAGCCAAGGGACCACTGTGACGGTGGTCCTACAAATGCTGGTCCTAATTGACTTGCGTGAGACAAGGAGATGGTTTGGGCCCAACATGTGTAAAGAGCTCTGCGAGGACACATTGGGGTGCTCGGAATATCTGTTCTCGAGCTGCCACCTCTCATGTAGGATACAGAACCGTGCTAGCTTATCCCACGGGGCAACGACACATGTCAACAACAAACAGGTATTTAGTTCATCCTTTCATTTGATGGATAGGGGATGTGGCGTAGCATTTGCTCGTCCCACAAAGAACCTAGCCATGGTTCATTTCATCACATGGTTCAATGTATGACTTAATTATCCATGTATTTCTGATGTTCTTTGCTGTGAGGTGGCTGGAACATCGACCAAAGCGACTGCTTTCACTAACAGAGTCTCTGTGAACAGCATTGCTGTTTGAATAGTTAGTGATTGATTGAGTCTGGTTTTACGCCGCTTTTAGCAATATTTCAGCAATATCAGGGTGGGGGACACCAGAAATGGGCTTCACACGTTGTATCCACGTCGGGAATCGAACCCGGATATCCGGGGTGACGAGCGAACGCTTTAACCCTTCTTCTCCCCCCCCCCCCCCCCCGGATTACCACGGATTATTAATCGAAATGGGTGTTATCTTACCCCCGGTTAAACGTTGGTCATGATGTCAATCACTGGCATATCTAGTCCAGTTTCAATTACTTTATAGCCGACGGTTTTTAGCTAAAATGTTACCGAGTGTGGTATTAAACACAACAAACAAACATGCAAACTTGTATTCAGATTTGCAGCAAGTCTCACATCGAAAATCACAGATGAGTTACAGAACCATCGGCTCCATGCATTTCTATAAAATGAAAATAACTATTTCCTTCAGACTGACACCAGAGTGTTAGCCTCACTGACCAGGACATGTGCCAAGTACTCCAGGATCTTCTACAGCAGAGCAGGCACTCTGTCCTGTGGCACAAGTGTTAACACTGGTAAGAGAACAGAATACATGCAAAAGCAAAGCTATATAGATTATATAAATACACAATCCGGTACAAGTTTTGGAAATCAAAGAAATGGGGTTTAACGTCTTGTCCAAGATTATTGCACTGATATAGCGACGTGCATGTACGTGTGTGTGTTTGTGTGGCTGCTTGTACTAGTCCGGACTGATGCCGATTTATAGTGCTAGCTCACTGAGATACGATGCCGCAGTTTAACATGAATACCCCACTCAGACACAGTATACTGACTCCGATTGATTGATATCATGAGCATCGATCCACGCAATTGAGATACAATGACATGCATTAAACAAGTCAGCGAGCCTGTCAACCCGATCCCGTTAGTCCCTCTTACGACAAGCATAGTCGCCTTTTACGGCAACATGGGTTGCTGAAGACCTATTCTACCCCGGATCTTCACGGGTCTTACACAGGGATTTCCGCACCTTTAACTAAAACAAGTAAATTGTATGACGTAACATGATATTCAACTTAAATTCGACGATTCGTAGATAGGACAGCCATTGGCGATGGTGGGATTGGTAGTGGTATCTTAGTTAAACGAAGTTATCCTTCATAATCATTGACCTGACCCAAGAATGACCTCTCAATTAAACGCTGATATTTTACCCAAGTATTTGTCCAGATGATTCGTCCAGATGCCCGAAGGTCAAACTCAGTCTCGATCGGCTTTGTTTGTAAGATTGAAATGAGTGAGTGAGTTTGGTTTTACGCCGCTTTTAGCAATATTCCAGCAATATCACGGCGGGGGACACCAGAAATGGGATTCACACAATGTACCCATGTCGGGAATCGAACCCGGGTCTTCGGCGTGACGAGCGAACGCTTAAACCCCTAGGCTACCCGACCGCCCCGTTAAGATTGAAAGAGGTATTTGTTCCAAACTATTATTTCTCTTTGTATTCATTTTCAGTCTCCGCTGGGGAACACCGAGTTGCGCATGCCATCTTACCACGCCTCCTAGCCATAGAGTACATGTCTCCTACAGAACAACCTTTCTACAAGTTCCATATGGACAACAAGTCCGTTGCTGTATATCCCAATCTCACTTCAAAGAAGGTTAAAGCCACAGGCTATTTGGGGGCCTTGAGGAGGGTAATATTGTCACTTTCAGACCCATACAGACTTTCCTACTTTACCTTAGGCGACAGCACTGTAGAGAAGATGAAATCAAACATTGTATGTTCTGCCATGTCTGTGGATGTGACTAGAAACCTCCTCGTATTAGCAATAGGACTTCCTTGGTCTGCCATGTACACCATGAAACCAGATGGAGAAGGATACAAACTCTTGTTTAACATTAGCCAACCATCAGGGGATAGATATGACTTTCCAACTGCTTTGGCCATGGATCTCGAACGCGATTTCGTTTATATGTGTTTACGGAACAAAATCCTTTCAGCAGACTTGAATGGAAAAATTAGGAACGTGTTATTCCAGGGGTCTTCTTTGCAAAGTATAGACTTTGACCCAATAGAAGATGTGGTGTATATCGGTAAGCAACGTGATGTACTTCGAATATCCTTGATGACAAACAACATACTGAAAATAGCTTCGTTTAAGACACCTGTGTTTTTCTTGTTGTACTATGATAACCAGATATATGCAAGCCTCTATTTTCTTGACTCATTAGTCACTGCCAGCGTACAGAATAAGAAGCAAGAATTTCATATACTTACGATAAAAAGGAACCCCAAGCCGATAATATTGTGTCGCATTGTGTAGGTAGGTGTCCCTGACAACACGGAATAATTCATACAAATCGGTAACATATGTTTTTAACCTGTTTTGAATAAAATTCATGTTCATATGACCTGTTCTCCTTCTCTTCCTGTCCACTTGCGTTGTGTTTCTGAATGAGTGAGCTCAGTTTAACGCCACTTTGACTACTATTGCAGTTACTACTACGAGTGTTTGCCGTCTTGTAGGTTAGGACCATAGTTTGATTCTCAGAATGTTTCAAGAAAGTAAAAGCACACAAGCTTTTCCACAATCAGGAATTATCTGCTAAAAACAATGTCCATGGTACTATTCCTGGGCCCACTTGCACAGAGAAATTTTAATTATAATGGATGTTAGGCTTGGATTTAAGATCGGGATCCTAGCTAAGATTGAAATCTCAACGGTGGGGGTACGAATATCTTAAACTTGACCTCTGTCTATAGTTGTCTACAAACGCGCATGGCTTGCTGCGTATGCGAACTGTAAAACAGGTTACGATGCAACACTGTTATATGGCAGTATGTCCCTAAGGCATTCGTCGCTTGATGACTTCACTGTCAAGAATCGATTCCAGAGATGCAAAGTACGCAAGTACCGGTCCTCATTGGGCCTAGTTACCCTGGTTCTGCCAGTTCGTGGCCTGCCTGATGTCTGCCCGGTTGCATCAGGTTGCAGGGCCCGCACGCGTTGTTGGAGTATCAGTCGTGGTGTTTCGGTGGTGGTTTTCAATCAGTGTGAGTGTCTGACATGCCGTCCGTACCATTTGTATACTCTTACTGCACGTGTAGTTTTGGCTGCACAAGCGGCAAGTGTTTTCAATATTTCGTTATTCAACACAATAGCGTGACGTGGTACGTGTATCACTTTCTGCATAGAGCATTGTTGTGTTTGGACGATGTGTTTTGCTTTGATTAAGTTTGAACTTGTATTTGTTTTTTTTGCCGTTACATTTCTAAAGTTTCTTTTGGCCGTCAGTTTATGACAGTGAGTGGTTTCCCAACTTGTCTCTCAGGGGGCACGGGTGGCCCAGTCGTCTAAGGCGCCGCGATTCGCTGTGCAGAGTTGCGTCCCTTGGGCACGCCAGAAACCTATGATTGTGGGTTCGAATCCCGGTTCGCCCCGATTATGTTTCTAGGTTTGTCAACACCATACCCGTGCTCGTGGGTTTCACCGAAGTGGTAAACGTCTTAGACTTCGGGCTTTCCTCCCACATGAAGCTGACTCGCCGTGATATAACTGGAATAATGTTAAAAGCGGCGTTAAACCCAACTCACTCACTGACTCACTTGCCTCTCTTGTGAAATGATGTGCACAGAGGACCCATTCGTTTTTTTAACAGTTATTTCAAATCGTTTTCATTTACAAATACCTATCTTAGAAAGGTAAAATAATTAATCACATACACGCAGACTTTTTTAACAATACTTTTATTCAAAAGTGAGGGATTACCTCTACAATTATACGTGAATTTGGTTTCGTCGTAAACATGTGTCTGATGAAGATCGAAAAAAGTCCAAAAGTTCTTTCCCAGAAAGAATCAAATACGTGTTGATATGGATGGAACATCCTCAAGGCAGAGTACACAGAACCCTTTGCTTTTTGTTTTTTAGTGGTATTTTCGTTGAGAAAGGTTTATTTTGATTGGTTGTTGGAATACTGTGAATATAAATATTACGGAACAATTTGGCATGAACATAACCCTTGTAATATACAAGTTGTGTCACCCAGACGTGGAAATATTTGATTTGGATTTCCTTTTTACCGGATAAGGACAGTTTCTTTAGTTTGTCGCCATCACTGTAGTAGAGGACATTTTCATGTGAATGAAAAGTCATAGCAAATAAGTTCCGACCCCTTTTAATTTCTGTTGTGTTCCCCTCAAAATCAACTGATATTATGCTCTGATGAAGACAGATATAGACTAGGTCTAGTTTCGTGTCCATGGCTATGGCCGTCGGGAACATCCGCTTCTGTTCTTTTATCATATTCAAGTGAAAGAGCAGGCTGTACTTGCGTCCATCGGATGTCAATGTGTAAACGGCAGACTTTGCGTATAGCACAGCTAGTACAAGAAGATTCCTCTTGTCGTCAATAGCCATTGCATTGCAAATAATGTTTTCCTTTATTGTCGTTTTGATATTTGTGTCAACAGAAATAGCTAAGAGTTTACTTTGATAAGGTTGGGACACAATACGTGCACGCTACGAAGGGAAAATATGTCACTGCTTTGACGCCTTTAAGGTTTAAATTTGGGTATATCTTGGGTGAAAAGTCGTCAGTGAAGATCTGATAGACAGGCTCGTTTCTGCTTGACAAGACGTTAGTCACCAACAGCCTCGATCTCAGCGTCCTGTTGCCTGCTCTATACACAACTGCAAAGGAATGAGAGAAACATAAGAACCATTCGAAGACACTTTGGTGCCTAGAAAGCGTATGACAAATTGTTAATGATCGGCCTCGCACAGGGCGCCCTAGGTCAACAACACAAGTCCAGGGTCGATTAATCAGAAACCAGGCTTGACGAAATCGAGGCCAATAAGGCAATCAAATCGATGATCACTTGCACCAGACTAGCGTAGTTTCAGTCACTGGCGAAACGATAAGAAATCGTCTGCATGCAGGTAGTCTGCATGCTCGGCGACCACATGTTGTCGTTAACAAATTGAAAGGTTTGTGTATGAACAATACCTTGAACAAAGTTGACTGCAACAACCACATACATTGGTCAGTATTAAGTTGGTAAAATGTTATATAACCTGTCTCGTTTATGCCCGGGAGAAAACGTCAACACATCAAAATATTTGGAGACATGCGAAGCTCAGTCAGAGGATTTATCAAAAGTGATCGGATGTGATCAAAGTTGATAATAGATAAGTAGTTTCTACACACGACAAGCCAAATCGGTCAGTAGACATAAATCTGCATGACAACTTATATGGCAGTGCTTGTAAGATGACAAATTGATCACATATTGATCAATAATTACCGTTCAAAAGATGCTGTTCTGTATCCCCATGTAAATTGAAGAATTATGGGTTATTATGTGCATACACATTTCTACTAAGTGAACGCTATCAGGGGGTTCGATATCACTGACTAGTTTCCTCTTTGCCTAGCTGATAAGAGTATGATTTTCTATCTGTCTTCCTGATATTATACTATAGTTTCCTGTCTGCATTGCTCATACAATAGCTCCTTTCTGCCCTGCTTATACAATAGTTCCTGTCTGCCTGCTTATACAATAGTTCCTGTCTGTCTGCTTATACAATAGTTCCTGTCTGCCTGATTATACAATAGCTTTTGTCTGCCTGATTATACAATAGTTTTTGTCTGTCTGCTTATACAATAGTTCCTGTCTGCCTGCTTATACAATAGTTCCTGTCTGTCTGCTTATACAATAGTTCCTGTCTGCCTGATTATAAAATAGTTCCTGTCTGCCTGCTTATACAATAGTTCCTGTCTGTCTGCTTATACAATAGTTCCTGTCTGCCTGCTTATACAATAGTTCCTGTCTGTCTGCTTATACAATAGTTCCTGTCTGCCTGATTATAAAATAGTTCCTGTCTGCCTGATTATACAATAGTTCCTGTCTGTCTGCTTATACAATAGTTCCTGTCTGCCTGATTATAAAATAGCTTTTGTCTGCCTGATTATACAATAGTTTTTGTCTGCCCTGATTATACAATAGTTCCCGTCTGCCTGATTATACAATAGTTCCTGTCTGTCTGCTTATACAATAGTTCCTGTCTGCCTGATTATACAATAGTTCCTGTCTGCCTGCTTATACAATAGTTCCTGTCTGTCTGCTTATACAATAGTTCCTGTCTGCCTGATTATACAATAGCTTTTGTCTGCCCTGATTATACAATAGTTTTTGTCTGTCTGCTTATACAATAGTTCCTGTCTGCCTGCTTATACAATAGTTCCTGTCTGTCTGCTTATACAATAGTTCCTGTCTGCCTGATTATACAATAGTTCCTGTCTGCCTGCTTATACAATAATTCCTGTCTGCCCTGATTATACAATAGTTCCTTACTGCCCTGATTATACAATAGTTCCTGTCTGCCCTGCTTATACAATAGTTCCTGTCGGCCCTGCTTATACAATAGTTCCTGTCTGCCTGATTATACAATAGTTCCTGTCTGCACTACTTATACAATATTTTCTGTCTGCCTGCTTATACAATAGTTCCTTACTGCCCTGCTTATACAATAGTTCCTGTCTGCCTGATTATAAAATAGTTCCTGTCTGCCCTGCTTATACAATAGTTCCTGTCTGCCTGATTATAAAATAGTTCCTGTCTGCCCTGCTTATACAATAGTTCCTGTCTGCCTGATTATACAACAGTTTCTGTCTGCCTGATTATACAATAGTTCCTGTCTTTCCTGCTTATACAATAGTTCTTGTCTGCCCTTCTTATACAATATTTCCTGTCTGCCCTGCTTATACAATAGTTCCTGTCTGCCCTGCTTATACAATAGTTCCTGTCTGCCTGATTATACAATAGCTTTTGTCTGCCTGATTATACAATAGTTCCTGTCTGCCCTTCTTATACAATAGTTCCTGTCTGCCCTGCCTATACAATAGTTCCTGTCTGCCTGATTATACAATAGTTCCTGTCTGCCTGATTATACAATAGTTCCTGTCTGCCCTGCTTATACAATAGTACCTGTCTGCCTGTTTTATATCGTAGTATGGTTTCTTGTTTGTGTGATTGACATCGTAGTATAGTTTACTGTATGTGTAGTTGATATAGTTGTATAGTTTACTGTCTGAGTGGTTGATATAGTTGTATTGTTAACTGTCTGTCCAGTTGATATAGTTGTTTATCATATAATGGGTAGGTTACTCGGCAGGTGAGACCCAACGGATAAAAATGATATCCGTTTGGGTCATATGCGGATGGAGATGCAAACATCAAAGGTCAAGTAGGGACTACTTTCAGTGTTTACAAACAAACATGGCATCGCCCTTGTCATTCGGCGATCGGGTCAGAATTAGCCATCGGGAATCTGGAGAAATTACGGGGATAATTGCATTCATTATCACAAGAACAGTCTAATATACTGAAAACCAGTGTCTAACTGTGATGTAGCTGAGGCATTTTATAAGTTTTGGCAACTTTGGAGATATAAATTTCGAAACAATTGTGCGAGGGCGCTTGTATCCATATCTGTGCTTGTAGACCTCTGCGGCTTGAAAGCTTTTCCATAAATAAAATTAGTTGCATTCGGCCGAAATATGTTCGAATTGTTACCCGTTTCGTTTTGTCGCTGTGTGTACATCTGATTGCACTTCTTAACGTTATGACAGGACAGGTTGACTGTCAACAACGTCTGACCGTGGCCGTGACGTCTCACAGACTAGGATTAGAGTAGCTTCCCTTTGACAAAGGGCAGTTACTCGAGCGGACAGGCCGATGGACAGCCGCGAAAGACAAGTAAAACAACTGTTGTTTTGCGTATATGTTGTTTCGCCAGTGTATAAGAAACAGATTTCAGTTGGAACCATATTGGCTACTGTCACTGCCCGACTGACACATCACTAACCCTCTAACGTAATACATATTAATGCGCACATTCCAGGAAAACTCGCTATGTTTCGGTAATGTTTGTACGAGATGGAAAGCAATTTTCAAGCACAGAGTTGAAGAATGCCATTTATATGATAAAGAGGTTATCACGCTTGTGTATTTGGGGATGGTAATTATGTATTAGGATTAAACACTTTGTATTCCTAATAAAGGATGCATACAATCCCCAAACACACTCGCGTGATAACCTCAATATAGTTTACTGTCTGTGTAGTTGATATAGTTGAAAAGTTTACTGTCTGTGTAGTTGATATGGTTGTATAGTTTACTGTTTGTGTGATTGACATCGTAGTATAGTTTACTGTATGTGTAGTTGATATAGTTGTATAGTTTACTGTATGTGTAGTTGATATAGTCGTATAGTTTTCTGTTTGTGTGGTTGATAAAATAGTATAGTTTACAGACTGTGTGGTTGACATAGTAAGTATTGTTTCTTGTCGGACTGGTTGAAATAATGGTATGGTTAACTGTCTGACTGGTTGATATAGTAGTTTGGTTTTCTGTCTGCCTGTTTCATATAGCAGTATGGTCTTCTGTCTGGCTGTTTCAAATAATAGTGTTGTTTTCTGTCTGCTGTCTCGTCCAGATACTACTTAGAGGGGAGATTTTACAAGATGACATATTCTTGGGAGAGCGGCTAGTAACGTCACTTTCCGTGATTAAGTTGTATGACCAATCACATCCCGGGGTAGGGTCGGGTGGCATGGTGCAGGGTTTAAAATTAATAGCCTGTGTGAATGAATGCAGTGCTGAGTATTAATCAGCTTTAGTGTATACCTGTCATACTGTGTATATGGAGTCGACGGTATATACTATAAACACTATACGCCAAACCCAAATTTTGAATATTATCTGTTACCCCTTTAAGGCAAGTACGGCTTACCTGACTGGCCAGTGGTAGAATATACCAAGAGAAAAAAGACTTTGTCAACTTTGTGATTCACTTTCAGTAGGAGATGAGTTTCACTATCTTTTCAGATGCGAAGCTCTTCTCCAACAAAGATTTCTGTATAATCCAAAAATATACTTCTTGTAGCCAATATTTTAAAACTCTGTAGAACTGTATCACGCAAAAGGCTAAACGATATAAGAAATGTGTTCAGATATATTGTATGTCTATATAAGTTAATAAGAAAAAACCGTTGACCCTGACACTCGTCATGTTGATGTAGCTGTAAATGCTCATTTACCACCGGTGGTGGCTTCTTCGAGAAATAAACTGAATCTGAATCTGAATCAGACTACACAGACGTGTACATAGACAGAGAAGTTCTATGGGGCTTCAGAAAGTGGAGCTTGACATCATTCTTCGTGGTGATAGGGTCCTAAAGACAGTGGATAATGTATGTTAAAATATAATACCATTAGCGGACAAATAAGAATGCAGTAATCTAACATGATACTGTGCTAATTGATGTTGTGTATTCCACCAACATGACAGAATATAACTGAAATTCAGCACCGAGGGAAGTTTAAACCAATTCACCAACTCAGTATGCGTGTGTGTGTGAGTTGGGTTTAACGCCGCTTATAACAGTATTCAAGTTATATCGCGGCGTGTCAGCGTAATGTGGGAGGAAAGCCCGAAGTGATGCATGTCTTAGACGTTTACCATTTCGGTGAAACCCACGAGCACGGGTATGGTGCTGACAAACCTAGAAACATAATCGGGGCGAACCGGGATTCGAACCAACAATCATAGGTTTCTGGCGTGCCCAAGGGACGCAACTCTACACAGCGAATCGCGGCGCCTCAGACGACGGGGCCACCCGTGCCCCCCAACTCAGTATGCATAACGTGGATGAATTACATTGATTATGTCTTACCACTCTCCGTGTGTTTGCAGATTGTGCCGCCTCGGTTATAGAAAATCACCATGTCAAACAGTTACTTTTATTTATATAGTTTTACAAAATGTGCATAATGATTAATATAAGTTGTAAGCAGAAAGAAATATAAGTTAACACTAAAATCGCATCAAAGGAAAGCCTTATCGTTTAGCTCGACGTCACACAATAAAAGTATAATTATAGGAATAATGGTCCCAGGCTGAACAATCCGTCCTTTTGGGTGAGGTGGGGTGAAATTGGGTTCAACGTCGCATCCAAGACTATTGCACCTATTGTGTGTGTGTCTGCCTGTACTAGTCCGGAATGATGCCGATTTATAGTGCTAGCTCAATGAGATACCATGCCGCAGTTTAACATGAATACCCCACTCAGACACAGTATACTGACTCCGAGCCGACATGTCCTTGTTTTAGCCCCTTAATGCCGAGCGCCAGACAGGGTAACAACAAGTACCATCTTTTAACGTCTTTTGGTATGACGCGGCTGGGGATCGAACCCGGACCTTCCGATCTCCGGGCAGACGCTCTACCACTTGACCACGGAGGCGGTCCGTCCTTTTGGGACGGTGTCCCGCATTATCATTAAGGATTGCTGATTGACCGTATTGCCGTATGCTTGTACGTATTATATGACAGACACGGCCAGAGAGGCAGTCGACTCACGGGACACACGGTCCCGGGACCCGTTTCCGTTAAATGAAGGCTCTATTCACACTAAGACGTTATACGTATGTATGGCGATCCCCTGTGACGCACCCATAAGTAACAATCTGTGTCACCCACCAAGAAGTAAAAACAGGTGTAAGATGCGGGCTTTCCCATCACCTCTCTACCAGAAGAGGCCAAAAATGTGGAGGAAATAAAATATCCAGATCTAAGACTATACTCAACAATAACATCTTAGTTGGAGTATTGCTGACCGGGGTGTTAAACAGGTGTTCTTTCATACCGACTCTACGACTGGTGTGGCACATCCGGGGCCACACAGGACTTATGTCACGTATACCCATGGCGTGACCCAGGAGGACGAACAGGATGTAACAGAGTAACTGTATTGTCGTTTCTTGTGGATAAACCTGAGAATAGGTAGATATGGAAATAGAGTAACATGACTCGTGAGAAGCCGGGTGATAATTCATTATGTTCCATTTCCAAGCAAATTATGACAAGAGACACAACGATTGGGCTTCAAACATCAAACCTATACGGAGAATCGAACCGCTCTTCTTTTATGAGCGTCCGCTTTGCCAACCACTATTCTGTCCTTGAGCTATAAAGTGGTTCTACTATAATTAAAACCAAACGTTTACATAATTAATTAAGAATGGACTGTCACAGATAAGTTATAGTTTTTATTCAGTCGTTATCAGGTTGGCGTGGTAATTGTTATTTGAATAAAGTATGTTAAATGGATACTTAATAACGTTTCAAATTCAAACGTCAGTCTATCCTGAAATATGCATAGTATGAGAAAATATCTTCTCTAAATGTCCCTCAAAGAGAAATGCAATTAGAAGAATCACTTTATGACAGGAGATGTGTTCTTTCAAAGATATGGTGTCAATGAACTGCTCGATGTGATTACGCTGGTAAAAAATATTTCCAGTATCTATGGATTGGAAGGTCGATTGTGGTTACAATGTATTTTTAACATCGTTAGTCTGTTTGAAAGAAAAGCGACAAAACCCAACCATATTCATAAGAAACTTCTGCCAAAAGCAGAGTCGAGTGTACGATTCCGACTTCATAATGAACACGCATTCATGAATCACTATGTAATAGTGATGACACCAGGTGTTCACGAAAAGTTGAGCGTGACTGTCCTGCCCGACCGGTGGCACCCGTTACAAACACATGCAAAGACAAGTCATTTGTCCACCTGGAAAGACACGGGAACAAAGGTAAAAGTCGAAATAGGGAACTGCATCGGAAATTATTTTTGTCACTGGTGCGTACACTTTGGAAATGTCCTCCCCACGTCTACCATAAAACTTTTTGAAAGCTTTACCGAGGTCTTGAAGGCTGAAACCTTGATAAAACAGCTTCTGAGCAAGAGTCGTATGAACCTGTTTGAAACCTTGGTGGAAAGAGCATGCTCGAATGACATCAAAGTTGTGAAATGAAACAAACAACGTCTGGAGCTGAAGGAATATTGCTCGACATAGAGATAAGTTGACTATTGGAAACCTGGAGTCATAATTCTTGTCATAGTCTTGTGGAGACTCGTATATTACTGGTTTCTCTGCCCGATGCTCGGTTATTTTTACGTCGCCTTGATAAAGCTGGAATCCTCGCTGCAACTGTAAACAACCAGACCAACCATCGAATTTTAAAAAGAATTGATTAATATGTTTTCATGCCATGCCAAGTCGCGGTTTGGTCCTAAATATTCTCTTTAAGTTGCAGCTTTGGTTTCAAGAAAAATAACTTGAAGTTTTTTCATCATTTCTATCAGCAAATGTGAACAAATCTTATTCCAGCCGCAATACCAATGCTTCAGTTTCCTAGTATTCTTTGTTACTGCTAGGACGATTCTTTAATTTGAATTACTTAATTTTACAAAAAACAACTTAAAGGAGTGAGTGAGGCAGTCAGTCAGTGAATCAGTGGGCGAGTGAGTGAATGTTGTTTCAGGAATATTCCAGCCCTGCAGAGGTGTCATCTAAATAATTGCGTCTTAAAGTCAAACTGATCGACACTGATCCATTAGCATTCGTAACGATCGACTTCACTACCATTAGGTCACTTTGATATGCAATCAGCCAAATCACGAGCCAGACCGTCCGAAACATCTAGTCGACTCTATTCAAAAGCATCTCAGTTACAGGGAAGCAGTTCTGCCCTGAAAAAAATGTCCACCATAGTTACAGGTGCTAAATGATAATCTGCATGTCCATCTCGTCTACATGCGACCAATTCTACCCTGAATGTCCACCTCAGTTACAGGGGATAAATGATACTCTGCATGTCCATCTCGTCTACAGGCGGCCAATTCTACCCTGAAAGTCCACCTCAGTTACAGGGGATAAATGATACTCTGCATGTCCATCTCGTCTACAGGCGGCCAATTTTACCCTGAATGTCCACCTCAGTTACAGGGGATAAATGATAATCTGCATGTCCATCTCGTCTACAGGCGACCAATTTTACCCTGAATGTCCACCTCAGTTACAGGGGATAAATGATACTCTGCATGTCCATCTCGTCTCAAGGGAACAATTCTACCCTGAATGTCCACCTCAGTTACAGGGGATAAATGATACTCTGCATGTCCATCTCGTCTACATGCGACCAATTCTACCCTGAATGTCCACCTCAGTTACAGGGGATAAATGATACACTGCATGTCCATCTCGTCTACAGGCGGCCAATTCTACCCTGAAAGTCCACCTCAGTTACAGGGGATAAATGATACTCTGCATGTCCATCTCGTCTACAGGCGGCCAATTTTACCCTGAATGTCCACCTCAGTTACAGGGGATAAATGATACTCTGCATGTCCATCTCGTCTAAAGGGGACCAATTCTACCCTGAATGTCCACCTCAGTTACAGGGGATAAATGATACACTGCATGTCCATCTCGTCTACAGGCGACCAATTCTACTCTGGAAGTCCACCTCGGTTACAGGGGATAAATGACACTCTGCATGTCCACCTCGTCTCAAGGGAACAATTCTACCCTGAATGTCCACCTCAGTTACAGGGGATAAATGATACTCTGCATGTCCATCTCGTCTACAGGCGACCAATTCTACCCTGAATGTCCACCTCAGTTACAGGGGATAAATGATACTCTGCATGTCCATATCGTTTACAGGCGACCAATTCTACCCTGAATGTCCACCTCAGTTACAGGGGATAAATGATACTCTGCATGTCCATCTCGTCTACAGGCGACCAATTCTACCCTGAATGTCCACCTCAGTTACAGGAGATAAATGATACTCTGCATGTCCACCTCGTCTCAAGGGAACAATTCTACCCTGAATGTCCACCTCAGTTACAGGGGATAAATGATACTCTGCATGTCCATCTCGTCTAAAGGGGACCGATTTTACCCTGAATGTCCACCTCAGTTACAGGGGATAAATGATACTCTGCATGTCCACCTCGTCTAAAGGGGACTGATTCTACCCTGAATGTCCACCTCAGTTACAGGGGATAAATGATACTCTGCATGTCCATCTCGTCTAAAGGGGACCAATTCTACCCTGAATGTCCACCTCAGTTACAGGGGATAAATGATACACTGCATGTCCATCTCGTCTACAGGCGACCAATTCTACTCTGGAAGTCCACCTCGGTTACAGGGGATAAATGATACTCTGCATGTCCACCTCGTCTAAAGGGGACCGATTCTACCCTGAATGTCCACCTCAGTTACAGGGGATAAATGATACTCTGCATGTCCACCTCGTCTAAAGGGGACCGATTCTACCCTGAATGTCCACCTCAGTTACAGGGGATAAATGATACTCTGCATGTCCATCTCGTCTAAAGGGGACCAATTCTACCCTGAATATCCACCTCAGTTACAGGGGATAAATGATACTCTGCATGTCCATCTCGTCTAAAGGGGACCAAGTTTACCCTGAATGTCCACCTCAGTTACAGGGGATAAATGATACTCTGCATGTCCACCTCGTCTCAAGGGAACAATTCTACCCTGAATATCCACCTCAGTTACAGGGGATAAATGATACTCTGCATGTCCACCTCGTCTCAAGGGAACAATTCTACCCTGAATATCCACCTCAGTTACAGGGGATAAATGATACTCTGCATGTCCACCTCGTCTAAAGGGGACCAATTCTACCCTGAATGTCCACCTCAGTTACAGGGGATAAATGATACTCTGCATGTCCATCTCGTCTAAAGGGGACCAATTCTACCCTGAATGTCCACCTCAGTTACAGGGGATAAATGATACACTGCATGTCCATCTCGTCTACAGGCGACCAATTCTACTCTGGAAGTCCACCTCGGTTACAGGGGATAAATGATACTCTGCATGTCCACCTCGTCTAAAGGGGATCGATTCTTCCCTGAATGTCCACCTCAGTTACAGGAGATAATTGATACTCTGCATGGCCATCTCGTCTCAAGGGGACCAATTCTACCCTGAATAATCGAGTCTGGACCAGACAATCCAGTGATTGACATAATGAACATCTATCCACGCATTTGGGATACGATGACATGCATCAATTAAGTCAGTGAGTCTGACCACCCGATCCCGTTAGTCGCCTCCCACGACAAGCATAGTCGCCTTTTACGGCAAGCATGGGTTGCTGATGGCATCTTCACGGGTGCGGATAACACTCGATATGAACATTTCGCTTTCCTATATGTGATGTTAGTGATATCGTCACAGCAGGTATTCTATTTGATTTATCGGTACAGACTATACGTGGATATCAGATTTAATGTTTATCATGTTTTTAAAGACGTTATATTTACTGCAAGATGAATCTTTTTAATTTGATAATCAATTTAGATACGACTGTATCTTTGATATGTTTTTTTTTTATTTCTTTGTTAAAATTTTGCAAGAAATGCAGTTGTCAGAGGCTGGTGTGAAATATCCAAGTTCAAACACATGATTACCAAAAGTCTTTTGCTGAAGAAGTACAAAATGATGATTTAGGCTTAAACACATTTAGTAGAAGTCTAAAACATGAGGTCTTCCTATATTTTGCTCTGGCGTGTTGTAAGTCATTCCAATGAAATAACAAATAGTTAAATAAATTCAGTGCAAATCAAACTACAGTGACTTATCCCAAAGAAGCTTAGTAAAAAATAATAACTTGAACAAGCAAATGAATATTTCAATATTAGTTCTTGCCATCCTTCCGTCATTGAAGTAAGTACAAGTTGAGGCCCGGATAACATTAACAATAAAGAGCTCACAACGCCACTATCAATAACCC
Source organism: Haliotis rufescens (assembly GCF_023055435.1). Classification (NCBI taxonomy): domain Eukaryota; kingdom Metazoa; phylum Mollusca; class Gastropoda; order Lepetellida; family Haliotidae; genus Haliotis; species Haliotis rufescens. Next base: position 28,074,707 of record NW_025963824.1, on the reverse strand, counting down.
TCAGTAAAATCCCCATGATGTCTTAAATGTAGTAGATAGTAGTTTTGTATGTATTGATCATGCTTAATTAATTAGCTTTTAATTTACTTCTGTGTGTCGTCAATACTGTTATTTTGTATATTTTAGATATTGCAGTAATTAACAATTATTTATTGTATTTCTTATTTCAGGCTGCACACTTAAGTAGTTGTAAGCCAAGTATCAGCATTAAAGCCCTATTCTAATGTCCTGTTAAACTAAGTGGGTCAGTCAACTTCTTGATGGGCAATCAGAGTGTATGCCCAGACGTCCTCTGGATTGGCTAGTTTTAAATCTGTGTCCCACTTTCAAAACCCTTTATCTTCACCCTGCACTTTGCATTAACACTTCATGGATCAGTGTGCACTGGACTGAGAGAAAGGATAATACTTATATAAAGTTTATCACGAGGGATTTATCACCACAGAAAATATATTAATCAGACCTCACACCCTAGCCTCTGTCATTATGTTTTGGGGAATACATATGCACATATTTATGGCTACAGCATAAATTTCTGGATGTATGAAAAAGATTTAACGTAAATGAAGTTTATAAAAAAGGGTATTGCCCAACAATCAAAGACCCGTTTCTAAGAAAATTTGGTAAAATAAGGGTTTGAAAATATTTTTTCAACAAAATGACAAATTCATATTAGATTTTATCATTTAACTAAAGGATATATCCATGACATATGACATAAAAACATGTATGTCATACTCCCCAATGACACAAGTATGCAGTGGGACTTTTTATGCCGGTTCACGTGAGTAGGTGTTTACAAACACAATGGATACCTTCAATGTTGGAGACAATGTTTTAATAGATCAAAGGGGAAGTGCTATAGAGATTATCATGCGAGTGTGTTTGGGGATGGTAAATATCCTGTATTAGGAAGAAACATTGTATTTAGCGAGCCTTGGCGAGCTAAATACATAGTGATTATTCCTAATACGGGATATTTACCATCCCCAAACACACAAGCGTGATAACCTCTTTATCATATAATGACATTCTTCATTTCTGTGCTTGAAAATCGCTTTCCATCACTCACAAATATTACCAAAACATTGCGAATTTTCCTGGAATGTGTGCATTTATATATATTACGTCACACGGTTAGTGATGTGTCAGTCGGACAGTGACAGTACCCAATATAGTTCCAACTGAAATCTGTTTCTTATACAGTGGCGAAACAACATATACACAGAACAACAATTGCCTACACAAAATGTTTTTTTACAATCCACCGGTCTGTCCGCTAGAGTAACTCCCCTTTGTCAAAGTCTATGAGACATCAAAGGCTTGTGATGCATCCTCTAAATAACAAACTTCCGTCTCTCCGGAGAACTGCACTGCCTATAAGTGAATTACCTTTTATCATTGTGTACTTCCCTTGATGCTGAAAATAGTGTAAAAACAGTATATGGTGAAGTACATGTATTGACAAAATGAGCTGTAAGTTTTGTTGTGTAAACTGAATGCAGTTGAAATCAATGAAAAAATACATAACTAGTTCGCTGGTAACTTAAACACACGTTATTTAAAGTTAATAGTAAACGTTCGGGAAGAGTGTATAAACACGTATCGCTGTATGGTTCTTATGCAACATAAATAATCTAGGGCAATGTCCAGACAACAGGCAAAAATACCATAATTAATAACCACGCTGATAAATTCAGGAATTAAAAAGGAAAAACGAAAAAAAAAAACCGTATTGATTGTAAACACTGAGAGTTAAGGGAAACCCCGGAACGTAGTTCACACAATTAATTCACACAAAAAATGTTCATATCGTGTGAACATTTTTGGTTTATTCACATTTGTGTGAACTCTAAATATCATATCACATGACTACCCAGTCATCCAATTAGCATGAAAGAAACAATGTAAACTTTAAAGAATGAAATTATATAGGTTTGCCTCAATATGTTTTGTTTGTTAAGTTTGTTTGTTGTTTAACACTCAGCAATATTCCAGCTATATGACGGCGGTCTTTAAATAATCGAGTCTGGACCAGACAATCCAGTGATTGATATCATGAGAATCGATCCACGCAATTGGGATCGATGACATGCAACAAACAAGTCAGCGAGCCTGACCACCCGAGTGAGTGAGTGAGTTTAATTAAAGTCACGTCGGCAATATTTCAGCCATAATGTGACTTGAACGATTTAGGCAATATTAATAAATAAAACTGTCGACGATGGAGAGTATAATAACCAGCAAGATATCACAGATTGACTTAAAACTAGTTGTAGAACATAAAAACTATCTGATTATTAGGATACGATACGATATAAAAATGAGGCGATAGATCACCAGCAACAAGGTTAAGGTCACCATACTAGGGACCAAGGGGACTTACGGTACCTCAGATACCTGCATGGTTCCCCAGCAGTATTTACACCTTTACCCAAGTTACTGGTGATTGTTGCAAGTTTAGCCAGAGATTAAAATCAACAAAAAATTCTGCAGTTAATATATTTTGAAAGTGGTGGTCTTACATACCCTCTTAGGGGGACAATAATTTTACTCAACTTCAACGCCCGTCGAGGGCATAGCTACGAACAATCTTAGTTAATAATCATACACTACCGATTTATAAAATATATAACTTTTTACATCAAAATTTGTGAATTAGTTCTATATCTTTTAAAAAGTTAATGATGAAACGTGAATTAACAAGGCTAAAAAGGTCCTTAACAGTTTTGACATTGACATATTTATCCCTTGTGAAGGAAAAATCAATACAGTCAATCAGGACATGCTTGACTGTGATTCTCTCATCACAAGGGATACAAAACGGAGGATCCTCACCTTTAAAAAATATTCATTAGTATATCTACTATGGCTAATGAGTTATCGTCGTAAAATGACCTCTTCAAATCTGGACTGACAACCCAAGTTGGTATAACCGATATTTGGTTTAATTTCATGTAACTTATTCATACCTGCTTGGGTGCCCCACTTCTTTTGCATCAGATCTCGGATGTAACATCGAATCACAGTTTTGTAATCACTGTATGGTATAAGAAGTGGTGTTACAGATTTGTTGAGTGCTGCCTTTGCAGCAGCCATTGTATTACCTTTTATGTCCATATGACTGGGCAACCAACAAAAGACAATGTCGTATTGGCAAGTTGAAAGATCATTGTAAAGTTCTAAAATATCTAAAACCAAAGAGTCGAAGAGACATTATTTAGTGCCTGAAGGCAAGAAAGAGAATCAGAAAAGATGATAAACTGTTTACATGCAGACTGTTGTTGAATATATATCAAGGCTGTAAGGATAGCATTGGCCTCAGCAGTGAAAATAGAGCTATTGTCTGGTATTCTAGATGATATGGTTTGCAATCCAACAACAGTGGCACTTGCTACTTTGCCACTATCCTTGGACCCATCAGTAAAGATTGAATGGTGAGTGTCATATTTATTTCTTAATTGTAAATATTCCTGTTGATATAAAACCAAAGTCATGTAAATCTTTTAAAATACCATTTTTTCCATTTGGATCATAGGCTTTTTCAAGATCGAAAAAGATTGATACAGCAAGCATGCTGGTTATTTACAATGGCATTTTTAATGAATGATTCTAAACGAACCAGATGGTCAATAGTACTTCGATTTTTGCTGAAACCACATTGCATACTTGAAATAAGATAATTGGTTTCTAAAACCCATACTTGTCGATTATTGACCATGCGTTCCATGGTTTTACAAACGCAGCTAGTAAACGAAATAGGTCGATATTTAGATGGATCGGTATGATCCCGGCCAGGTATGGTATAGGTATAACGATGGCATTGTGCCACGAAGGAGGAAAGTGTCCTGATGTCCAAACATTATCAAAGATATTTAGGAGCGTTTCGAGACATGCATTGGGTAAATGTTTAAGGAGCTGATAGTGTATATTATCAGCCCCTGTTGCGGTAGCATGAGCTTGCGCTAGGGCAGTATTGAGCTCATGTAGTGAAAATACTTCATTATAGTCTTCACCATTATCCGAATTAAAGTTAATAGTTTTCTTTTCTTGTTGATATTTATATTTCTGAAATTTTGGATTATAAATGGATGATGAAGAATGTTTAGCTTAAGTTTCACCCAACGTATTTGCGATATCAATTTTGTCAGTTAATAGACCATCTTTAAGATGATGAACACCAGAATTTGAACCTTTCCCTTTCATTTTTTGTATCATGTTCCACACCTTTGCCATAGGCGTGCGGGAATTAATCTTTGATACAAAGTTTTGCCAAGACTGTCGCCGATTTTGTTGAAACGTACGTCGAGCCTTGGCATCATTTATCTTTACATTATTTGAATTATGAACTGGAGGATGATGGCGAAAGTATTTTTCAGCCTTCCTCCTACTCTTCCTAGCATGTTTGCAATCATCAGTAAACCATGGTTTACGAATGTGTGGTTTTAAAGAGGACTTAGGAATAGTTTCATCAGCAATGTTATTCAGTTTATCCGTGAACAACTGAATAGGATCAGGGACATTGATGAAAATGTCAGGTGTCAATTTGTCAGTACAAAGTGTCTGAAATAATGGCCAGTTGGCCTTGTTAAAATTCCACCTTGTCACAGGTGGATCATCATTCTTGTTAACAGCTGAAAGTATTGTGGGGAAATGGTCACTGCCACATAGGTCGTTGTGGGCAGTCAATTCAAATTCGTTATATACATTTAGATCTGTGAGTGACAGATCAAGAGCAGAATATGTTACAGTAGCGGGATGTAAATATTGCATCTGATCCATCATAAATATGCATAAATTGTTATTTGAAATGAAATCTTCCAGGATTTTCCCTTTGTTGCTGGTATCAGTACTTCCCTATAGAGGGTTATGCCCATTTAGGTCACCCATGATGACACATGGTCTTGGGAGCTGATCAATCAAAACCTTGAAGAACAGACTGCTGAAGAGGAGACGATGGTGAAATGTATACAGAGCAAAGGGTGCAGGTTATATGTAAAGAAAGACAGACAACAACATCTTGAAGGTTGCCTTTGAGAGGGACAGGGCTAGGATGACATCCTGCCTCACCAAAATAGAAGCGCCACCTGTGGCTCTGTCACCTGGAAGTGAAAACGAATGATACGATTTGTACTGACGAAAATCAAATTTATCTGTATTTTCAGGTATGTTTCTTGTCAGCTAAACGCTGATGGTTTAAAATCTTGCGATGATAACTGTAGATCATTAAAATTGTTCCTAAGTCCTCTGCAATTCCATTGTATTAAATTAGAAGCTCCGCTCATGGAGGTTCAACGGGGGTACGTAAGCGAGTGGAGGGGACATTCCTATGTACTTGGAGGGGTGGAGTAACCTCCATGTCCAATGGTTCAAAGGGATTATAAACCACTACAGGGCACGCAACAGGAGAAGGCTCCTCCAAGTGCTGGAGTGCCCTGGTCTTTCTCCTCATTTGTTTTTAGTTTGCTTTTTTGATAGATGGGCTTTCAATTTGTTGACTGGTTAAAGTTTGCAGACTCTCTGTCTGAGATGAGGATGACAGTGTTGCTGGTTTACTTGGCGTAGCTTCATCAATGATGATCTGGTCATCGTTGATCCAAGAGATCTCAGTTTGACAAATGGATTTAGTGATTTGGGGACCTGAAGACAGAGAAGTGACTGCGGCTGAAGACACTGCGGCAGAATATGTTATACTGGAAGGTGTCTGAGATGGTAGAAGTAGCTTTTTGGCATCAGAGTATGATATGTTGTTTGTATGCTTGATTTTTAATATCCTAGATTCATGAACGAAAATTGGGCAGGATTTGGACGAAGACAAGTGCTCCCCACTGCAGTTGGCACATTTGAGCACATTTGTGCATTCTGTACCTTCATGAGGACCACTGCAATGGAGGCACCTTGTCTTGGCAGTGCAAGAGTTGGCCCCGTGACCAAAGTGTTGACACTTGAAACACCGGAGTGGATTTGGAACATAAACCTCCACTCCGATGTTGAAGTATCCAGGTTTAATTGATTTTGGAGCAGTAGACATTGAAAAAGTGAAGAGATAATTTTCTGTTTAATTATATTGCCATCTTCTGATTTTCGCGTGAACCGCTTAACAGCGGTGACACCTTGATGTTCTAGTTCAGTCGCAATCTCTTCTTCTGTCATTTCTGACAGACAACACGCTCGATCTCTTATGATACCTCTACTAGAATTCAGTGTGTTGTGCACTGAGACAGCAACCCGCATGTTAGCAAATTGTTTGAGACCCAACAAATTGATAGATTGCTATCTCCGTGCACATTCCACGATGATGGAACCAGAACGAAGACGAATAACGTTCTTCACTCTGCCACAAGCACTTTGGATGCCCTTTGATATGGCAAAAGGCTTCAGAGGAGTGTCATCTGCTGATGCTATAACGATGAATCGTGGCCAAGAATCTGCAACAATAGGTGATACTTCGTCGTCAGACGAAACAAAATCGACGTGGCGACGTTTGTTTGCTTTAAACGAACCAGGAGATTTGTTGTGAGACATGATGTGAGTATTTGATTCGACACCTCTGCTCCCCACCAGCCTTCGAGTGTCAACAAGGACCCTGACCACCTGATCCCGTTAGTCGCCTCTTACGACAAGCATAGTCGCCTCTTACGGCAAGCATGGGTTGCTGAAGATGCTTTCTATCCCGGATCTTCACGGGTCTACACACCCTGGGTGGTTTGTGATGAATGAAGGAGCATAAGACTAACAATCTCAACTTCTTTATTATGAGGAACACAACGTTTCGGAGTATATGCTTACTCTTGCATCAGGTGAATGAATGCTATGAGACAGAGACCATACATGTGTACATGTAATAAAAGTAATAAGCTTAGAAGCCAGCAGATAATTTGCAATGATAGGTGGAAGCCAACACATCACAGTAATTAGTGAGTGAGTGAGTGAGTATGGTTTTCACGCCGCTTTTGGCAATATTCCAGCAATGTCACGGCGGGGGACACCAGAAATGGGCTTCACACATTGTACCCATTTCGGGAATCGAACCCGGGTCTTCGGCGTGACGAGCGAAAGCTTTAACCACTAGGCTACCCGACTGCCCCTCACAGTAATTAACGTTGATTGTAATGTGCAGCTGCATGCCAGGACTTAAATTCTCACTGATTGGTGATTTGCAATGGACAATGGGAAAACTTGTGGAGAGCTCCAAACAGAAAAGGTAACCAAGATAATAATGAGTTCAATTCAGTCGGATTTCGCAAACGTAATATGCCTCTGTGTCACAGCTTTCATCATTCCACTTGTACTGCTGATGCCGACGGAGGTCTATGCAACTGCCGTCTCCACTGGGTTCTCCTGGAGCCCACGGTGGCGATGTGATGGTGTTGTTGTCAAGCCACTGCCACTCCTTGGCGCCATCGTCATATCGGGCTCCAATCCAAGTTGCATCTGCAATAGATTGTTTGTTTGTTGTTTAACGCCGCACTCAGCAATATTCCAGCTATAAGACGGCGGTCTGTAAATAATCGAGTCTGGGCCAGACAATCCAGTGATTAATATCATAAGCATAGATCCGAGCAATTGGGATTGAACAAAGTCAGCGAGCCTGACCACCCGATCCCGTTAGTCGCCTTTAACGACAAGCGTAGTCACCTTTTACGGCAAGCATGGGTTGCTGAAGACCTATTCTACCCCGGAATCTTCACGGGTCCATCTGCAATAGAAACCGAAGATTATCAATTCATTACTACAGTTTGATGGTTGCTTAATGCCAAAATTCAGCAGCATTCAGTGTATGACAATCCAGCTATTCACTGTGTCTGATCATCCGATCCATTAAGTCGCTACTATTGAGAACACATATTCTAGATCTATTACCACAGAAATCAATAATCAGGATTAGAGATCATCTGCATATAATTTTCGATAGCATCATGTGACTGACAAAGTTACTCTGGTGCAAGCATATTGATAATTCTCCATCACTAATCTATTACTTCTGTAATTTTCTGTATGAGTCTGAACTTATAATGCATCACTCCAAAGTGACCACTCTTGTTTAGGGCTACAATTATCGAGACTCATCTTTCCAACAATAATGTGATAAATCTAGTGTTTGACAGTCTAATTGTGTAATCTTATTAAATATTAATATTCATTATGCAACAGAAAGTTGCAGTTTATGTTACTGAGGTGGATATTTGTAAATTGACCTTTCTTTGACCTTCAGGTTAATCGTGTGTGCCCGAAACAACATATATAACAATGAAGGTTCAACCACTTCTGAATACATCTAGGACATGGATGTTATGATTTGGAGTGATGCATCAGAAATTCATGCTGACTTATTTTCAAATAGAGGGACGAAACTTTGTTTAGAGCAAAATCACACCACTAAAGACAATATATTCCGCTTTTTCAAACTTTTAATAGACTTGAGTACTTCTTGGCTTAAATTATAACACATTTGGGTTACGAAAGTCTCATTGTGTGGTATCTGCAGTATATTTTCTGACAGGTGGTGAGATTTTAGGCTAGGGTCACAATCTTGACCTTTTGTCCTATGGTGACCTTCATAACTACCTTGCTGGTAAAGTTATTCAACTTTCGAGAGCACCTAACATATTGCAGCACCAAATCTATGCTGCATCTATGTCCATATCGAAAATATAGCGACTAGTTCTATAACATTTGGTAAGTTAGCAATAACGTAGGCCCGTGAAGACGCCGGGGTAGAATAGGTCCTTAGCAACCAATGCTTGCCGTAAAAGGCGACAATGCTTGTCGTAAGAGGCGACTAACGGGATCGGGTGGTCAGGCTCGCTGACTTGGATGATGCATGTCATCGATCCCAATTGCGTGAATCGATGTTCATGATGTCAATCACTGGAATGCCTGGCCCAGACTCGATTATTTACAGACCGTCGTCATATAGCTGGAATATGGGCCAACAACCAGCCAACAAACCAAGCATGTTAAACCTAAACCAATGATAAGAATACAATAACTAAACAAAAACATACCGAAGGATAATTGATTCAGAAGCTCTCCCAACTTATCATTTTTGCTGGCAGTGTCAGGTCTGATCAGATGTCCTTGGCTGTTGGCGCATGTTCTTTCAGCATCAGCCCAGTTCTTTTGCTCTTGGGTTTCTATCCTGTAGCACATGTCAGTGTCGGCATCCCATGTGTAGCCAGGAGATGATGCACATACTGAAAGAAAACAGTGAGTGAGTGAGTTTTTTTTAACGCCGCTTTTAACAGTATCCAAGTTATATCACGGCGTGTCAGCTTAATGTGGGAAGAAAGCCCGAAGCGATGCAGGTCTACCCCTTCGGTAAAACCCACGAGCACGGCTATGGTGCTGACAAACCTAGAAACATAATCGGGGCGAACCGGGATTCGAACCCTCAATCATTGTTTCTGGCGTGTCAAAGTGATACAACTCTGCACAGCGAATTGCGGCGCTTTAGACGACTGGGCCACCCGTGCCCCCTGAAAGGAAACAGACATTTGCTTGTTTATGTTTACTCGTAATCTTCGTCTAATGTCCTGCGCACTTTCATCAATTCGTGCATAATGAAAATGACTTGAAATATAACGTGAAATTAATATGCCAATTCCCAAAAAACTACTGTCACCGCAGTCAGTTCCAAGAAATATTACCGGGCATCAAATTCCAAATAATACATCTGAAAAGATGGGATCTACGTTGGTTAAATCAAATACTGTTTTTATAACATTACTGGTATAGGTAAGACTTTTCTAACTGATCATCTGGTCACTTTCAGTTTACTTGACACGACGTGGTCAACACGGCACATGCGCAGTAGGTGTCTGTGCCTGTGGAGTTGCGGCACGTGTTTCCATCAGGGCCATGCCCACGGTCACACCTACAGGAACCCTGGTGACAGTGGGAGTTGAGCAGAGACTCGCAGTCCACGTCCAGCTCACAATCAGAACCAACCGTAGACAAAGCTATACCACAAAGGTGAGGTGAAATTGGGTTTAACGGCGCGTCCAAGATTATTGCACTTATATAGCGACGTGCATGTACGTGTGTGTGTTTGTGTGGCTGCTTGTACTAGTCCGGACTGATGTCGCTTTATAGTGCTATCCCACTGAGATACTATGCCGCAGTTTTACATGAATACCCCACTCAGACACAGTATACTGACTCCGAGCCGACCAGTCCTTGTTTTAGCCCCTTAATGCCGAGCGACAGACAGGGTAACAACAAGTACCATCTTTTAACGTCTTTTGGTATGACCCCGGACCTTCCGCTCTCCGGGCGGACGCTCTACCACAAGACCACGGAGGCGGTCTATGCCACAAAGAGTGGTATATACTGTTTGCGTTCGCGATTGTCTGACGAAGACTTGTCTTTTCTTCCTAAACTTCTTTTTCTTCTCAAGATAATTGCCACGGTTTTACAAATAACCCTCACAGACTCTCATGGTGAGAGGTACAGGACTGGGTGGGATAATAACATTATTTAGAATAATAAGTGCCAAAATAACAGTTAATATATCAACTAACTTGTTCCAAGAATAAGGCTATGTTTTTAAAAATTAAATCTAAATTATCCTTACGTTTGCTTTGTCGTATTATGTGTATAATATCCTTGAGTTCGTTTTACACAATTATCAAAAATCTAGTTAACTTATATTATTCTTGAGCGATATACAAACAATTTTGCTAATAATAATATATAAGTAAAGGATTAAGAATGAGAAGTTTTTAGTATGAACTCTGTAAAGACACACGTGCAATAACACACTGTGTGACTAAATCTGAATAAACTGCTTTTGAAGAAAAAGTACATTCCAAAATCTATTGATGTTAAGACAAGTATAGTCGCCTTTTACGGCAAGCATGGGTTGCTGAAGATCTAGATCTATTCTACCCTGGATCTTCACGGGTCTCGATTTAGAGATTCTTGAAGCACATAACAGTATTTCTTGTGGTCAATGTGACATTGTCATTGTTTGTTGCTCAGCCATGTTGGCATTGCGGGTAACTGAAGAAACCATGTCGCCGCTAGAGCAACTCTTGACAATTCAATATATCTACATCACATCTAATGCGGTGAGTTTAAACCATCGATCAAAAGTTATAGATGGGATAATGTGTAAATATAAAACGCCAACCTCAGAGAATAATCAGTCTCGATTATCTGCCCAAACAATACATAATAGTGCTAAAATAGGAATGGATCACTGCAAACCAAGTTTTCGCGAAAAAGGTAAGCATTTCCTGCTCTACTGGTCGCCCGCGCAATTTGAGCGGGGTAATAACATTATTTATCATTTAACTTAAGCATTTATCCATGACATAAGCTTATGACATAAAAACATGTATGTCATACCCAAATGACATAAGTATGCAAATTAGATATGCAAATTAGATAACCGGAAGAGCGAGCTGTTTGATTTGAAACTATATATTATAAGTGAAGTTACACCAGAGATATAATCAGATTACACAGAATCGTTGTTGTTACCGTTATTAAAGTTTCAATTATTCTGCAAAAGTCTGTTCAAGTATTTTGTTTAAAATAATCCGAGGAACTTTTTTTCTCAGCGAATTGTTTATTTTGGTTTACATGGCTATGGAAAACATGTATCACTACGCACGATCTATACGTAAGATTTCGACAAGTTGCTGATGTTAATGTTTAATGCAATTATTCCTTAATTTGGAAGCAAAAATGTGAAAATGATCAATAGAATTCATCACTCGTGTTTTTTAATATGGGAAATATCAACCTCGTCCCGTTAATCGGTATTTGCCTCGCCAAAGGCTCGGCAAATACCGATTAACTAAGACTCGGTTGATATTTCCCATATTAAAAAACACTCGTGATGAATTCTCTATGTAGCGCCAACTATCCAAGTTGGAAGTCGGGTGCTTTATGAATGCTTTACGTTATGCCTCCCTGCATTTATTCATGATATCGGCTTAACGGAAAACGTATGCTGTCATCATGTTTAATGTAGTTCAGATATGTGTCTGGATGTATCTTACTTGTGTCAATCGTGTTTGTTTTATATTGACTCTGTTTGTACATAGATCAATTCATCTCGTAGCTCTATTGCTGATATACTCTTAAAAAAGAGAGGCGCAAAGCCATATTTGTGTGAGGTAGGAAAATACATTTATACGAGGGACCGTACAAGATACTGAGCCAAAATGTTGTGGAGAAAACACTTGGTGGTTGTAGTCATCTCAGTTATCGGTTCATAGGAAACGGCCCGTTAAGATCCGGGGTGGAATAGGTCTTCAGCAACCCATGCTTGCCGTAAAAGGCGACAATGCTTGTCGTAAGAGGCGACTGACGGGATCGGGTGGTCAGGCTCGATGACTTCGTTGATGCATGTCATTGATCCCAATTGCGTGGATCGATGCTCATGACATCATTCACTGGATTGTCTGGTCCAGACCCGATTATTTACAGACCGCCGTCGTATAGCTGGAATAGTGCGGCGTTAAACAACCAACCAACCAACCAACCCACAAAGTAAAAATCCAAGGGGGAAGGTCAGCTACCATCAATAACGCGTACATTTTGTATGTCCCCTGTTGGAGTCGATAGTAGCCTGACATCTCCTGCCCATGGAAGAGACGGGTATGCGAATCACATCCTGGGGAATGGAACCCCACTCGGCCTACAACGCCAAAGCCAACTGCTGCAACGTCTTGGGTTGTGGTTGACGTTGGAGTTGACGTCGGCGTAGCAGTCTATCCAATTCATCCCACAGGTGCTTTATCGGGTTCGAATCCGGGGATCTGGAGGGCCAGAGGAGAACATCAATGTTGTTGTTGTGATGACAGGCTCTTGTGATCCCTGCTGTGAAGCATTATCCGGCGTAACGTTCTCCCCGACGTCCGTAGACCCGTGCTCTTCCATCCCCTTGTCGGAGGAGAAATCTTGATTCGTCGCTGAACCAGACATCTCTCCATCGCAGTTGAGACCATACCCTGCGTTGACGACACCAATGCAGTCGTTGTTGACGATGTTGTCGACTGAATATGACGCGTGAAACAGGACGTAATGTTCGTAGACCTGCTGCTCTTAAACGGTTTCGTAAGGTCTGGTCGGAGATTCTGCGCAGTCCGGGTATTTGGGATGCGGTTGCGGTGGCTGTGGTCGTCCTTTTACGTAGGTGGCGCACTCGGATGTAGCGATCTTGGGCGGGGGTGGTTACTCTTGGTCGTCCCGGCCATGGCCGATCACGGGTCGACTCATGCTTTTGAAACCGACCCCATAGCCTTGTGATGGTGCTGGGCGTTACATGGAAAACCCTGGCTACAGCTGATCAGGATTCTTCTGCCTGCAAGTGGCCGATGACGTTTTTTCTTTGCACATCTGTTAATCTTGGCATGTTGTTGAACTGTCACTGTTCGATTGACGCAGATGCCAGGCAATCAAAATCCCTGAATACCGTTCATAGTGCCTGCAGTGCGTGCAGCTCCATGGTCCTTTTGTCAATTGACCGACTTATGGTTTGCATGTCCTTGTTTTGATCATTTTGATCCGCGAAATTTGTTACTGACACTATAACATATAAAACCTCTTAATTTTGCACCTCTTGGTCCGCGAATGTTGTTTTTATGGCCACAAATATCCGTTTTGTTTCTTCTTTTTTTTAAGAGTATACTTTTCCGATGCTTCGTTTAATATTAACTCATTCACTTATACCGGCATATGTTCTGTTCAAAGGCCAGTGTGGAGATTTGATCCAGAACTATAAGAGAGAAATGTCAGAAATGTAATATTTATATGGTCGACCCTACCATATAAATGAGCTTTCTTGTGCGGGGAGCGTACGAGCTAGGCAGATACTTTCTCCTGTACTGCAAGAACATGTGGTTCATGTGGGTGTTATCATTATAGAAAATGGTATTATGAAGATGTCTTGCTTTTTACATAACATTTTATTTTTCACAGAGAAAACACTAGATTAGTATTGAAACTGTTCGGGTATATATATATTATTTTTCAATTATTATTTATCATCCAAAACTGGCTCCCACAGGAGATATAGCTTGGATGAGATCAAGCGATATCTACACTGTAGATATCGCTGCAATGACATTACATCATAATGCTTTGCAGACCTTGTGATGTCACTGGTTACCATGACGTCACAATCAAATGACATCACTAATGGCTCTGCGACTGAAGCTGTTTGCAGTACTTTTTACACTGAAGACACTGATAATTAATGTCTACAAATTGAAAAAGTTGAAAGAATGATGTTGGATGATAAATAAAATCTCACCTTCGTGTCTTTTGATATCAAATATATCAACACTCGTTGATAAAAGTGGCAAAAATCCTCGGCAAGCCTCGGAATTCTTCCACTTTTATCAACTCGTGTTGATATATTTGATATCAAAAGACACTCAGGTGAGATTCTCTATATATCAACTTATCAAACGTAGGATAATAACACATACCGTTTTAATTCTGTTTCTACTGAAACTCTCCGGGTTGTCTCGGACTAAGGTTTTGACAACATTCGCCATGATTTCACGTATTGAAGAAGGAAAAATGAAAATAATTCAACCAATTTTTAGCGTTAATAAAACATTTGTCATCTGCAGTTTACTGAGAAAACAATCTTTCTCACAGATAACACCTAAGTTGAATTTGGGGATAGAGTATTTAGGCAAGAAGTTGGCATCCCCATGGCAACCAATTATGCTCCCCTTCCTGCTGATCTGTTTCTTTATGCTAGGATTGTCAAAGTCAAACAAGTAATTGGCGAGGACGTTTAACTTAAGCTTCAGGTTTTTCGATAATCTGATACCATTCAATATCCACCAAATAGCCAAGACGAGGAGACCAAGGGACCGCCTCGTCTGTTTCCTATTAAGATCTATGCATAGATTCAGTGACAAAAAAAAACACCACAAGACTGTATGACGAAGGGGGTGGCTTAGCCTTTCCAATATCCAACCTTCTCTTCATGTCGAGCAATATGCCAGCAGCTCCAGCCTTATGTGTCTTCACATCACAACATTTGAGGTAAAAACGTACATTTTCTTTTTTATGAAGATTTCAAAGAGCGTCGTACGACTTTTCCTCACACACACACACACACACACACACACACACACACACACACACACAGGGGACAGTTTACCCCATGTACAACGAGTGGCATGACATAACGTACCTCTGATGGCTGTATCGTCCCGACACATCTGCTGAAATGCAATGTTGACGTCACATGCTACGTCGAGTTGTTGAAGTTTCCGAAGTTGCGTACAGAGGACATCAAGATGACGGGCGCAGGAAACAGACCATACAGGATACAGAAACGCATAACAGAGAAGACGTCCGGTGTTACAGGCGGCCATCGTTGTTTGTCTCCAGTACCACAAGGACGCGTGCTGAACGAAGTGAATCTGTGTCTAGCTAGTTCCATTATTTATGTGATCCCATTACTAATGGAACATGAGACGATGCACTAATGGGCATAAATGTTAACCCAATATGCTACTCATTAACATGTCATAATTTATCATTCTGAAAGTAAGGGTTAGCAGGAGTACAATCTGTCAAACTCAAGATGAGAACATTTTATTGCCTCAGCGGTTTTCGACAGCACAATAGTGTGTGTACTTTAGAGGGGTTTTTGACTTTCATAAAAGAGACGAAGTTGGTCTTGGATTTGTTTATGTTCTTCATTTGCAAATTCAACTGAAAGAGAATATCATACACTGGGCGACGTAAAATCAATGTTTCACATTATCGGAAACAATGTTCCATGCAATACACTGGTCTGCTTGATGGAACCACTCACAGATGAGTTTTGGGGTCGTCAGGAAGAAAGTAGGTATCCACAACTGTAACAAATTCATGACCTTCATCACACATACCGAGCTGAACGTATTCCACAGTGCAGGGTATCTGCTGTCTTCAAGCAGTCATAGAAGATGATGGATATTTAAGGTTGGTTGTTGGTTGGTTTGGTGTTTTACACTGCACTCAGCAATATTCCAGGATCATCCGATCCCGTTCGTCGCCTCTAACAGCAAGCGTAGTCGCATTTTACGGCAAGCATGGGTTGCTGAAGACCTATTCTACCCCGGGTCTCCAGGGGTCTGTTGTAGAGAAGCGCGCTTCATGGGTAAATCAAACACACCCACTCAGACCGTTGTGGGTTTCAAATGTACCAATATCTGCGTGTCTTCACTGATCCCTTTCATTATAAATAATAGTGCGATGAAACTATTACTTTGAACAGATTTATGATCAGACGTGCTACCAGAAACCTATGATCGTGGGTTCATATCCCGTGCTCGTTGCCCAAGCTCGTGGTTTTTTCACCATAATTGTAAACGTATGAGAGTGAGTGAGTGAGTGAGTATGGTTTTACGCCGCTTTTAGCAATATTCCAGCAATATCACGGCGGGGGGACACCAGAAATGGGCTTCACACATTGTACCCATGTCGGGAATCGAACCCGGGTCTTCAGCGTGACGAGCGAACGCTTTAACCACTAGGCTACCCGACCGCCCCTTAAACGTATGAGACCAGCATCACTTAGGGTTTTCCTCCCACATCAAGCTGACGAGCTGATGTAACTGGAATACTGGAAGTTCACTCACCATCTCACTCATATCTAAAGGCGACTATGCTTGTCGGGTGGTCAGGCTCGCTGATTTGGTTGATGCATGTCATCGATCCTAATTGCGTGGGTCGATGCTCATGATATCCCGCCGTCATATACCTGGAATATTGCTGAATGCGGCGTTAAACAACAAACCAACACTGCAAACACGAAAACGTCGTTTTTTTCCGTATATGGTCATTGGACGGAAAAACGACGTTATTTGGACGTTTTCAAACCATCGTTTTTCCGTCCAAATAACGTCGTTATTTGACATCGGAATTTACTGGGAGAGAACGTTAGCGTTAAGCTCCTCCCTTTCTTGATTGACATTGTCAATCAAGCAACAGCGTCTACCGGTATTTCTACTTCTTAGATTTCATTGGTCAGTCCCCGCGTGTTAGATTACAGGCCCGCGTTTGACGCTGCACTCGAAGCGCTTAGCGGAAGTACTGAAATCAATCGTTCTGCGCATGCGGATTACTTAATGCCTTGACCAAATTTTCCGTTCTGTGCATGCGCGATTTCGCGTATTGTTTCCTAGATTTAATGTCACCACTATTTGACAATGGTTCATAAACACAGTCACGTGAAGGTTCGGAATCGTAACGAGTAACCTCATTTAAATTGAAGAGGATCCCCAGTGATATGGGAGATTCCAAGATGAAACTATTCTATGGCTATCTAGGCTGCCACCCAAACCGATCTAAACGGGACCCGATAGCTTATTGTATGCTATATAGTCATATGGAAGTGGACAAGAACTATACATTGTATTCCGGCCGATTGTTCTTGCATTTACTTATAAGTCAGGAAAATGGACTTAAAAGGGGAGTTGTTGAATGTAATTATTTTAATTATTAAATGTTGCCTATACACTAATCTGGACGAACTTCTCATTGTTCTGTTTATGTCATCCTATATACTGTTAGTATGTTACCGTTCTAAAGTCAACCTCTCACATAACATTATATTGTTCATAGTATCAAAGTTTAATCAACAATATCAAGAGCAGCGATTTAAACCACTGAAACACCCAAACACAAGGCTGTTATCAAGCGCTAGTGCAGACGTGATGCATCGTAAAAACTGTATCGTGATGTCTTCAGAAATACAATTATACTACGAGATAGTACGGCTAACGCTGACTCACCGGTGGAACAAAGACAATATCGCTAATACAGATATAACGTATTTGAATGTTAATACTAAAGACAAACAATCATTATTTTTGCAGTGACGATATAACACGTATACACGTTTATAGTTAACTTTCATCAGTTTTGCTCTTCATTTAAATAACTTTGTTTTCACATATATATGTAGCAATACCGGACAAGCATGTCATACATAATTATGGGGCAGTTTTCAATCTTGTACCGACTTACTCTGGTGTTAATGAGCGAAGTTTATTTGCTTGTGTGTAAAACCCCGTTTTTCTGGTAATCCTATTATTACTTAGTTTATTTCTATCTAATGACACCCTGTTCTCTGGATCATGGCTCCGTGACTATCCATAACAATTTAGATGAACATTCAGTTCAAGTAAATGAATGAGTTTGTTTTGACGCTACAGTCAGTCAAAAAACCAATGCTGTGAGGTTTGAACTCTGCAGGGGGCATTCTCAGTGGCTTCAAACGCGCTGAAATGTTTTCGCCTTGCATCCAAGATGGTGGACAAGTGAAATCGTATGAAATTTGGCTATTGTAGGTCCTATCTCTTTTTTGATTACCCAATAAAGTCAATTCATAGTTACACGGTTGTGAAGAAGCTTACAACTTTATAAGACTTATTCATCTCATTCCAAAAAAGCTACTCGCGCTCACATAAAGTTGTAGTTATTATGTCACTGTTTTATTTCTTTAAAAATATATTACATGTTCAACAATAACAATTAAGATGAACATTCAATTTCCGATATAAGTAAATGAATAAGTGTGTTTTACGCCACAATCAGTCAAAGACCAACGTTGTCCGGTCTGATGACACACAATCTACCAGGTAGCACATTGTGTACACCCTATCCCCATTGAAGTCTCCACTGTGGGTATTCCTGGGGACGAAAAGGCCCCATGTACCTAGGAATTTCATCAATACATTCATGCGCGGCATTCTCTGCCTAAAGAAGATCATATAGTTAACATGCTAATCCAACTCGAACTTCCTTCCCGCTCAAGATGAATGTTTTATGTAACATCCAACAGGCCCACATTTACGCACGCACGCACGCATGCACGCACGCGCACACACATATTTGGATTTACCAATCCCTGAATTGAGAAGACGTGCGTTACGAAGCTCCTCCAAGTCATCATCAATATCCGTATATGTCTGTGATATCATTACCCATCCAAAGCCGAATATACATTTATTGTGTTTTCTTGACAGCAAATGTTATAATTGGGATAACACTTTCTGAGTAAAGTACAGATTCTCGTACTTTCTTTGGTTGAGTCCCGTCCGGGATTTGAACCCACACTGTGAGTGAGGCACCCAATCGCCAGAACACAAAGTTGGCGATCTAACCCAGCCACCGAACCAAAAATGTTAGTCCAGATGACGTATACTTTGTGTACTCCTCTGACAAGAGAAAAATGGCACGGCTTCTATGACCGAAAGCTTTGAACCAACAATGCCTTTAAGAAAGTGGTCAACAGTAACACACATTATATTTGGATACCACTTTCTCAGTAAACTACATATTTTTAGGGTGAAGATAATAGACGTTGATGGTTGATTATCAATGGACAAATTAAAGCCAAAACTTAACTTATGAATGATTGGTAATGGGAAATGGACAATGGGCAAACGGGAGGCGGGGTAATCAGTGCCATGCCAGTTATCTGTTGGCTTCCCTTGTTGCGTTCCCTTCTATGCTATCTTTTTACTTTTGTTGTTCTTACAGGTACACATATATGTTCTCTGCCTCATAGCATTTAATGATATGCACCTGATGAAGGAGAAAGTATATATTCCGAAACGCAGTGTTCCTCCGTTGACATTCATAAATATTTTTCCTTGTGTGTATCAGTTCTTAATGCCCTTCAAAGACTCAATCTAGCTTTGTTTTTAAATGTGGTGATATTTGCGAGGAATATAATATGGTCATGCCTATATACATTTGGTTCTTTGTCTACATAAGCATTTAGACATACAATTTAGAGCTAAGGACATTGCTTATTCTGCAGGCATGAAGTACACGTCATAGCAAGCTGTGATCTTTATTCATACTTTAGATATTCGTAATGGAGATCTGTAACTGAAGTTTACCGTAATCTTCCGCAACTCTCACCTCCTGACCAGTTGAACGTCTTAGTGCATTCAGATGCCATTGTAAAATTCCAGGCTGCCCCTCTTTCTGTGATGTTTTGACGGATGAAATCTATTGCGTTATAATACTCTCTGTTTGCTGAGATATAATATGTACATGTTGTAAAATATTTACGATATTTTAAACGTGTAATTCGATGCATATGCAATGCAATGTGAACATAAGTACGGATGCACGAAGGCGGTTATAGTCATAGTTATACTGCGATGGATGTAGGGGAATGGTAGGGGGGTATATGTATGTATGAAAGCACGAATACCGATACATGAGGGCGGATAAAGTTATAGTTCGATGGATGTTGGGGAATGGTGGGAGGATGGATTATGTATGAAAGCATGCGCATGGATCCATGATGGCTGACGTAGACATAATGGTGGGGAAAGAAGAATGTGTGTGTGTGTGTGTGTGTGTGTGTGTGTGTGTGTGTGTGTGTGTGTGTGCGTGCGTGCATGCGTG
Source organism: Haliotis rufescens (assembly GCF_023055435.1). Taxonomy (NCBI): domain Eukaryota; kingdom Metazoa; phylum Mollusca; class Gastropoda; order Lepetellida; family Haliotidae; genus Haliotis; species Haliotis rufescens. The sequence continues at coordinate 28,054,310 of NW_025963824.1, read as the reverse complement.
CATGCGTTGTGATACGAGGGTTGGCGAACATGTTGTCAGATGATTGTGTGAGTAAGTTAAGTGGTTGAGGATATGGCGGGTATGAGTATTGATACATGCAGACTTGGGGTTGGGGGACTGGGTGTGCCTGTACTGAGGTCTTTTGTTTCACTCACTTATAGCGTTTTCTTTCACTCAAATACTGTTTTACGCATTTTTATGACTGAAACTGTAGTGACTCAAAGGTCATACTGGCCGGGCATTCAACATATCTACCCCAACTACATACGTAGCCATTTTTATGCTGTACAATTCTTCTTCTACCTCACACACACACACACACACACACACACACACACACACACACACACACACACACACACACACACGCATTAATTGTTTTATGAAATGTATCTTCGAGAGTGAGTAAGAAACTAGAAATAACTGCCTTTGTTCTGTAAACCTCACCAAGTTTCAGCTTTCGCCTCTTCCTTTGTGGACTGAGGTTTCACATTTGTAAAATGATCTCTCTTATCTGTCTGTACCATCAACTTAACTGCCCTCACCCCCTGCAGTTTTCCCGTCCCATATTGCCAAGCAGGTGACCCACAAGGAGGAATACCGCCCTCCCTCAGTCCAGTGATACTGTGCCTAGCACAATATGTTGGGGATACGTAGCCTTGCTGTGGGCAAACATTTTGTAACAATTTGGCAAACTTTGATATGTAAACAGCAAATATTATTCAGTTTTATTTCAACAAAAACGGAAAAAATCGGTTCCTACTTATTTTGTGGATACCATAACAATACATCAAGCCAATAGATCGTTTGAGCTGGCATGAATATAAAAAATAATTAGCAAGTCGATAGTCATAATTCCCTCTGTTGGTCCCACGTGAAATGTTCTTCATGAATAGAATAGATGGCTGATAGACGTTCGACCGAATAATATCATTTGCTAACTTCAACTGTTCATCTAATTTCCATGAATGTATGTTACATAGTTCAAATGTTCATGGGCTTCTTCACTGAATGTATAGTGTGGAGGACTACTTCACTTGAGGATCAGTAACATAAATAATGATGATAATTATGATAGTATTGCCATTATTATTCCTTCAGATTATTAAAAAAAAAGTTAATATTATGTTTTCATAGAGAGAAAGAGGTATGGAGATTGTGAGATTATTTTTAGCATCGGAATTGTTAACATAACTCTTAAAGATATTATGTTTTGTTTGTTTGTTGTTAAATGCTGCACTCAGCAACGTAAGGATATTAAAACATTACATTGAGGTTCAGTTGTATTTTTATATTTGTATCATTTTGCAAATGTTACAAAGACCTGATAAGGGATATATAATAATGTATAGTCGCTATTCTTAAAGTAAGAATATGTTAGATTTATCAACCAGAAATATTGCACACAAGAGGATAATCATATTTCTTGACACTATTCAACGTCGAAGTCAACGATATTTGTGTATGTTATTGCTACAGGACACGGATACGTCATGATAAAGCAATTAGAAATTGGCATTTGATGATATTAGATAGCTACGCGATAAATCACAAAGAACAAAGAAGGAAGCGATATTTATTTCACGATAAAACATTGTTCTATCATGACGTCATTTATTGAGATTCGAACATGCACTCGCAACTTGAAAAGTAAAATTTGTAAATTTGACCTTATTTTTGAGAGGTATGTGTCTAGTGAGTTGTTCCCAAAAAATGTTGCTGGAGAATCCGAAAGTGAGAGTGATATGACAATCGGTATTGGGAGAAAAGGTACAGATGATTGACGAGAAAATTGTGAGAATATGCGGGACCAAACTCAAATCCTAAAATGGATTTATCTAGCATGGCCGCTGTCGGATTCGATTCAAGGAATCATCATTATTTAAGTACGGGTAAATATTGTAAAGCGTGTATTTTTTCCTAATTTAACACCCTAAATAGGCTGTACGTAATGTTGATATCTCATATAGAAATAAACGAGTCTCGATCGTTGTTTATCGTACAATAAACAACTCCCACTCGTCGTTTGTTTCTTAATTACATGACCATATACACTAACATTATATCGTTTCATGTTTATCGGTAAACAAAAGCGACATAAGCATTTCCATTATCATGAGAAACCCTTGCCAAAAGTAGCGCCAACTGCACCATTGCGACAACATCAGGAGCATGTTTCATGATTCATCATAATAAATGATGACATTGGATGCTCGCAAAAACGCGAGCTCATTCCGATCCACTAGTGGCACCCGCCACAAACACATCCAAAGGCAAGCCAATTGTTCACCCGAAAAGGCAAAGAATTGCATCTGACATCACTTTTGTCATTGATACGTCAAACCTGGAAATGCCGTCTACACGTCCAACACAAAGCCCAAGCCAGGACCCAAATCCTTCAAACCCGGCCAAAGTTCTGTTAATTACATACATTTCCCCCTAACCTTAAATAATCTATACTAGTTCTGAAGTAAATCGTATTTACCCGTATGAATCGTCTTATGTTATTTATTGCCGATAAACAGAATATGCACACTTTCTGAAAGTACTGTGTGATAAGTCACGCACCAAACCTATACTCTCGATATACATGCTGCTCTTACTTAAAAAAGATTATTGGGTAAACAAGATACGTATATTAAAGTACCATAGTTTCCTGATGTGCTCTCATTCTAATTTGAAATAATGGCATAAATAGTTACCACTCATCTTTCAATATTTTTCAAGGTTGGGTTAATCACGAACATATTTGAATATGTACAACATCTATACTTACTTATCTTTATACTTAAAGGCATCAGGTTTGTCTGTCTTAAGAACCCGAAACAAATATGTCCAACACAGCCCAATATTTGGCTCTTGGCTCCTTGTTCTTATATTTTATAAGTATTGTTTAAACAACTGGTTTTTTTCTGTAAAATATGTTCATCTCAGAAATTAGATGTTATTCTAGCATTAGGTCTGTGGTACGTTTACTGCATCAGCATTACATTAAAACGATATTACATTATATAAATCCATACAGAGGAAATGCTTATCATTTATCTTTTAAGGAAGAGTGCAGGACGACATATATGTATGGACATTTGGATGATACAGATATACCTCCTTAAAGATAGTGTTCGTAGATGACTGTAGAAAATGGAATAATTATGTGAGTAATCGGGTTAATACCACGTTCAGCAATATTTAGCCATATTGCGATATTGGTTTCCAACATACAAGACGGACCATGAAATTATGACTTGAATTTGGGCCTGGCTTTCTGGTGTGATGTAACATCCCAGAATCTCCGGTAGAAAAAGGGCTCAAAGCACGAATTAAGATCACGAGATGATACTGATGTATGCATCTGGACATATATTTGCGTAGTATTACTACCTTAATTCATCAGTATGTATGTATTTTGCATAAAAGAAATTTGAGTCTGAACCTGTTGAACAAGGCTTGTTTCATTTTGGGCTATAGCATTGCCGCAAGGCCTGGGCGGAAGGGAACACCTGTTTGCACCCATCAGATACCAATCACAACTTCTCTCTCCAAAATACGAAAAATGTCGGAAGTGTATCCTTCTAATTTTCTATTTAGATACATGTTTTAACTTTAAAGTAGTTATATGTATCTCATGTATTATTGGTATCTGTGATGATGGTACCGTTTTGTTGCCATTGTGTAGCTTTTGTGGAGTTATTATGAATATCAAATACATGCCTTGAAATATGGACTTGTGAAAGAACTCATCATTGAATCATTTGCATTTAAATTAATGCATATACCATTTACTTGGCGTGTATGGACATATTATCCATCTACTTATACACACTTATTATGGACATATACAGAATTTCATTGTACCTTATTATTTAAAAAAATACCCGTGAAGATCCGGGTAAGAATAGGCATTCAAAAACCCATGCTTGTACGAAGGCGACTTGGCTCGCTGACTTGGTTGATGCATGTCATCGTATCCCAAATGCGTAGATCGGTGCTCTTGATGATAATGACTAAATTGTTTGGTCCAGACTGGATTATTTACGAACCACCGTCATATAGCTGGTATATTGCTGAGTGCGGCGTTAAACAACAAACAACCAAACAAACTCTATGTAATTATTAAACACCTTCCAACAATGAGAAATTAAACTTATATTTTCTAAATATTCTGTTATATTTATAACATAATTTGATTCATAATTTAATTATTGCGTTGCTTTCTTCCCTGTCATTCAATGTGCATGTTCAAACCCCTAAACTTTTAATATTTCATTTTTCATAAATGGCTACGTTAGTGCGTTGCCTAGATCTCTCGTTACCTACTCACAAGAATAGATTAAAATAATTTGTTATACTATCATATTTCTGTTTATCTAATTCATAATACGAAATTGATAATTCATTTATAATAGTATAGATCATATTCATGTATATCACTATCTGATGCTAAGGTTTTATTTCAGAAAATATAATTAATTCAAAATGTAGAAAGATACACAATTTGCCATTATTTGACTTTTAAACTTTACAAAGTATGATATAATGATCAGAATGCCTGTAACGGGTAGTATTTAAGAAAGAAATATTTGTCGAGAAGTCCCGTTTTTTCAGATATGCCCTTCAGTAGTATTATTGCATATCTCCAGAGAGAGGTTTACATTGTAGTTATCATTATTTGTGGATAATTCAAAAAGCAACATAGAAAATATATATGCTACCATGACGAAAGAATACAGAGTATACATAACTCGCAATTCTATATATTCAGCAAACAGCCCAAAACCGAAACTCCACAACATATCCGATTACACTGATTAAGGCTGTCCCAGTTCTCCATGCGATACTGACGCCCGTTCGTCTCCCAGACCATACAGAATAAATTTAAAAGGAATCCAGCTCAAGTCTAGAACGATTTGGCAAGCCTAGATTGCCTTAATTCTATCCATGAAAGTAAGCATTAATAAAAAAATATTGTTCTTGTCTGCTTCAGATTATATTTTGTAGATACTTATTTTAACTAGGAAAATTGTACTGACACCGGCGCTATTGAAGCTATCCATAAGAATTTCGAATTGCCGTCCATTGTTCGATGTCAATACATCGATGACAAGTGAGGTTATCATAAAGTAATCGTTGATGCCGCGCTACACTTTGATAAAAATTATAATCAAGTTGACTGGTGTGTACATTACTACAGTGAACATGTACATGATCATGCCCTAATAATCAAATGCCGTAATGTCAAATACTAATTTATTATTGTGTGATGAATTTAACTGGATTTAACAAGACCAGCTTGCCCCCCGCTGGAGCTCCCGGATTTTGGTTATATCATCTAACATGGCCAACTCTGCTCTTAAGTAAACAAGAACCTAATCAGCGAGGGGTCCTTTATCATCCCTATGTGGCTGCTTATAAAAATCTGATATCTTTTCCCAAAGACCTGGTTAATAATATATTTTCTGCTGAATATTCGAAACAAACAGAGTGAGTTGGTACTACATGTACATATGTATACGGTTCTATTTTAAATGACGAAAACATTATGAAAACAATTTGTTTTAACGCCGCTCTCAGCAGTATTCCAGTGATATATGACGGCGGTCTGTTGTATATGAAATATATGCAAATTGAATCTTGAATCTTGAAGGTTGTAACATTTCCGCAAACAAGTATCACATGCAGTATACAGTATATCAACTGCAATATACTGTATACATCAGTATACAGTGTGTCGCGAGCTCTGCGCTGGGCTGGAGCACACATTTCCTACACCTCTCCCTTCGGCAAACACATCACGAGGGTTGCAACGAGGTCACAGGTCAGGCGTGCACTCGTCAGTTGTCTAATACGGTCAAGAGTAAGATCTTCCGGAAGACCACTGCACTGGAGGTATGTGGATTATTGAGGAGGTACTACGTGTTTGAACTGGGAGTTGAACACTAAGCACTTTTAGAGAAGAGCTCACAATAAAACGTTATTGACTCGCGGACGGACTTGTGTTTTCATTTCAAGACGTACATTTATCAGGTTGAACTTCCTAACTGTAACAATAACTGAACTTTACGCCTTTTATACACATTTGTGATGGGGCGACAATGCGACAACGAGACATATTTTGACCTTGAAAATGTCGCGTTACGGCATCGTCGCCCTTTTGTAAAATAAAGAAAAGCATTATCAAAGAGCGACAATGCGAACACGCGACAATGCGACAAATGGCCAATTGTCGCGCTTTTGTTAATTTTGACACGTTTTGCTTGTTTTTGTAAAGGCGTCAATGCGACAATGCGACAACGAGACAATGTCCCTTCCATAGTAATCCGTGCAAATAAAACTGAGTAATGAAATAGAAGTCTGACATGCCAGTTAAAAGATAGAGTGTTGCAGCTTCTGATTTCATAGATCTTCAAGAAGGGTTATCAATAATGGGATGGGTGATGAGTTCAACTGCATACGCTGTGATTAACAATAATGCTCCGAGTCAATACATTTTGTCAAATGTATGACATGTATTACGTGAATGAACATATTGTTTATACTCGTCCATGTTTTTGACGGACAAAATAATTTACATGCTCGGTAAAACTGAGGACGGGCATCATTGTGTGTTTCCGTGCTTTGTTCAGGTGAACAATTGACTTGTCCTTGCATGTGTTTGTGACGGGTGCCACTTGTGTGGCAGGATACGCTCACCTTTTCCCGAACACCCATTGGATGACCTGAACCACTTCGGATTTTTATCCCACATCAGTCTGATACACCATGATGTAACTGAAATACTGAAATACTGTACAGTTGAAAATGATGTTTACCGTAGTGTGTTACTGCAACTGTTCATATTTTGTGCAGTGATGTTATGTAATATGTAAAAGAAAGCATATTCAATTATCCAATTGATTTGAATAGAATATACTTGCGTCAGTGTATTTTATTAACGCCCCAAATCGTAATTTAAACACATAAAATAACAGATCACGCATGGTGCCTTGACTTACTACTAGATTTAATGGGCCACCCCGGAATAAAATAGTTCCCCCCAAAGCGAGGAACATATGTTTTAGTATGTTTACAAGAAATATATTCCAAACAATATCCTCATTAGATGAGAAGATCTTTTACAGAATTACCTCAGTAAGTCAATTACAATGACAGAGCGCCGTAATACATTTACATCAAGTACAATACGTCAAAATGGCCGACACGATAAACGTGACGGGAGATATTTTCGAAGTTGTTAATTAACCTATGGCTATTTCAAGCCTTTGGCATCACTGATCAATTGGCCGATCATTGAAAGGTGATTGTGAAGATGTGTCAAATAGATACTAAGGTAAATTCATAGATTTTTGTAAATTGTCACTGCGACAGTTTGGATTTTTTTTCGTGTTTTTTCTCTCTGGGATGGGTTGTAGCGAGGGTATCCTTAAATGGGCTTGCAACCACGCTTCTGTATGAATTCGTACCAGGGAATTCCAAGGGTTTTCCCCAGGAATGTGGCAGTAGTCAGTGTTTAGGCCTTTTCAAGAATACAGTCACGTGAAGAACGTCATGTGACCGACCTCGCGTCCAAGTCGTATATCTTGTAAACTTCACATTAAAAAATTAGTTATTATTATAACCAAATGAAACACAACCCATTATCCAATAGGGGTAACTGTACATAGCCGTTACCACAATAAAATTAGTAACATTGTTTGGTTTGACTTCTTGGCGCGTGTCTGAATTCCATTAACATGTAACATATCCTAAAACTAGCTTATCAGCAAATCTTGCTGCACTGCGCGCGACAGATACTAGAGCAAGGCATGCCAGAAATACGAAACCTAAAGCTTCCGAAAGGAAGCCTTGGACATCACGTGCGTCGGGGGACCAGCGCCATCTGATTGGCCGTTAACAGTTGTACAAGGCGGAGCAAAAAGCATCGTTTTTCCGTCCATTTTACGCTTGAAAAACTCGACCCTTTTCTGGACACTTTCTAGACGCTGACCAATTAATCAATTTTAATGAATTTTTAGTCGTTTTTCCGTCCAATGACCATATACGGAAAAAAACGACGTTTTCGTGTTTGCAGTGCAAACCAAACCCAAAACCATTACATGTAAAGGGGTTCAACGGTACATGTTGACCAATTACTACCAGTTGTGGTTTACAACCGATCAGTGTGCTTCCTTGTCAATGAGCCCCTTGTAACGCAACCCTTTTGTTTACAATATCTGAAATCATAAGGGTTCCTTTTTGTGTTTATAAGATTTACTTCCCAACTGATATACTAGTATAGTCTACCTGCATTCGACAATTCAAATTGCGTGGATCGATGCTCAGGATGTCAATCACTGGATTGTCTGGTCCAGATTCGATTATTTATAGACCGCACTCATACAGCTGGAATAGTGCGGCGTTAAACAAACCAACAAAAAATATTTATAATGAAAGAGATCAGTTGAGACACGCAGATATTGGTAGATTTGAAACCCACAACGGTCTGAGTGACTATGTTTGATTTACCATGAAGCGCACTACTCAACAACAGTTATCTCCCAATGCTTACTGTTCACGCTGCCCAAAATAGCTCGCCTCGCTAAACGGAAACCGGCTGACGTCTCCGTGCTGTAGAGCAAAGCGCAGTTTGAGGAAATAGGTCACACAGACCTTGTTCCCCTCTGATCACTGCGCTCGATAAACACAAAACCGCTTAGTGTTGACATTTAGAGTTAGGATGTTTTAAAAACTATACTTATGAAGATTTATGAGATGTATTTTGTTCACATCTCATAAATGTGTGATGCATCCTACTGTAATAACTGTAAACTGTCTCTCGGCAAGCAATAACGCCGCACTGTGACCTCTGTGTCAAACTTGTCCCTGTGTCCATGGAAACAGGCTCTTCTTGGAAATACGAACATCATTGAACTCGACAATACCTCAGAGAGACGCAATGATAGTGTTCGACTGTGTTGCGTGTAATGCACAAGTAGAACATACGCAAGAAAGGCCGTCGTTTGTATCCCTCGCACACAGCCGATGCTGTTGTGACCCGGCGAAGCTGTAAAATCCAGGTCAGTGCAAGCTCGAGAATGTTGCTGTTTGTAGACTACATTACAGTTCATGACATGGCGTCCTCGGCAACTCGTTGAGGGCAAGGGCTGTACACGCCGAGATAACGCTTATCATCTAGTCTCTGAAATGAACATATCTTACAGAAAAAAGTTAAATTATCTTAATAAAAATATATAAAAGGAGCACAGAGACTCTCTTCATTTTCAGATACTGAAGTGATCTAGACTTGCCAAACATTATAGACTTGCATGGGCTGTACTGGATATATTTATATCGGGGTCTGTAAGACAGAATAGGCAAGACGAGGTGAGGTGAAATGGGGTTTAACGTCGCGTCCAAGATATAGCGACGTGCATGCACGTGTATGTGTGTGTGTGTGTGTGGCTGCTTGTACTAGTCTCGACTGATGCCGATTTATAGTACTAGCACACTGAGATACCATGCCGCAGTGTAACATGAATACCCCACTCAGACACACTATACTGACTCCGAGCCGACCAGTCCTTGTTTTAGCCCCTTATGCCGAGCACCAGACAGCGTAACAACTTTTAACGTCTTTTGGTATGACGCGGCTGGGGATCGAACCCCGGACCTTCCGCTCTCCGCGCGGACGCTCTACCAATAGACTACGGAGGCGGTCGACTAGGCAAGGACTGAACACACTGATACAAGGCTTATCCATCCCGGGAACCGGTACGGCGAACTCCGTGCATAAAACGTGATCTGTACAGTAGCAGAACTGTGTGGAAAGGTTAAAATCAACGTCAGGAGGTTTTGCATGCATACTGATTGGATCAAGCTTCTTTTAATACGTGTTTGTTTGTTTAATTGTTGTTAACGCCGCACTCAGCAATATTCCAGCTATATGACGACGGTAGGGCCAGACAATCCAATGATCCCGTTAGTCGCATCTTACGACATGCATAGTCGCTTAGGTGGCTGAAGACCTATTTTACCCCAACTATTCACGGGTCAGGACACCTGTGAGTACCTCGAAAATACTTATTCTGCAAAATCCGGGGACCGTTCTACCATCGCCGATACGAAACCTGATGATGAATGTATATAATGGGACAAAAAATAAATGGGGTTTAACGTCCCGTTAAGAAATACTACACTTATATATAGGTGTGTGTGTGTGTGTGTGTGTGTGTGTGTAAGTCGGGACTAATGCCTGTCTGTCGTCCATCTCTTGGGTCCAGTCTTTGTTTTATCCCTTAAATGCTGAGCGCCGGGCAGGGTAACAACAAGCAACATCTCTTAAGGTTGGTTGGTTGGTTTGTTGTTTAACGCCGCACTCAGCAATATTCCAGCTATATGACGGCGGTCTGTAAATAATCGAGTCTGGACCAGACAATCCAGTGATTGATATCATGAGCATCGATCCACGCCATTGGGATCGATGACATGAATCAACCAAGTCAGCCAGCCTGACCACTCGATCCCGTTAGTCGCCTTTTACGACAAGCATAGTCACCTTTTACGGCAAGCATGGGTTGCTGAAGACCTATTCTACCCCGGAATCTTCACGGGTCTCTCTTAAGGCCTTTAGGTTAGACGTGGCCGGGGATCGAACCGCCGATCCTCCACTCTCCGGGCAGATGCTCTGGCCATCAGACCAGTGTTTCAAAACACAACAGTAAATGTATATTTATATTTCAGATTAAAGACGTTTTCCCCTATCATGGGCCCTGGCTGTTCGGAAGAACAAGCATGACTTCTCAAAGGCTGACAATTCAATTGGCTTTGTTTACCTCATCACTCATGTGCATTGTTTTCGCACATGAACATATACATGTACGAGTGAAACGAAAGTCTGGAGACCGCCCCTTGTCAGGTAAATAAAACCATTCTTACCTTTTGTGTGCAGTGGCTGGTTGGTTGATTGGTTTCATGTTTAACGCCCCACTCAGCAATATTTCAGCTATATGACGGCTGTCTGTAAATAATCGAGTCTGGGCCAGGTAATCCAGTGATTGACATCATGAGCATCCATCCACGCAATTGGGATCGATGACACGCATCAACCAAGTCAGCGAGCCTGACCACCCGATCCCGTTAGTCGCCTTTTACGACAAGCATAGTCACCTTTTACGGCTAGCATGGGTTGCTGAAGACCTATTCTACCCCGGAATCTTCACGGGTCTTTTGTGTGAAGTGCTTCTTGCTTCATCTTCGCAGTCATTCAACAAGATCAGGTTATTTCTGAGAACTGTAACATTATATATATCTGCACGGATGTTATTTCAGTTTGGAGTATAACAAAAGGACACACGAGAAGGAAATGGCATACCTGACATATTCTGTCTTCATAGACCACCTCCGTGGTCTAGAGGACAGAGGGTGTGCCCATAGGGTTTTGATGGTTCGATCCCCGACCCTGTCATACCGAGATACGTAAAAAGGTTGTACTTGTTGTTACCCCGCCTGGCCTCGGCATAAATTAGTCTTCATGTTAAACAGCGGCATGGTATCTCAGTGGGCGAGCACCATAAACTAGGCATTAATCCGGACTAGTAGAAAAAGCCACACACACACCACACACGCACGCCTGCGCGCGCGCGCACGCAAACACACAGGTGCATGAACATCGTTATGTAAGTGCAATAATCATGAACGTGATGTTGAACCCAATTTCACCTCCCCGCTTCCCCCCTTCCTGTATTTATTCTTAAGTGGAGTTCAGATGATATTAATAGAACAGTAAACGTCAAAATTATCCAGTCGTTACTGCAGACAGATAATGTACTCACCAACGATTCGAAACAAAAAAAAAAGTCAGCTTCCTAGATTCACATACTATTGTAGCATTCTTATCGATGACAAACTGTATCCTTTGAGCACAACTTTTCTGACATATGTCTTATACATCAAGAACATATTGTGATAGCCACACACAAGAAGAGCTCTCGCACATCACTGACCCAAGTTTTGTCTTTTTTTTTGTCCAGGTCAATGCCTCTCCTTCAACAGAGGTGGAAGTAGTCGAGTTCATTACTACGCTTGTTGCAACAACATCAACGACACCGACTCCTCCTGCGATGGACGAACATACCATCGAGCATCAAGTGCGAGCTACTGCAACTCCGGAGGTACAGACAACGGACACGGGGTGATTGTGTCGTCATTTGCCTGTGGTGGGTGTACGGGGCAGGGTAATGTGGCGAACACATGCAAACCTAGCAAATGGTTGGACATTCCTGGAACATGCTTTCTGTTTACTTCCTGTTTCGAAAAACACTGTAAGAGGCTCTACAGTCTCCAGAGCAGCGGTTTAAATTTGCAAGTTGTAGACCCATCGAGTTCTTCCATGCCTGAGTCCTGTTACAATGGAGTATGCGATGATGGGGAAACCACTGACAACTGCCCTGCCGACTGTTGTTTCAAACTAAACCCATCTCAGTGCACATGGGTTAAAAATGACAAGTGCATTCCGAAGTTTTGTGACACTCCCTCATGCTCAGCTAATGGTGGAGTAGGGGTCTTCTCGACCGGAAGCACCTACATTATTGGTATCTTTGTTCTTGGGCTGGCGATAATGTGCCTATATTTAGGCAGCAACAAAATTACGTATTTTTGCTTCAGATGTTTGTCTATTTGTAAGAAACTTTCTTATCACGGTGTTACAAATGCATGTAGAGAACCACCCCCTTATGTGTAAGAGCTGGAGCAATTTAGGACGCAACAAATTGGGCATTTGTTCTTTGAATTCTGGACTATTCTCAAGAAAACATTTGGTGTTTAAGTTGGTTGGTTTGTTGTTTAACGCCGCACTCAGCAATATTCCAGCTATACGACGCGGTCGAGTGTGGACCACACAATCCAGTGATTGACATCCTGCGCATCGATCGACGCAATTGGGATCGATGACATGTATTAACCAAGTCAGTGAGCCTGACCACCCGATCCCGTTAGTCGCCATAGGTGGGGATTTCAACGCCCGGACAGGGCCACTGTCTGATCATATTGGATCCGTGAAGATCCGTGGTAGAATAGGTCTTCAGCAACAAACGTTTGCCGTAACAGGCGACTAAAGGGATCGGGTGGTCAGGCTCGCTGACTTAGTTGGTGCTTGTCATCGATCCCAATTGCGTGGATCGATGATCATGATGTCAATCACTGGATTGTCTGGTCCAGACTCGATTATTTCACAGACCGCCGTCATATAGCTGGAATATTGCTGAGTGCGGCGTAAAACAACAAATCAACCAACCAATCAGATATGATAACAGATGAGGAAATAAGGCAAGTACTGAAAACTTTAAACTTGAGTGAGGCAGTTGGGTCGGATAGAATACCGCCGAGTTCTACAAATACTAGTATTATGCAAATATTGTCCCATACTTAAATCTACTTTTCAATGCTAAATTACAGAAAGGGATTTTCACTTGTGCTGGGTTATTGGGCCTGTAATTCCTTTATATAAATCTGTTGACTCAACAAATCCGAAGCATTATAGAGGCATATCACTCCTAAATGTAATGGGAAAATTATTTATTATTGTTGGTTAAACTACTCAGGTCATTGGCTGTAATCAACGAGATCTTTTCGGAATCCCAAGCTGGATTTAGAGAGGATAATTCAACAACTGATAATATTTTTGTTTTGCAGGCATTCTGTCAAAAGTATTTAAGAAAACCAAAACATCGCTTTTCTGCCGCGTTTATAGATTTTAAAAAGGCGTTTGATTTTGTGATATAAAGAAACTGTTGCATGTACCTATTCAAAAGGCCTTCATTGCAAAATGTATAAAGTTATTGAAAAAATGTTTTAACATGTGTGTGCATGTGTGAAAATAAGTCAAAGTGGATCGGGTGTTTTAACACCTCTTGTGGAGAAAGACAAGGCTGTATGTTGAGCCCATTATTGTTTGTCCCCTTAATGACAATCAATTAGTGTCTGATGTTGAGGCAAGTGAATGTCTGGAACCTTTTGCATGTGAAGTTATTGAAACAATTAAGCTGCTGCTCTTTGCAGATGGTATTGTCCTACTTGCAGACTCGTTGATAGATTTGCAAAGATGTATTAGAATTATTTTGTAATAAATGGGTAAAACAGGTAAGGATTGAATATTATGGAAGTCAAATATTATGTTTTCAGAAATTATGGGTATCTAACAAAGTGGGAAAATGGTTTTATGAATCTAAAGAAATCTCAGCAATGTCACATGTCGCATTATATGTTCTTCAAGGTTAATCTGATCTTTAGCTTGTGAGATTATTTCATTACAGACTAGAAAGTCATATTTTCCGTTATTTCAACTTATGAAAACTTGCCCAGATATATATGTTACTTAGTAGATAATGTTTACATCAGTTAACTTTACTGAGTAGATAATGGATATTCCCGTTCACTTGTCAGCGTATATAATGTATACACCAGTTGACTTTACTGAATACATATTGTATATAGACTTGCCTGAGTAGATAACATATCTACCAGTTGACTTGCCTGAGTAGATAGCGTATATACCAGTTGACTTGCCTGAGTAGATAACGTCTCTACCAGGTGACTTGCACGGGTAGATAACGTCTCTACCAGTTGACTTGCCTGTGTAGATAACGTATCTACCAGTTGACTTGCCTGAGTAGATAACGTCTCTACCAGTTGACTTGCACGAGTAGATAACGTGTCTACCAGTTGACTTGCCTGAGTAGATAACGTATCTACCAGGTGACTTGCCTGAGTAGATAACGTATCTACCAGTTGACTTGCCTGAGTAGATAACGTATCTACCAGTTGACTTGCCTGAGTAGATTATGTATCTACCAGTTGACTTGCACGAGTAGAAAACGTGTCTACCAGTTGACTTGCCTGAGTAGATAACGTATATACCAGTTGACTTGCCTGAGTAGATGACGTATCTACTAGATGACTTGCCTGACTTCTCCACAAGCAATCATATGACACAGTATGCCAAAATGGATTTTATATGGAACGTGAGCAAGAACAGAATGCAAGCAATGTTATTATTCCATGACGTCATTGATAAGTATATAGGGGTGTGGCTGGCGTGTTTAACAAATCATCATGGTACATGTATTTTTACTCGGGGTCTGATTATTATTATAATGCTGTCCTTTTATCCTCTGGTGCAGTACTCCTGCCCTTTCGGTGGATCTGAAACAAAACAATTGTATTCAGTATTTCTCTGGCTGCATGTCAACATAATTCCCACACCGATACAACAGGAGAGACACGAGCGGGGCTGTTGTCATCTGCTTATCAACCAAACGTGTTGTTTGCAGCGAAACCAACCTCTTTTAGCAACAATCCTAGTTAGTTGGGCCTAACGCTGCTTTGTGGGAGGATAGCGCCAAGAGATGCAAGTCTCAGACGTATATCACAAACATAATCAGAGAGAATCTTGGATTCCAACACATAGCCACAGGTTACCGGCACCCCTAGTTCTACACAGCGAATTGCAAAAACCAAGACGACTGATCGAGCAGGTTAATGAACAATCTGAGAGGTGAATGAAAACCATCACATCGACAAACACTTTCCAACTCTTGCTGCCTTCAGCCAATCGTTCCTGTAGCAATCGCATACATCAAGAGTAATGCTGCTATTATTATTACAATTCTTATTTTGTATCGTTTTCATCATGATTATAATCATCACAAGAAGAGTGAGTGAGTGAGTGTGGTTTTACGGCGCTTTTAGCAATATTCCAGCAATATCACGGCGGGAGACACCAGAAATGGGCTTCACACATTGTACCCATGTCGGGAATAGAAACCGGGGCTTCGGCGTGACGAGCGAAACTTTTAACCACTAGGCTACCCGACCGCCCCTGAACGTAGGAACGTATCTGTTTGAACGTATTATTGTGAACATGATCATGCACATCAGTATTAAAATATTGATATTAACATGATATTAATATGACTTCGCATATATATGAATGTATCGGTATGAACATATCAGCATAAACCTATAGGTATGGACATATCTGTATGAACGTATCGGTATGAACATATCAGCATAAATCTATAGGTATGGACATATCTGTATGAACGTATCGGTATGAACATATCAGCATAAATCTATAGGTATGGACATATCTAAATGAACGTATAGGTATGAACATATCAGCATAAATCTATAGGTATGGGCATATCTGTATGAACGTATAGGTATGAACATATCAGCATAAATCTATAGGTATGGGCATATCTGTATGAACGTATCAGCATCGATATAGATAGATCTATCGATAGCATAGATATAAATCTAGAAGGCAGTTCTCCGAATATCGTACACTTTTGGTCGCCGATCTCAATCACTAAGCTTTGTATGCAGATACTGTGTCATGGGGCATACCAAACGAAAGGTTATCTAATCATCTTGCGACCCCATTAAACCGGTTGTACATTCCGATTTCCGTTTTGACCACTCGTTTAGTCAAAGGAGGCCAATAACGATCGCTTAAATTCGTACAGTGTGACTGTAATATCGTACGCTATTTCTTCTAATATCGTACATGTATTTTAATTCCGTACAGCACCTGAACGGTACTCCCGTAGCTGTTATTTCTTATGAAAATTTGTATTTATTGGTTGAATCAAAATTCGAATTATGGCACGAAAGGAAATGCATAGGTTCAAAAATTATGCTTAATATGTAGATCTATATCCCATTATTATTAATCATTAGTAGAATTTATTACTGAATTACGAATGTTGTCATTTTTAAAGCTAATGTTACAAATAAGTAACAAATCATAGTTGAAAGATTCGTGAAGGTCTAAACATGAACAGTGCACATATATTGTTCAGTTACAACGCCTGTTAAAAATGGCGGAACCAGTCACGAAAACAATTTAGTATTATGCTGAAAAGTGTATCAATGCAAAGAGCCAATCCTATTAAACCTGGTATTATGATCCGATAAACATGTAAGCGAGGCTACCTGTCAGGAACTACTTTTGACCCACACATTGATACAATGTCTGCTTAATCAATAAATTATTGACTGACGTTCTTAATATAATACGTTTGGATAGGGGTTTCCCGCTGTGTTAATTGGTGTTTCAAACTTGACTGCATTCAAATAAGTTGGCTCAAAGTGATGAATGGTGCGGTTCGCTCAAAACTTGCACTGCAATTTCGAAAGTTACTTTATTGAGTAAAAATGCGTCGTAAACTTCGGGTATATTTATGACATTACACGAGAAGGAAATTATTACCCTCTTGTGTTTCCGTATACCATATGTTAGAACTAAGAAATATACAGATCTCGTTTATTCTTCCCCGCCCTGAAGGCGGGCAAGTATACGGGAAACATTAATTTTGTAGCATGTTTGTCGACATGTTGGTTTATTTGAAATTTCAAACCACGCATTTACGGAAACAAAACATACAAATCATGTGCGTGGAATGTTGATGCTATTCTTTTCCAGCAATAAGAGATACTTCAAATCGTCTTTATGTAGTTAATTGATGCATCCGACCGTTTCTGGTCATTAGTGACATTATTAAACCATTCATGTTGATCCGATGTCCTTTTTTCCTGATTTTCACGGTGTATACAAAAGAAGAACTGTACTCCGGAGATCGTAAATAACAGCATAATGTAAAATATGTTCTGAATATGCTTATTCATGAACAACGACGACATCTCAATATAAATGTAATATGGCTGAATTTCACATTTTACATACCACACTTTTGATTGTTTGGATGCTCATGTTCACTGGAAATATTTGGAATAGTTATGTTCCGTATTTTGAATTAACCCAGTCCTCCGTGTTTTTTTAATCAGTGCACCGCACATAGCCACACGTGAAACGTTTGGTAGCAAAGTCAAAGCAAAATCGGAGTAGTGTGTCGGCGAATTTGCATCAAGGCTGTAGTATTTTTCAACCGTTTAATGGAATTCAATGTACAGCCGTAGTTCTGGTCACTCATATATTTTGTGTCCCATGGCTCAAACATATTTGCGTCTGTATACCGTGTTCCACTGACCTCGATAATCTGTTGGATGAAGGCACATCTCTCTACAGTCACATAGTTAACACCGAAGGCTATGAGGGGTATTTAGGTCATAATCAGCTCCCAGCAGCCGATGCCTCAAGCGATATTGTCTACATAACAGACCAATTTTATGGCTCCGTCACAGGTGCTCCAACTATTGAAGCAGGGAAAACAAATTTCATAGAATCATTTCAACAAGCAATATTGATATCCCCGTCACTTTTGGTTACTTTTAATGATGTCTCCATTCGATTTTTACGGATTTTGATTCGTATGCATTATTTGACCCTCATCAGCGGAATGGTTTGGGTCAGATTGATCCGAATGGACAAGCGGTTTTACAACTGTTTAGTAGTATGGCTGAATCGTTATGTTTCATCTTAACAGTATATAAGGTGACTATGCTTGTCGTAAGAGGCGACAAACGGGATCGGGTGGTCAGGCTTTGGTTGATGCATGGCATCAATCCAAATGGCGTGGATCGATGCTCATGATATTATGCACTGGATTGTCTGGTCCAAACACAATTATTATATAGAACGCCGTCATATAGCTGGAATGTTGCTGAGTGCGGCGTTAAACGACAAATCAATCAATCATCACCACATGAACTCAAACCAGTCAGTGTAACAAGTAAACCACATTCCACAACAGTTACTGACACTGGATAAAAAACAGTACATAGAAAAAGACCAAGTAACTCAACTCATTATGATCACAATTACTATTCTTAAACGTAAAACAAGAGACGAGGAATCTCCGTTATTGATTAGTCCCGGTATTGAAATATTCTCCAATTACGTGATAATATTTTGAGTATGGGCATCTGTGGTTGTGACAAAAAGACCTTATCTAGTATGACTTTTTTGCCATATGGGGCCCTTAGTATTTTCATTTACATTATTATAACCAAATGCCAAGTGTAAAAAGAATTTGATCTATTATTTGAGTATGTGCATCTGCCAATGTTGGCATTTTGATACTATTTCCACATATTTACATTTGTGCCAGAAATTGCTTCCATTTCCTTCGATCTCCTTTTTAAATAAAGACCCAGGTTAGAATAGGTCTTCAGCAACCCATGCTTGCCGTAAGAGGCGACGAATAGGATTGAGTAGTTAGGCTCGCCGATTTGGTCGATGCATAACATCATATTCCAATTGCGTAGTTCGATGCTCTTGGTGTCAATCACTGGATTATCTGGTCCAGACTGGATTATCTTCAGACCGCCGTCATATGGCTGGAATACTGCTGAGTGCGGCGTTAAACAAGAAACTATTTTTAAATATACCTACCCTATGCAAATGTATCAACTGTATTGCCCAATACTCAAAATAAATGATATTTTTTTCCACAACAGCGTTGTGTTATTTGTGGTTAATTTAATTATGCTCCTTCATGACTTTCAGTAACATCATAATTACGCGTTTGTGAAGCATCACATATGGCGGGGAACTTTGATGCTCTGCATCAATGTTTTCTTTTCTCTTTATAAGATAACATTAGCGTTAGAAGCTGACTTCCAACCCTTTTGCCGAGCTCGCCTCGCTTCCATACGCGATAGTTTTTCTCTTTCCTGCTTTTCTTTCTCGTCTCTTTTATCTGCCTTCATCTTAATGATCTCATCACTTGTTAGTATGTGGTGGGAGGTCAGCTTAGATGGATTTGATTTTGAACTTTGTTCTTTAACCACAGGAGCCGGAAGGGAACACCCAGACTTAATAGCATCCATTGCAACAGCTTCAGAGACCGTGGCTAGTTCCACAACTATGTTGCCAGATTTGTCCAAAGAATAGGGGGTATTACCTGTCAACACAGCTAAAAATGAAGTCAGTGGGAGACAGGAGAGATGCACCCTCTGGTAACACTGCTTCAGATGTAGAAGGAACCACTGATGTCATTGGTGTAGCAGACACTCCGGCATCATGTGTGATAGCTGAACTATCTGTATTCACCAGAGTGTCAGCCACAGCAACAGCACGAATATCAACAACCCCCACTTTTCTGGAAGAATCAAATCTAACGTCAAAGGGTTTGCTGGGGGCAAATGCCTGATCTGGAATTGCTTTTCTATTTACGGGGAATAGTCAACATTTGCGAAACCAACTGCACACATTTGAGGGTGTGAACGCCTTACCGTAGGCTTCCTTGAACAAACGGGGCCATTCCCATTTAGTTACTAAGCTGTTCGGGCTTTGCACCATAAACTCACTACACACCCTGTTCCACTCCCTGCTTAGTGGACCAAAGACTGACTTGTCCAGAGGACACAGCCACTGGATCGTGTGAGGAGGAAAGGCTAAGATGGTTAAATCATTTGCCTTTGCCTTCTCAACAAGCCCAAGCGTTTCGTGTGAACTGTTGCTGTCCAGTACGATAAGTTGAGGCCTCTCTGGTCCATACCCAGAGTGTCCTCCATCCATGCACGACTCTGGTATGTATAGGCCGTGCCAGGCACTCCAGCCGGAGTATTATATGCGTGCAGGCATTTTGGCGTCTTCCCCTTCACTATGGCCATAGGGGGAATGTTGTCACCGGCTGCGTTCATGCATGCCAGCACAGTTACATTATCTCGGGTGTTTCCCACGCGCCCTGGGACATTTTTAACCCCCGCTTCCGCCAGCACTTTGGTTGGTTTGTGGGTCAGTGGAACACTCGTTTCGTCAATGTTCCAGATATTATCTTGGAGCCCCAGATCCGTGACAATTTGTTCAAGTTCATCAAAATATTTGGTTGTCACAGAGGGGTTGAGCATTCTAGCTCTGACTGTGGACAAGGGAACGGGACATCTTAAATGAATGTTGTGGGGACGCTTTAAAAATCGAGCAATCGAGCCCTTGCCAGGCACACCACTCTTGAATGGGGTCTTTCAGACGCTTGCTAATACCGGCAACCTTTAAGATAAGTTGACGTAGGGTTATGCCAAAACCTGTCAGTGCAGCAGCCTTAATTCGGTCAGCAATTTCATCTTCAATTGCTGCCGTCAGTACTGATGGGCGCCCAAGACTACCTCCCTCCGATTTCCCATGGACATGATCACTAATGGTCATGGCAGGTACGTTGTAAAGTTTTGATGCTGACCTGAAAGACAGACCCTGCCCCGTGACAGCCGCAACGGCACACTCCAGGGCCTGTTTAGAGTACTGGCGTCTTTTCCCCATCTAAAAAATTATACACAAAACCAACTTTATAAATTTTAATACTGCCCAGTTTGAATCAAAACAGAACGAACAAGTTGGAGCATATTGTCTTGATGAAGTCCAGAACATGTCTTGCTAAATATGTGGCAGACACGGGGTCGTTTATTGTTTTCCAATATACCAGAACGCAACAAACAACGATTGCCACGATCACTATATCACCTCCGCTTCCAAATATTTCATGGCGCTGAACGGATTTTGAAAGTGCCATTTTCTGTAAAGTTGACAGAAAACGTACAAATATATGAATTATTGTAATTAAGACAGACATATCTTTGTATTGGGTTTAAATGAATTCCTCATTTTGTATTAGCTACAGTATGAATAATACAGTTGTTCCTCGCTGATACCGATTGTTTTACCGATTGTGCTCATCATTTCTTAATATTTCTTAATATTTCATATAAATAAACTTATGACAGTGGGCGACTACTTCAAAATTGACTTCAACAATGACCATACACTAAGGTGACAATATAAATTCTTTTTGTCATTTTAATTTGTTTATCAATGCTTATTCAAGCGTTTCATTAGAGGGTACATCAAATGGAAAATTGAAAAATTCACTGTACGAAATTAGAAGCTTGCAAAATATTACAATAATTTGGGCATCAAATATCGACACAGCAAAAAAAATGCAGTTTCCGGTATCCGGATACCTGCCGGATACCACCGGACACTTACCCAAAACGCGTCCGGGTATCCGGTGGCAGATACCTTGCCGGATACCAGATCTGTGGTATCCGGCATGGACACCTCACCGGAAAGTATGTCACCTGGAATCCGGGTATCCGGCACCGGATACCTCACCGGATACCTCAATCTGGGTGTCCAGGGATCCGGCACCGGATACCTCATTCTGAGTTTCCAAAAACATGTCACAATTTGGGGGGTGCATTTTGTTCAATTAAGTGTGAAACACCTAAAAATATATTGGAAACTAACCATGAAAATTGAACATTGCTGAAGGTATCCGGCAGGTATCCGGCAGGTATCCGGATGCAATTTTTCGAGATGTCTTTCTCCTAGTAAATAATGTTAGCCTGGGCATAGCAGATAGCTGTAGTAATATGCTGTGCTATTTTAGTTGTAAATATCCCCTTGAAGTTGAGATCTATGGGCATGTACTTTTGGTGAAAACATTTTTCAAGTTCATATATATTTCAATTTAGATGTTCAGCGTATTAAATGAAAAGCATTCAGTCCTGGTATGATGGTATCCTTACATATCATCTTCATATTCCCAGTTTGTTTTAGCCTAGTGGTTGAAGCATTCGATTCACCACATGGGTACATTGCTTGGTGTCACCCATCATAATATTGTTTGAATTTTGCTCATAAAGTGGCATAACACCATACTCACTCTGACAAAAAAATGAAAGTCATTGGCTATGTGCTCACTTGGGCCTTTGTTCCTGGTGAGATTAAAAGTTTATTTTGGAACTGTATCAATACTTGTTACATCTTGACAGACGAGTTTCATTGAAGTTCGAAACAGAATATCATTAACCCAAATGGGTGCATAAGACTAATGGCATCCACAGAAAACACCTAATAAAGTACTGGTACATAAAAATATCTATGTAACTTTTCTACTGACATGGAACTAAAAACTTCGTTAAGTGAGCTGTATTAATTGTAGAAAAACATTCAGGGCATTAGTATATTTGATATATGTTAGCACCTATGTTATGAATGATCAATATCATATTTCTTTAAAGAAGCAAAACAAAAAAATTGTTAAGATAAAAAATCATATTTATTGATTTTATGACATTTCATTGGTTCAGTAACCAGAGGTGTTTGCAAGAACATTCAAAAACAGAAACAGATGCTTCAATGCCATTTTCTAAATAAACAAATTAGTCAAATCTCAGAAGAATTTCAAGGTAGAAGAATATCTAAAGTCAATTATGTTTGTGCAGTAAACCACAAAAGTCATTCAGATTTGTATAGTCAGCGTCAGTGTACACCACATAAACAGTCTCACTGCTGTGGTATTGATTCCTTTAGACTTGATTAATGTCGTAATAAAACAACCTACAGAATCACACTGATGTGGCATTATTCATTCAGAATCATCACTTTCTGAGGTGAACCTGTTAGTTGTTCTGGGGAGGATTATTCATCATCCGGAGAGTCCTTTGTATGACTTGTCTGATCTGGTGTCATTGTGAAATCCAGGTGCCTGAAACAATTTATAACATCTTTAAAAGCTTGTTATTAAAAATATAAGAAACACACATATATTGACAAAGGGTAAAAATTTGGTTTCTCAATGAGTAAGGTAATGACAATTTATCAAGCAACTGTTAACCAAACCATGTTAACCAATGTAAAAAAGCCATAGCAAACAGTAAATTGTACAGAAAATACAAAATTGTAATTGATCTTCTGAAAACAATTCCTGTAGTGCCATAAGGCAGGCTCACCTGAATTTTTCTCATATGTTTGCATTACATCAAAACATAAGGAAAGGTAAACAAGGCAATGCAAATTGCATAAAATAGGTTCTTATACATAAAAACAGAACTAAAGTATTTGACGTAATAAGCGCCTCGCTCTAATAAGCGCCCATGGGAATATTTGCTAATATATTGGCTAGTGAACAATCCCAATTAGGACCCTTTCCAATTAATCAATGTATACAAGACTTATTTATTTGCGTATAATACACACTTGTGTGTGATATGCATTATCATATTTTTATTTATATTTATCTTTAATTCAGATTAACAATAACGGCAAAAACTGCCAAATATATTGGTCAAGTGTAATCCTAATTTAAGTAGTTCTATTTGGTTTTGGAACTTTTCAAGGGTAATTGTAAATCATTTGATTGTTATAAAGTTACACAGTATTGCATCTATCGTCTGTTTCTAAATACAGTGGAACCTATCTTTGACTTGTGTGACATAATTGAATCATACCCCAAGTTCATTATGCATTGTTATGCATCTGCACAGAGTGGTCAAAGTCCTTGTCACACACATAGTTTGCTACAAGGCAGAATCCAATAAGTACAGTTGAGACATCAGGCTGTATCCAGACAAACTGTCTGATAACCTCAGGTATGGTCTTGGTCGCATCAAGGGATGTAGCTAATCCTAAATAAACATTAAACAAGTGACATAATCTCTTCTACAGAACACTTGATCAAAGCCTGCCCCACCTTTGATGTTTATCATCTCGTTACGCTCACAACAGCTCATTAGCAAGATGAGCTCAATGTCAACTCATGGTGGATTAGGGATTAACAGGGCAATTAGTGTCAGGTGGGTATTATCACTTGCAATTGTCTGTTAATTACTTAATTGAGTAGTGACGGCTTAATTAGTTTCCAACCACACTGACTGTTATGCTACTTATCAAGTCAGTTTACTGGTAACATGTGTCTGTGGACCAAGGAAATGTATCATGCCAGATACTTAAAAAGTTCTACTCATAAGTAATAAAATAATGACAGTTTTGATACGCAATTCTCCCTACAAAGACATTTAACATTTGATATACATAAACTGTCTGTTGAAACTATGATGATGCTAATATACAAGTCGCACTAAACAACCTATTCATATACTGGTACCTAGCCAAACAAACATAATTTTTTTTATGTGTATGCACATGCTTGTACACATATACGTCTACTGGCATATCACACATACAAACAATCATTAGATGGATGTAATCGTTCAAAAATATTTTACATACAAAAACAAGTGAACAGATTCTGTAATAGCATGGTTAATATTGGGAGATGTTTTAGCATTTCCATTTTCACAGAATCGAAGGCATATCCTTTCATGACTCAGATCAGCTTGTAGTGATTTAAATTCACATAAAACTGATTCATGTCAAATGACCTATCCCGCATGTGTGGGACCTGTTATAAAAATACCATTCATTACTTATTTGTGTGTCCAAATTATGCTATTATTAGAAATAATAGGTATTATTATACAGCATGGATATGATATAAGAAAGCTTTATATGGAATTGTTGAAAATTATGTACAGGAAAACATTGAAATAAATCAATCAATACGTGCATTTATCTCAGAATCTGGTAGATTTAATCAATATGGACTTCTCCTTCATTATCTACTTATAATCAGATGATTACATTATTGCTCAACTGATAGTTTGCAATAGTATAGAATTAGTATTTTATTAATACTTATTTTGTATTTCAGCATCATTTAGATAAGCCATCGGCTTGTTTGCAAATCCAGTTCACTATAAAAAAAATATATGTTTAAAACACATGTAGTAGAACATATTGCAATAGTTAAGACCCGAAAAGAAGTTATGTGTAGGATCTTCAAAATGGTATCCACAAGAGCAGGTTGTAGAATCATGTTGGTGTTTGTTGTTTAACTCTGCACTCAGCCATATTCCAGCTATATGACGGCGGTCTGTAAATAATCAAGTCTGGACCAGTCTATCCAGTGATTGACATCCTGAGCATCGATCCACACAATTGGGATACAATGACATGGATCAACCAAGTCAGGGAGCCTGATCACCCGATCCATTAAGTTATCTCTCACAACTAGCATAGGTTGATCATGTTGATGGGGACTAACTTCAACCTGGAATCCCCACGTGAGTAAGTATGCGGCTGTTAGCTTTGTTTGATGTTTAACGCCACACTCAGCAATATCGCAGCTATGTGGCAGGAATCAAACCTGGGTCTTCAGCACGAAGAGTGAACGCTTCAACCGCTAGGCTACCCCACCACCAAAAATTCCCCAATGATAAAGTTGTCATCATGGTTATTGTTCAACTAGTTCAAGTGAAAATGTTCATACCCTTAAAATGTCTTTTCTTCCACTTCACGATGATCTCTGATGCAAAACTTCCCTGTTATTAAAGCTGTTCTTGATTCTTCACATCTGGAAAAATATGTTGAGGCTATTAATCATTCTCACAGAGTACATGGAGTATATGAAATAAGACAGTGAGTCACATTAGCATACAAATTATCCAGTTAAAGTAAACATATTTCTACATTATATACATAAGCAAATACTAACATATGATAGACAGGCTACTTGTCATATAAAAATATAATTATACATTTACTTACATGTTGGCTATAAAAGTTAATGTGTCACATGTGACAGGCTTACATGTGGTAAATTACTTTAATACGTGATCATTGTAATATTCACATATTCCTTACCTTAATGTGTCACTTCAGCTGCCAGCATGACCTCAGCTGCAATCTCAATATTTGGCCAGTTTTGACGAAAGGACCGATCGTGTTCAGTGTATAAGCTGGGCCTCGTCTCTAATATAACTTGGCGCATGTTGACGACGCGCATAGAGAGCCGGGAACCAGCTTATGTCGTGTTAACCTGGTTCCCGGCTCTCTATGCGCGTCGTCAACTTGCGCCAAACAATAATGTGATATTAGAGACGGGGCCCAGCTTAGTGTTAACCCGGAACAAGCCATTTTACCCATATTCCCCTACGGTCCAGGGCGCCATTTTAGAACATGGATGTAAACAAACCTCGTGTATCGATAAACACTGTGATTCTTGATTACGATAAGCTTACCTCGTGTATCGATACATTGTTCTCATTCACCTCCACCACGGAAATGCCGGCCGAAGTTCCTCTCAGCCATCCACAACGCGGAAGTCAACAGTATTTGGAAAGGCGATTGGCATTGCCAGGTACGTAGCAGGGCTTCGAGGCCTTATGATTTCTGTGCAGAGATCTTATGGAACGGATTGATGTAGATATTTTCCTGCTCTACATACTTTACCGTAAACGCCAAGGGTCCTTTTTTTAGTATTATGGTCAACTGTTTGTTAGCATAAGAGGCGTAATGGATTTGTGGTCAAAACAAGATGATCCAAATTAGATCCGCTTTTTTATAGATAATGAAGAAAAGTACCAAGATCTAGGAACGATTATTAACTCTTAACTTTCGTGGGATGCTAATACAGATTATAATTTACAATAATGGCAACCAAAGACTTTATTTTTTTTACGCTTAGGATATTGTTATAATTACACTGTTATGTCCTTGTTTTGTATAAGCTTCATAACTTAATCATTCAATATTTCATGGAATGACTCTGACCTTGGCGAGGATCTTTTTTGCAACAAGGGATTCCTTATGTAAAGTGTATGTTGAATGACCCTGGCTTTGTTGTCAAATAATTGTTTGACAGTTGTTAAATATGGGGTTATGTTTTATCTCTGAATGTTTGGGATGAAATATTTTAATAAGGACAGTTCTAAGTTGGAAACTCAACTGGGGCCTTTTCAATTGAATTCAATGTACAGCATGTACAGTTTGGACATTTCTCTAATGTGAATGCTACTTATGTTTGCAGAATGTCTGGATGAATGAATGAGTCAGTCATCTGCACAGCATCAATGGAAAAAGGGAAGCAATGAGGAACAAGAGAAGAGTAGCAGTGAGTGGTAAATATTTGAAATTATTCTGTTTGGTTCATCATGTTCATGTAGCTATTCTGCAAATAATTCTTCAGTTTGCTTGTTCTTTATCACCTGTTGGCATGGATGGCCTAATTATCAAAGGCACTACAACTTGCTGTGCATAGTTGCATCTCTTGGGCTTGACAGAAACCGATGGTCGTGGGTTTGAATCGAGGGTAGCATCATACACTTGCTTGTGGGTTTCATCAAAGTGGTAAACATGTAAGACCTGCATCACTTCGGGCTTTCTTCCCACATCAAGCTTACATGCCGTGATATAACTGGAATACTGTTCAAAGAGGCGTTAAACCCAATTCACTCATTTAACACCACATCCAGCAATAGTTCGGCTAAATGACAAGGATTATAAATTAATCAAATCTCAAATCTCAACTAGACAAACCAGAGATTAATGTTATGAGCTCGATCCAGACGCACCGATGATGACTGTTATGGACAACATCCCATGTTATTGGGTACGATTACGAGCGATCAATGAGCCCACTTGCTACCTCATCTATTACTTTGGCTTGTATGGCAAGCATAGGTTGCTAGGAACATTTTTAAGAGATGTCAGTTAATGATTGTTTCAACTCATCAGCATGGAACAATATATATCTCAATTGTTTGGTATATAACAAAACTCAAAGATGATAAATTAAGTGAATTTGCTGCCTTTTATCTGTAAGTACATGTTGCAACAATTCTTTTCTTTTGCTACAATCTTTATACATAATTTTGCAGAAACTGAAGTCCAGCTTGAGATACCCGGATGACAGGTTGACAGTCTGGAAGGACCCTTCCAGATATCCGAAGGGATTGGCAGACAGCGATGAGGAGAGTCCTGTTATTTCAATGGGAGCCTACCGAGAAGTTATATGCCAATTGACACTGGGACACACTCACAAAGGGTGGTCAGGCAAATGTGAGAAGACCAACCAATGCCAAGTCGGAGTGGGATCCTTCAAGGACGTTGAAGAAATTATTGTCTTTGGCCATGTGGTAATCACTTGAAAGGAATGATGTTTGCGACTACTTGTCTATAAATGTGGACCCAAACACCAAATAGAATGTTCACAATTCTACTAACACAATGCAACAGGGATAGAGCCCATCTGGCCTCCCCTCATCCTTGTTCCTGTTTTTCCATGGCAATATAGAAGGAAAAGGATGTTTGAGGGCAAGTAACTCTGAACTGGTGTGCATGGTCTGCTGATGCTTTCAAGTGAACAGTTATCCCGCTCTGTTATGAGTATTGAAGAATAGGAGGAAAGTGCATACTGCATCAGGAACCAATATATGAACACTGTTCAATGTGTGATATATGCATATAAATAAAAGAAATTGATAATTTGTTTGTTGTTTGTTTCTTTAGCCAGCTGTGTAAATGGGGATTTTCCAATATTTTGCCTCAGTTTGATAGCCACAGTTATCGTATGAAACCATGCATTGCTTGGACATCTTTGGAATAACACATTGATCTGCTATGTCAAAGGTCAATGTCACAGCCAGACAAAAAAATTGTTAATGGCCAAACTCTTCCTTAGGGCAGGGATAGAAGTTGGCAACAGGTCATACACTTACTTTTTATCCCCCGGCATATAATACGGGGGATATAGTGATCAGCCTGTCTGTCCGTCTGTCCGTCCGTAATCATTTCCTTTTCCGGGGCAGGATTCCCAAACCATTCAGTGTATTTGATCGAAACTTGGCAACTCTTATCAGGCACATACTGAAGTGGTGCCTTTTGATATTTTGGGATTTTTCTAATTTTTATTTTTTTAAATTTTTATGGAATGAAGTTGGACATTGACTCAATTGGGGATGGGGTTCGTTTCCGGGGCAGAATTCGAAAACCATTCAGTGTATTTGATCGAAACTTGGCAAAGCTATCATGCACATACTGAAGTGGTGCCTTTCAAATTTTGGGATTTTTCTAATTTTTATTTTTTATTTTTTTTTAATGGAATCAAGTTGGACATAGACTCAATTGGGGATGAGGTTCATTTCTGGGGCAGAATTCGAAAAATATTCAATGTATTTGATCGAAACTTGGCATTCATATGGATGCGACCATGGTGGATCTTTTGTGGGTAAACAATGTATGCTTCTTAAAGAACATTCAACTGTTGACTCATTACATACAGAAATGCACTAGTGGTTACTTTACAGACAGCTGCCGGGGGGATATGTCATCTTTCTGATGACTCTTGTTCTCAAATGTGCCTTTTCCCGCAGAAGTCTAAATAACTCTTATACACATAGTTGTATATCATTGTCATATGTTTGTCAATATTACACTGAATGAAGCACTTTACAATTGTTTTTGAAATAGTCGCAACTGATATTGAAGGTCAAATTAGCTTTGAATGTCTTTCAGTAAAAATGTTCGCAGTAACTGAGGAACAGCTCTCTGTAGTGTGATGAAATCTGGTACATGTCACCCTCAGAGTGAGGCATATTGTGTTTCAAACTTAAATGAAGCTGGTATGCTCATAACAAGTACTTGTACCTTTACAAATAATCATATTATCATCTCACTAGGACCAAAGGCCCAAGTGAGCACACAGTCGATGAGTTTATACTTTCACTCAGAATAATCTGGAAGTCTGAACATGAAATTTAAGGATATCATCATACATGTATTAGAACTGATGTTTGTTCATTAAACAGCTTAACATCTAAAAAGAATTATAGATGAAATTGAAAAAAATTGTCTTCTCCAAAAGTACATGCCCATAGATCTCAACTTTAAGGGGATATTTACAACTAAAATGACACAGAATATTACTACAGCTATCTGATATGCCCAGGCTAACATTATTTACCAGAAATAAGACATCTTGAAAAATTGCATCCGGATACCTGCCGGATACCTGCCGGATACCTTCAGCAATGTTCAATTTTCATGGTTAGTTTCCAATATATATTTAGGTGTTTCACACTTAATTGAACAAAATGCACCCCCAAATTGTGACATGTTTTTGGAAACTCAGAATGAGGTATCCGGTGCCGGATTCTTGGTATCCGGTGCGGATCCTTGGACACCCAGATTGAGGTATCCGGTGAGGTATCCGGTGCCGGATACCCGGATTCCAGGTGGCATACTTTCAGGTGAGGTGTCCATGCCGGATACCACGGATCTGGTATCCGGCAAGGTATCTGCCACCGGATACCCGGACGCGTTTTGGGTAAGTGTCCGGTGGTATCCGGCAGGTATCCGGATACCGGAAACTGCATTTTTTTTGCTGTGCGAACGACCCACATTTCGGTTGTTTTGAAAAAAACATGTATGAAACCGATTAAAAATTTTCAATATTAAATGTTTATGGCAGCTGATATCCATTATTTCGTGTTTCCGTACCGTTCGTGCTTTTTTAAATTTTCCGCAATGAGCTGTCACGTGTAGAGGTTCTCGAATCGTGACTTTGACGTCAACCCAGCAAGAAAAGGAGAGAACCGCTTCTGCGCAAGTGCACTTCGCGATAACCAATCATATCTCGTAAGAGAAAACACATGACAAATACACGTGATAGCTGAAAAAGAGTTGGGGATTACCTCATTTCAACCAACGGAAGTAGTTTGACGCCGCATGAAAGTATTGAAAGCTATCAAGGAAACATCAAAGTGTACGGACTTAGGAGCCTGTACGATATTCGGAGACCTGACTCCACTTTAGGTATGGAGATATCTGTATGAATGTATCGGTATGAACCTATATAGTGGTTATCACTCGAGTGTGTTTGGGGATGGTGAATATCCTGTATTAGGAATAAGCAATATGTAGCGATATTTACTATCCCCAAGCACACACAAGTAATAACCTATTTATCATATAATGTAATTCTTCAATTCAGTGCTGGAAAAAGCCCTTCCCATCTCGTACAGACAGTTTTCCTGGAATGGGCCCATTCATACATATCACGTCAGAGGGTATGGATACAGCTTAAAGGACGAACCTATCAGCATGAACATATCAGTATGAACATGTAAGAATAAACGTATAAATATAAATGTATGAATATTTCCACAGACAGTGTATGTGTTTCGTATTTAGAATTTTCCCAAGACGAGTTTTTGATAGGTCAACTTGGGGCTGTTTATAGAAGTTGATGTGTTAGGCGTTTTTCATGTGTATTGTCGTCCTTTAACGTATACCACAGCCATTATGGATGTTTCGAAGTAAACATTTTCCCAGGTCGAGTTTTGGACCGGTCCCGCTATGGCCCTTGGTTAAAGGTTAAATCCGTGATATTTTGAAAAGGAAAATCGCGTCATGAAGCCATGATCTAATTACACAAACACATTTTATTTCAAGTGGTCTCCTTCAGGTATTGTTGATCGGACGATAGTAATTCTTTTTCTGTACAACAAATTAAATAATCATGACACATTTTGCACAGTTTTGAACAGGTTGGAGTGTCTCTTTCAAGGTGAATGTAATGTTAAAGGAAGACTTGAGCTGGTATGGAAAATATTCCATTTACTTCCCTTGACATCTCGATCTACTTCAGCCAAGAGAAACAAGTATTAAAGTCACTTCTCAAACCACTTAAAAAAACCGACATATTCCATGATTAACATTACCTACTACCCCGTGTCCTTGCGGCTAAGTTGCTGCCCACGTCAAGAGCCATGTAGGTGAGATCAGTGTTGTCAGAGGCCGGCCAGTCCACCTTCAATGGGACAGGAGCGTTGGGGTCACTGCAAATAGATATGAAAACTTCGAAAGGTCTTCTTTGGTTGATCTGCTCTGTATAGTTTGAAATTATGTGAGTGAGTATTGTTTTACGCCACTTTTAGGAATAGTCCAGGAACATCACGGCGGTGCACTACAGAAAGATGCTTGAGACACCATACATGTGAGGAATAGAGCCTGGTCCTTCCACGCGACGAGCGAACACTGTTACCACATGATTCAGCCCTACCACCCCGAACCCGCTCCCACCACCCCCACTCCGCTCCCATCACCATATCATTTAGGCGAAAAATAATTTTTCAGGATTAACGGGTCTAAATGAGTACATGACTTTTGGGAATCAATTTAAGATGACGTGAATGAGTGAGTATGGTTTTACGTCGCTTTTAACAATATTCCAGCAATATCACAGCGGGGGATACCAGAAAAGGGCTAAGCTGATGTGAAAGAGTGTGAAAATGTTCATGTACATGGACAATGAAAAGGCCGAAGTGGAGATCATTCACTCAATATTTCATCTGTCCCAACTATTTTGATCTAGGTGGATTCCCTGGTAGAATATGTCACCCACACACTCACATAATTACCCATTCAGCCGCCCTGTATCTCACTCTCTCACTCACTCACTCACCCTGACTTGGCAAAGTTGGTCCAGTAGGTCATGATGGTCCTGCTGAGTTTCACCTCCTCCTGTGTACAGCCCAGAGACTCGCCAAGGACCAAACCAAACACAAAGTCAAGCTCGTACCAGTGGGCTGCTCCTATCCACTGTGGATACGGACTAATTGATAGTCGGTGATTAAAACTGTACACATAGGTGGGGTTAGCAGGAGGACAATCTGTCAAACTAAAGAGGACACTTCATTACCTTATCTGAAGTCACCCGAGTCATGACATCTAAATAGCCTTTGTCTTTAAGAGGGGCTTTCTGACTTTCATAAAACAGACAAAGAGGTTCTTCGACTCCATTTCCAGCAAGAATGTCAAATGATAGAAAACTATTATAACCATGAGCGACTTAAAATCAGTGTTTCCGGTAATGTTGATACGTTTCTCATCAGCTTCAACGTCATTGTCGAAAGCAGTGTTGTCTCATCTTTAGTAAAACCATGCAAAACACTGGTCTGTTTGATAGAACCGCTGGACAGAAGCGTTGTGGGGTCATCGGGGAGAAAGTAGCTGTCCACAACTGGTATGAATCCAAGTCCTTCTTCTAACAAACCAGGCAGAACGTCTGCCACAGTTTAGGCTTCTCCTGTCTTCAAGCAGTCATAGATGTCTGCATCAGTTGAAGATGATGGACATTCGAGGAGATCAGCAAACCTCTTCATCTTTTCGTTTTGCTGTTTTCGGCACAGTGTAAGCCCATGGGCAATTAAGGGTCCCACTCTGCATGATTGCTCTGGCAAACAAGTCACGTGACAGAGGTGAGGCTGAGTGGTGACCAACGCTGGCACCACCAGCACTTTCTCAAAATAAGGTCACGCGGTTTGGATCTCCACCAAAGTTGGCAATGTTATCTTTCACCCACAGTAAGGCCAGTCTTTGATCCATCAAGCCCATGTTGCCAGGTATGGTATCTGGTCCCAGGTAGCTGAATCCTAAAGGCCCTAATCTGTAATTCATTGATACAACGGTGACGTCATTTTCTGCTGCAAGGTATTTGCCTTCATACAGTGGCAGTCACGGAGATCCAAAATAAAATCCCCCACCATGGATCCAGACCATCACGGCCAGTTTGCCACTATTGTCTGTTGGCGCCCACACTGTAAGATGAAGGCAGTCTTCACTGTAATCACCAGGAGTATCTCTGTTAGTATCGGCAGAACTATAAACATCTTTAGGTTGAAAGCAAGATGGCGTCGGTTTCTGTGCATCCCTGACTTCCGGTCCCCATGACTCTGAAGGCTGAGGGTACTTGAAGCGGAGATCGCCTACAGGGGGCTTAGAATATGGGATTCCATAGAATACGTCAAGAGATCTGCCCAGCACTGACAGACGTTGTCCAAGAAGTGGGCCATTTAAGGTTGATACTTTCTGCGCCCTCGCAATATGTAACACCACCAACAAAGTCACAAGAAGAAGTCTCATTACTGTCAACATTCTGAAACAATGCAATGGTTTCATAGATACTAAAATTGGGTGATTAAAAGTGTATCACAAAAAACTCATTTTTTATGTCAGTGTAATTGAGATTGGAAACTTCTTAAAAGTTAAGGTGTGTCTTCTATGGACCTGTTAAGATCCAGGGTAGAGAAGGTCTTCAGCAACCCATGCTTGCCGTTAAAGGCGACTATACTCGCTTGACTTGGTAGATGCATGTCATCGTATTCCAATTGCGTGGATCGATGCTCATGATATCAATCACTGGATTGTCTGGTCCAGACTTGATTATTTACAGACCGCCGTCATATAGCCGGAACATTGCTGAGTGCGGCTTTAAACAGCAAACCAACCAACCAATCTTCTTCTATGGTCTTATGTGAGATAATGAAACCTCATTCCTGTCCACATTCTGAAAGAACATAACGGTTCATTGATACCACTTGTGGTCATCTAATTTCACTCTGGTTCACTTCCTGATTCATGGTTCCAGTTTATCATTGTTCCTTTACACAGGGCATGTGATGCTAGCAACCCGGATTACAGGGTATCACCAAAACCTTTGATTGTGTTTAAGTCAGCCTGGTTTAGATGGAAAGATACTTGAAATGTTAAAGTACATTAGTTTGTTACCTTTAAAGCTTTGGCTTTAAACTTGGTTGCCTTTTAAGTCGTATGTTCTTTCGTTCTTTATAAACGACCTGTCTCATGAAGTTGGTAGATGTGGAAAACATAGTGATCAGTTCTTTCCAGACATCATCGACATTTTAATGCTTATATTTTCTCAGGTGTGAGTCGAAACGCTATACTTTGAGCCAGCTCTATCGGAGCTCGAGGCACTGTCAGCAGGCGTGAGGAATGTGAAGTGTCAAGTACCATGACGCCACAACTTCACTCAAAATCATGTTCTGCATTTACTCTAATTTTCAGTCCTGAATAAGGTACCACAAATGGAATCCTTTGATTGTGATCATGACTTCAAACTGCTATCTATGACATCAAACAATAGTTTTCGTTTGAAAACTGCAAATTAAACGACTTCTTCAAGTGTAACATTGTACCAATGTGGACTAAAACATGTCTTCAGAGAATTAGGAACCACATGTTGTAAACATTTAAACAAACAGCAGAAAATATGCAATAAACGGATTTGTTCCTCTTTCATCACACGAATGTAATACCAGTGACGATTGCATTGGGTGTAAACGCAAAACATAAGGGTGAAAAGTATATGAATGGATGAACGGAGATGGATCACTAAAAGCAGATATTCAAACTGAATCCCAAACTTTATCAAAAAGTGATGGTGACAGATATTCGCGAAAAGGGTAGCTTATCCTGCCCCACCAGTAGCACCCGTCATGAAAACATGCACAGGAAAGTCAGTTGTTCATTGGTATTGAGGTAACACGGGAACAAATGGTACAAGTCAAAATATGGAAGGTTTTGAAAACACATAGATGAGCACATCAGTTGGATACCAAGCATGAAGATACTCATTTTATGCATATAGACAACGTTAACACATCCACTTGGACATTACAGATGCTCATTTAAAGTGGGTAGGTTAACAAGATAACGGATGGGGTTTAATCTAACTACGACGAGAAGGGCACCTTATGTACATACATTTTGACATGACAGTACATAATAGAGGAGCGCCAACAGTCAAGACGTGTTAAGGTTACTGAATGCTACAATAATTATAGGTTCTAAGTATCTGTTGGTCAAGTTTTCCGACTGAAATAAATTGGCACAAGTTGGTGCTGTAAATAATACATATATACTGAACAGCATTGAAAACGCACCACCATGAATATGGATTTATTTTTATCCGGGCTTAATAGAATGCAGAATAGGGCTATAAAAGACAGACTTATAAAAGCCACATCACTTGTTGCTGCAGACGTGAAGGGTACTGACACAAGAAATGCCAAGATTAAAAGCAGAGGAACGTGAACGTGCCTTGGGCATGCTTCAAGTTGGTACCTCAAGTAGAGTCGTTCCACAACGGTTTCAATGCGATCATTCAACAGTCCTCAGGCTATTGAGCAGATACCAGCAGACAAGAACCACCAGAGATCGACCACGTCCGGGTCAACGTCGTGTAACTACACCACGTCAGGATCGCCATATTGTTCGTCGGCATCTTCGTGATCCTACACTTCCGGCTACCAGGACTGCAGCAACCGTACAAGGCCGACGGGGTTTGATCAGTGCTGACACCGTACGTCGACGTCTCCGCTCAGCAGGGCTACGTGCTCGACGTCCATATGTTGGACCCATGCTCACTGATCGACATCGAAATGAACGTCTGCGTTGGGCCAAAAGGCATCGTCATTGGAGATTGCGGCAGTGGCATGGTGTGCTGTTCTCTGATGAGTCCCGTTTTCATTTACGGAATGCTGACGGTCGACTGCGAGTGTGGCGTGTGGTATTCCTGTTTCCTTTGTCGTCTTTAGTAATAATCCGTCTATGTCTGTTCTAATTAAAATCAGTCATCGTCAAGTTGTTTTTGTAATATTTCAAGATTTATTGCTGGTGCGTTTTCAATGCTGTTCAATATATAATAGACAATAATGTGTATATTTATAATGCACCAAATCCAAACACTAAAGTATGCTTATTGCTCCGGTCAATGGTTTAGTGCGCACTCGATGTTAATTCTGATCTCCCTTGGTATTATACAAGCCCACCTGCCTGTGAGTCACGAGAAGGTTAACGGTAACCATCACCGTATCTTCCTGCCAGGTATCAAGTTACTGCTGGATGAACAGAGGTGTATTTGTGAACATATATGTGAGGTAACGTTGGTACGAACACAAACACCAGCCCCCAATTCAAATAAATTAGACCCGTGAAGATCCGGGGTAGAATAGGTCTTCAGCAACCTACGCTTGCCGTAAAAGGCGACTATGATTGTTGTAAGAGGCGACGAACGGAATCGGGTGGTCAGGTTCGCTGACTTAGTTGATGCATGTCCTCGTATCCCAATTGCGTGGATCGATACTCATAATGTAAATCACTGGATTGTCTAGGTCAGATTATTTACAGACCGCCGTCATATAGCTGTAATATAGCTGAGTTCGGCGTTAAACCACAAACAAACAAATCAAATAAATTAAATATAAGTGAAAGTGTCAAAGTTGCACAATCACTTGAAAACCACATGACGGTCTCCAGGTAAGGGTAGGTAATTTACAGGCTTCTTTGTATGAGGGCATATACAGCATCAGTCCTTAAAGATAAACTGATATGGTCTACAGTTACAACACTGCTATACATTATTATCTATGTTAGGACAGTCGTATGCTATACTTGTATTTTATGTACAACAGAATGTCTTGTGTCATCACTCACGTACCTTATACCTTATACCTGACTCTACGGGTGTGCTCTGGACTGCAACAGTAGCAGTTGGTCTACATGTACCGTTGAACCCCCGAGTATCACGAGGTACATGTAATGAGGGCCTCCAGGTAAGGGTAGGTAATCTAGAGGCCTATTTGTATGCATGCAGACAAACTGATATGGTCTACAGTAACAACACTGCTATACATCATTATCCATATGTAGGACAGTCGTACAAAATGGTATTTGATGTACAACATGATGTCATGTTTCATTAAACACTTACCTTCTACCTGACTGTACCACAGGACCAAGGAGCGTCCATTCCGATTTGGAATGAACATTGGATTGCTTTGGAAAGATCGCTCATTCCAAACTTTCCAAAGCTTGGAAGGATCGATCTTTCCAGAAAATCCAAAATTGGATTGGCAACATTTCCAAACATATTTCCAACACAGGAAATGTTTGGAATGACTTGGAATGGTTTGGAACGGTTTGTAATTGTTTGGAAATATGGTTAGAAGGAACAAGTTAAAATATGTTATATTAGTAATTTGAACAATAAAAAGACTATGGATTATTTATTGAGTTTAAACTATATAACATAAATATTAAATTTTTCTCAAACATTCACTACTTGTCTGTCTAGCGAGGCGATTTTACAGTCGCATTCTCCCTAAGATAAGAGAGAGACCCGCACTTGACTCGACAAGACACTAATAGGTCTCAAGATTAAGTATTCGGCTGGATGGCAGCTGCCATTTAATTACAAAACAGACAGTCGTCTAGACGGCTCACATGTAAGTGCGCCGACATGTGCCTAAGATCATAAAATGGACAATCTTTGGTAACATCTAATTTATTGTTGTCTCACGCCAGAGCTGTGATTAATTCTGTTCATTGAACAATTGGAATTCAGGAAGTTATCAATAATTGTTTTACTTTACATAAGATAAGATAAGTTGTTTACAACATAATATTATGATGTCAGGACGTACTGCAGTCAAAATCATATATTTTAAAATCAATTTAATGACAGACTATGATTTCCAAGTCCCGATTATCAAATCAATGAGGTATCAGTTTCACCACATGTGCACAGACCGCCTATACTTATATATATATTTTTCATAACTATTCTCCAGTTAAAGTCCTATCCTCTTATCAAAATCTGTGAGAGTGATCATCATTAACGAAACTCATTCTCATCAAAGAATACAGAACAAATGAAGAATCAGATGCATACATTTATTGCCATGCTTCATTCATCACGAAGTAGATTTACATACATTTGTGAATAGCACCTAAACTGTGATAATGAATTTTACCATTGTCCATATTAACATAATAATATATACATACATACAAAACAGGAGATGCATTTAATAAATAATTACCATAATATGGATTTCCGAATATATAAACGACTTCAACGTTGATATTTCAGACAAAAACAAAGTCTCCTGTCTTTTAACGTTCAGGGGGAAAGGGTTTGCTTTCACAATTGAACATTTGTTTTCACCAAAGGACAATCAAATCAAGCCAAAATCACGAAAAATACATATATATATATGGTTAGCGATCGTCATTATACAGCGAGGGGAGAAATTCGTCTGCTCTAACTGCCTTTACAAAAACATTCCAGCCCTTAATTACCGAGGCAGCTGTGACGTAGTAGCATTACATTCGCTGCGATTGCAGCATATAAGATGTGTAATCTGTGGAGTAACTAAAGTAATATTACGGCTGAAATCTTACTTGCATGGTTGTCTTAATAGAAAACTTACGTTTTAAAAACACAATTGTTCTTATATAATGTTTTTAGGTTTTGTTTATAAATACCAGAGAAGATTTTTTATACATATAAAACTGATCGAAAATACAGCTGAACAATAGAAAATCAAAATAGGAGTTGTGAATAGTGACACAATTAAATTACATCACTCTGTCAATAATTGATTCCGTCAAACAACTGTCAAACCATTTATTGCCATGTACGTACATGTACACAGGAAGTCGGCGCTGTCTGAGGCTCCAGGTAAATAAACATCGTGGTTTTATGACGGGAGATCAGACGAACCGTGAACCAGGAGCATGCGACGTAATTACACCTAAAGGTGGTAGAACCAGGGTATTGTCTCTTGGACTGGCTAATTGACTGTACATATAATTGGTAAATATATTCGTTTTGACACCCGTGTTTCATGCGCATCCCGGCTCATAAGCAGAATACAGACAAATGAGGCCCCGTGATCAGCGGAGCGTGAACAACATGGATGCCGCCTTTCGGCTGTAACAGTCAAGCTGCGATCTCGGAACTGATCGCCCGATTGAATCCAATTGCAAGCGGAGACAAGATTTACTTCCCTTACCCAAACATGATCGTTGCTCAGAAATGTTCAAATCTATCTTCAGTAAATCATGAAATTAATGCGAGCATGACATTTATGCGAAAAATGCGATCGACAGCCTCCGTGGTCCAGTGGTAGAAGGTCCGCCCGGAGAGAGGTAGGTCGGTGGATCGATCCCCGGCCTCGTCATACCAGAATACGTTAAAAGCTGGTACTTGTTGTTACCCTGCCCGACGCTCGGCATTAAGGGGCTAAAATAAAGACTGGTTCGCTCGGAGTACACTGTTTTTGAGTGGGGTATTCATGATGTGGCATGGTATCTCAGTCGACTGGCACTCTAAAATATCCGGACTATACAAGCAGACACACACACACACACATGCACGTGCGGCATGCAGGTCGCCATATAAGAGCAATAATCTTGAAGGCCACGTTAACCCTCACCTCACCTTTCGCCATGGTAGAATAGTTTTGTTTTATTTTGCTTGTTGAATTATCAACAAATAATTAGAGCTACACTGTAAACAACAACCTGGAGATATACAAAACCACTACTGAAGCGCATATCTGATCAAGAGGACAAATCCGCTAATATTTCCTTCTTAAACAATGCCCGTTACAGGCATTCGAATCATTATATTACACCAGAGACCATAAAATATAGTCTATTCTATTCTCTGATTATACTATGTGTAGTTTAAATGTCGGAGGGTGTTGAATAATATTTTTTGTTTGATCGTTGTTGAACGCCACACTCAGCATTATTCCGGCTCTATAACGGTGGTCTGTAAATAATCGAGTCTGGACCACACAATGCAGTGATTGACACCATGAGCATCGATTGGGATATGTATCAAGTCAGTGAGTCTGACCACCCGATCCCGTTAGTCGCCGATTATGACAAGCATGGGTTGCTTGGAATGTATTCCAACCCGGATCTTCACAGGCATTTTCTTTGAATAATAAGGTATCAAATTTAGTATAAGTAAGTATAGTTGTTGTATATATTTAAATATGTTTGTCATGAACCCAACCTTGTTTAAATTGGGAAGATGAGCGGTAACAATTTATGTCATTATTTCAAATCAGAATGATAGCACAGCAGGAAAGAAAGCATAGCACAGTACGCGTATCTTGTTAACCCAACAGTTTTTAAATAAGAGCAACCTATACATCAAGAGAATAGGTTTGGTGCGTGTCTTATCATGTTCTGTTTATCGCGGGCTCCTGTAACTTGCACTAAATGTCATACCACGATTAATACGGGTAAATACGATCTACTCCAGAACTAGAATAGATTACTTTGGGTTAGGGGAAAATGTCTGTAATTATCATAACTTTGGAGTTCGACAAGCGTCGTGCTCGGGGGTTGCAATTTTTTAGTCGTGTTCAAGGGATTCAGGGCCTGGGTGCATGGGGCTTTCCAAAGGTTTTGTGTTGGACGTGTAGACGGCATTTTCAGATTTGACGTATCAGTGACCAAAATGATGTGCGATGCAATTCCCTATTTTGATATGTACCGTGTGTTCCCGTGCCTATTAGGGTAAACAATTGCCTTTGCATGTGATTGTGGCGGTCCCCAGGTGGCGAGCGCCCAGTATCATCATTGTTTGATAGTGAATCATGGCGTGCGCTCCTGATGTGGTAGGAATCGTGCAGTCGACGTTTGGCTGGGCTCTTGTCGCTTTTGTTAGCTGATAAACATGAGAGATAATATCTAGTCATGAAACATCAAATATATGTCAATTTCTCATTGCCGTATCATGACCAGTCCGTGTCCAACCAATCGTGTAGCTATAACATATCACAAATATCATGGACTTCGACGTACAAAAGAGTCGTGACATATGATTATCATTTGTTATGCACTTTTTCTGGTAGATACATCTATCATATGCTTACTTTTCAGAATAGGGACTTTACATTCATTATCACTTTGTCAAGTCTCTGCAAAACAACAGAAATTTAATAATACAGACTCAACTTACATGTGTTATGTTGTAATATCCCTAAGTTACCGAGTGCGGCATTAAACAACAAACAAACAAAACATAATATCCTCAAGAATTAAGAATAATGTTAATAATGCCCAAATCTCCTTAATCTCCATACGTATACCTCTCTCTGTTTCATGTGGGGCGGTCGGGTAGCCTAGTGGTTAAAGCGTTCGCTCGTCACGTTGAAGACCCGGGTTCGATACCCGACATGGGTACAATGTGTGAAGCCCATTTCTGGTGTCCCCCGCCGTGATATTGGTGGAATATTGCTAAAAGCTGCGTAAAACCATACTCACTCACTCACTCACTTACTCATTGTTTAATGTGAAACATAAAATAAGTTGTGTTTGTAATAATCTGAAGGAATAACAGTGACAATAATATCCTAATTATTATATCCTAAGATATAATACTAATCCTTAACTGAAAACGTCCACTACAGTGTACACTCGGTGAAGAAGCCTATAAATGCAATACGATAGACACAAAATGGCATGTCCAATCGGATTCCACTTCTTTTCTCCACAATGACTGTGGGGTATCAAAATTATCCTCCTCGCTAAATCAGCCTTTTCGCTGAATATTTGAAGAAATGACATTTGGAACTATTGCTTAGTACACCCGTACGCAACACAATATCTCATTTCGCGTCTTCAATACACCGGGAATAACGGAAAATCGCTTCATTGTCTTGTAGATTAATGCACTGTAAACGACGACTGATGGCTGGACACTATTATATTTGAACGTAAATATCAGTGAACTTAGATTGGCCTGATCCAGTTTCTATCAACAGATCGTCGCCCTATAGCTGGACTACTGCAGGTTGTGGTTTAAAATAACATTCAATCACTCACGTATTTCACATATTCAATACAAGAGGCTACTACGCGGGTGGTGGGTAGAGGGGGAGAGGTAGGGTGGTGATGGTTGTTGCGAGTCTTGGTTGTGTAGCTTGAGGGAGGGTAGGGGGAGAAGGGGAGAGGTAGGGTGGTGGTGGATGTTGCGAGACTTGGTTGTGTTGCTTGAGGGAGGGTCGGGGGAGAAGGGGAGAGGTAGGGTGTTGGTGGTTGTTGCGAGACTTGGTTGTGTAGCTGGAGGGAGGGTGG
The DNA here is from genome assembly GCF_023055435.1 of Haliotis rufescens. Lineage (NCBI taxonomy): Eukaryota > Metazoa > Mollusca > Gastropoda > Lepetellida > Haliotidae > Haliotis > Haliotis rufescens. The sequence goes on along the minus strand of NW_025963824.1, from coordinate 28,011,013 downwards.
GGGAGAGGTAGGGTGGTGGTGATTGTTGCGAGACTTGGTTGTGTAGCTTGAGGGAGGGTAGGGGATGAAGGGGAGAGGTAGGGTGGTAGTGGTTGTTGCGAGACTTGGTTGTGTAGCTGGAGGGAGGGTGGGGGGAGAGGTAGGGTGGTGGCGGTTGTTGCGAGACTTGGTTGTGTAGCTGGAGGGAGGGTCTGGGGAGAGGTAGGTTGGTGGTGGTTCTTGCGAGACTTGGTTGTGAAGCTGGAGGGAGGGTCGGGGGAGAGGTAGGTTGGTGGTGGTTGTTGCGAGACTTGGTTGTGTAGCTGGAGGGAGGGTCGGGGGAGAGGTAGGTTGGTGGTGGTTGTTGCGAGACTTGGTTGTGTAGCTGGAGGGAGGGTCGGGGGAGAGGTAGGGTGGTGGTGGTTGTTGCGAGACTTGGTTGTGTAGCTGGAGGGAGGGTCGGGGGAGGGAGGGTGGTGGGTAGGGTGGTGGTGGTTGTTGCGAGACTTGGTTATGTAGCTGGAGGGATGGTGGTGGGTAGAGGGGGAGAGAGGTAGGGTGGTGGTGGTTCTTGCAAGACTTCGTTGTGTAGCTGGAGGGAGGGTGGTGGGTAGAGGGGGAGAGGTAGGGTGGTGGTTGTTGTTCCGAGACTTGGTTGTGTAGCTTGAGGGAGGGTAGGGGGAGAAAGGGAGAGGTAAGGTGGTGGTGGATGTTGCGAGACTTGGTTGTGTAGCTGGAGGGAGGGTCGGGGGAGAGGTAGGTTGGTGGTGGTTGTTGCGAGACTTGGTTGTGTAGCTGTAGGGAGGGTCGGGGGAGAGGTAGGTTGGTCGTGGTTGTTGCGAGACTTGGTTGTGTAGCCGGACGGAGGGTGGTGCGAGAAGGGGAGATGTAGGGTGGTGGTGGTTGTTGTGAGACTTGGTTGTGTAGCTTGAGGGAGGGTAGGGGATGAAGGGGAGAGGTAGGGTGGTGGTTGTTGTTGCGAGACTTGGTTATGTAGCTGGAGGGATGGTGGTGGGTAGAGGGGGAGAGAGGTAGGGTGGTGGTGGTTGTTGCAAGACTTGGTTGTGTAGCTGGAGGGAGGGTGGTGGGTAGATGGGGAGAGGTAGGGTGGTGGTTGTTGTTGCGAGACTTGGTTGTGTAGCTTGAGGGTGGGTAGGGGGAGAAGGGGAGAGGTAGGGTGGTGGTGGATGTTGCGAGACTTGGTTGTGTTGCTTGAGGGAGAGTAGGGGGAGAAGGGGAGAGGTAGGGTGTTGGTGGTTGTTGCGAGACTTGGTTGTGTAGCTTGAGGGAGGGTGGGGGAGAGGTAGGGTGGTGGTGGTTGTTGCGAGACTTGGTTGTGTAGCTGGAGGGAGGGTCGGGGGAGGGAGGGAGGGTGGTGGGTAGGGTGGTGGTGGTTGTTGCAAGACTTGGTTATGTAGCTGGAGGGAGGGTGGTGGGTAGAGGGGGAGAGAGGTAGGGTGGTGGTTGTTGTTGCGAGACTTGATTGTGTAGCCGGAGGGAGGGTGGTGGGTAGAGGTAGGGTGGTGGTGGTTGTTGCAAGACTTGGTTGTGTAGCTGGAGGGATCGTGGTGGGTAGAGGGGTAGAGGTAGGGTGGTGGTTGTTGTTGTGAGACTTGGTTGTGTAGCCGGAGGGATGGTGGTGGGTAGAGGGGGAGAGGTAGGGTGGTGGTCGATGTTGCGAGACTTGGTTGTGTAGCTTGAGGGAGGGTAGGGGGAGAAGGGGAGAGGTAGGGTGTTGGTGGTTGTTGCGAGACTTGGTTGTGTAGCTGGAGGGAGGGTGGGGGAGAGGTAGGGTGGTGGTGGTTGTTGCGAGACTTGGTTGTGTAGCTGGAGGGAGGGTCGGGGGAGGGAGGGTGGTGGGTAGGGTGGTGGTGGTTGTTGCGAGACTTGGTTATGTAGCTGGAGGGATCGTGGTGGGTAGAGGGGGAGAGAGGTAGGGTGGTGGTGGTTGTTGCAAGACTTGGTTGTGTAGCTGGAGGGAGGGTGGTGGGTAGAGGGGGAGAGGTAGGGTGGTGGTTGTTGTTGCGAGACTTGGTTGTGTAGCTTGAGGGAGGGTAGGGGGAGAAAGGGAGAGGTAGGGTGGTGGTGGATGTTGCGAGACTTGGTTGTGTTGCTTGAGGGAGGGTAGGGGGAAAAGGGGAGAGGTAGGGTGTTGGTGGTTGTTTCGAGACTTGGTTGTGTAGCTGGAGGGAGGGTGGGGGGAGAGGTAGGGTGGTGGCGGTTGTTGCGAAACTTGGTTTTGTAGCTGGAGGGAGGGTCTGGGGAGAGGTAGGTTGGTGGTGGTTCTTGCGAGACTTGGTTGTGAAGCTGGAGGGAGGGTCGGGGGAGAGGTAGGGTGGTGGCGGTTGTTGCGAAACTTGGTTTTGTAGCTGGAGGGAGGGTCTGGGGAGAGGTAGGTTGGTGGTGGTTCTTGCGAGACTTGGTTGTGAAGCTGGAGGGAGGGTCGGGGGAGAGGTAGGTTGGTGGTGGTTGTTGCGAGACTTGGTTGTGTAGCTGGAGGGAGGGTCGGGGGAGGGAGGGTGGTGGGTAGGGTGGTGGTGGTTGTTGCGAGACTTGGTTGTGTAGCTGGAGGGAGGGTGGTGGGTAGAGAGGGAGAGGTAGGGTGGTGGTTGTTGCAAGACTTGGTTGTGTAGCTGGCGGGAGGGTGGTGGGTAGAGAGGGAGAGGTAGGGTGGTGGTTGTTGTTGCAAGACTTGGTTGTGTAGCTGGCGGGAGGGTGGTGGGTAGAGAGGGAGAGGTAGGGTGGTGGTTGTTGTTGTGAGACTTCGTTGTGTAGCCGGACGGAGGGTGGTGCGAGAAGGGGAGATGTAGGGTGGTGGTGGTTGTTGCGAGACTTGGTTGTGTAGCTTGAGGGAGGGTAGGGGGAGAAGGGGAGAGGTAGGGTGGTGATGGTTGTTGCGAGACTTGGTTGTGTAGCTTGAGGGAGGGTAGGGGGAGAAGGGGAGAGGTAGGGTGTTGGTGGTTGTTGCGAGACTTGGTTGTGTAGCCGGAGGGATGGTGGTGGGTAGAGGGGGAGAGGTAGGGTGGTGGTGGTTGTTGCGAGACTTGGTTGTGTAGCTTGAGGGAGGGTAGGGGGAGAAGGGGAGAGGTAGGGTGTTGGTGGTTGTTGCGAGACTTGGTTGTGTAGCTTGACGGAGGGTGGTGGGTAGAGGGGGAGAGGTAGGGTGGTGGTTGTTGTTGCGAGACTTGGTTGTGTAGCCGGAGGGATGGTGGTGGGTAGAGGGGGAGAGGTAGGGTGGTGGTGGTTGTTGCGAGACTTGGTTGTGTAGCTTAAGGGAGGTAGGGGGAGTAGGGGAGAGGTAGGGTGGTGGCGGTTGTTGCGAGACTTGGTTGTGTAGCTGGAGAGAGGGAGAGGGAGAGGTAGGGTGTTGGTTGTTGTTGCGAGACTTGGTTGTGTAGCTGTAGGGAGGGTGGGGGGAGAGGTAGGGTGGTGGCGGTTGTTGCGAGACTTGGTTGTGTAGCTGGAGGGAGGGTCGGGGGAGAGGTAGGTTGGTGGTGGTTGTTGCGAGACTTGGTTGTGTAGCTGGAGGGAGGGTCGGGGGAGAGGTAGGTTGGTGGTGGTTGTTGCGAGACTTGGTTGTGTAGCTGGAGGGAGGGTCGGGGGAGAGGTAGGTTGGTGGTGGTTGTTGCAAGACTTGGTTGTGTAGCTGGAGGGAGGGTCGGGGATGAAGGGGAGAGGTAGGGTGGTGGTGGTTGTTGCGAGACTTGGTTATGTAGCTGGAGGGAGGGTGGTGGGTAGAGGGGGAGAGAGGTAGGGTGGTGGTTGTTGTTGCGAGACTTGATTGTGTAGCCGGAGGGAGGGTGGTGGGTGGAGGTAGGGTGGTGGTGGTTGTTGCAAGACTTGGTTGTGTAGCTGGAGGGATCGTGGTGGGTAGAGGGGTAGAGGTAGGGTGGTGGTTGTTGTTGTGAGACTTGGTTGTGTAGCCAGAGGGATGGTGGTGGGTAGAGGGGGAGAGGTAGGGTGGTGGTGGTTGTTGCGAGACTTGGTTGTGTAGCTTGAGGGAGGGGAGGGGGAGAAGGGGAGAGGTAGGGTGGTGGTGGTTGTTGCGAGACTTGGTTGTGTAGCTGGAGGGAGGGTAGGGGGAGAGGTAGGTTGGTGGTGGTTGTTGAGAGACTTGGTTGTGTAGCTGGAGGGAGGGTCGGGGGAGAGGTAGGTTGGTGGTGGTTGTTGCAAGACTTGGTTGTGTAGCTGGAGGGAGGGTCGGGGACGAAGGGGAGAGGTAGGGTGGTGGTTGTTGTTGCGAGACTTGGTTATGTAGCTGGAGGGAGGGTGGTGGGTAGAGGGGGAGAGAGGTAGGGTGGTGGTTGTTGTTGCGAGACTTGATTGTGTAGCCGGAGGGAGGGTGGTGGGTGGAGGTAGGGTGGTGGTGGTTGTTGCAAGACTTGGTTGTGTAGCTGGAGGGATCGTGGTGGGTAGAGGGGTAGAGGTAGGGTGGTGGTTGTTGTTGTGAGACTTGGTTGTGTAGCCGGAGGGATGGTGGTGGGTAGAGGGGGAGAGGTAGGGTGGTGGTGGTTGTTGCGAGACTTGGTTGTGTAGCTTGAGGGAGGGGAGGGGGAGAAGGGGAGAGGTAGGGTGGTGGTGGTTGTTGCGAGACTTGGTTGTGTAGCTGGAGGGAGGGTCGGGGGAGAGGTAGGTTGGTGGTGGTTGTTGCGAGACTTGGTTGTGTAGCTGGAGGGAGGGTCGGGGGAGAGGTAGGTTGGTGGTGGTTGTTGCAAGACTTGGTTGTGTAGCTGGAGGGAGGGTCGGGGACGACGGGGAGAGGTAGGGTGGTGGTGGTTGTTGCGAGACTTGGTTATGTAGCTGGAGGGAGGGTGGTGGGTAGAGGGGGAGAGAGGTAGGGTGGTGGTTGTTGTTGCGAGACTTGATTGTGTAGCCGGAGGGAGGGTGGTGGGTAGAGGTAGGGTGGTGGTGGTTGTTGCAAGACTTGGTTGTGTAGCTGGAGGGATCGTGGTGGGTAGAGGGGTAGAGGTAGGGTGGTGGTTGTTGTTGTGAGACTTGGTTGTGTAGCCGGAGGGATGGTGGTGGGTAGAGGGGGAGAGGTAGGGTGGTGGTCGATGTTGCGAGACTTGGTTGTGTAGCTTAAGGGGGGGGAGGGGGAGAAGGGGAGAGGTAGGGTGGTGGTGGTTGTTGCGAGACTTGGTTGTGTAGCTGGAGGGAGGGTCGGGGGAGAGGTAGGTTGGTGGTGGTTGTTGCGAGACTTGGTTGTGTAGCTGGAGGGAGGGTCGGGGGAGAGGTAGGTTGGTGGTGGTTGTTGCGAGACTTGGTTGTGTAGCTGGAGGGAGGGTCGGGGATGAAGGGATGAGGTAGGGTGGTGTTGGTTGTTGCGAGACTTGGTTATGTAGCTGGAGGGAGGGTGGTGGGTAGAGGGGGAGAGGTAGGGTGGTGGTGGTTGTTGCGAGACTTGGTTGTGTAGCTTGAGGGAGGGTAGGGGGAGAAGGGGAGGGGTAGGGTGTTGGTCGTTGTTTCTAGACTTGGTTGTGTAGGTGGAGGGAGGATGGGGGGAGAAGGGGAGAGTTAGGGTGGTGGTGGTTGTTGCGAGATTTGGTTGTGTAGCTGGAGGGAGGGTGGGGGGGGGGGAGAAAGAGAGAGGTAGGGTGGTGGTGGTTGTTGCGAGACATGGTTATGTAGCCGGAGGGAGGGTTTGGGGAGAGATAGGGTGGTGGTGGTGGTTGTTGCGAGACTTGGTTGTGTAGCTGAAGGTTTGTTTCCGGTTACATCAGCTTGTATATGGAAATGGACTAATCTCACTCTTAGTAAAACAACTGATGCATTCTGTTTGGAAGGACATATTACTGTAGAGGTGAGGTGATGTGAAAAAGGGTTAAATGTCGCGTTAAATTATCGCGTGTTTGTGTGTGTGGCTGTTCGTACAAGTCCTTATATTTTATAATGCTAACCCACCTATATACCATGCCACAGTTGAACATCAATACCCAACTCAGACACAGTATACTGACTCTGAGACGACCTGTCTTTGTTTTAGCCCCAAAGAGTAAGGCAGGGTAACAACAAGTACTATCTTATAATAACGTCTTTTGGTATGACGCGTCCGGAGATCGAACCCCGTCCCATCCGCTTTCCGGGCGGAAGCTCTACCAATAGACCACGGCAGCGATAAGAAACGTTTGGAGCCTCACAAGGACTTCTATATGCATTATTAAGCATCGTGCTGACAACCACTCAGAAAAACAACAAAATAACTCAATTATTCAACATTGCGAAACGCCACGCCTGTCCGAAAATGAGCGTCTTTGAGCAATTGGAATTCTTGAAGCAGGATCGAGTCAACGCGATGTTGCAAGACACCTTAATCTTCACATCTGATCTTCACGGGTCTGATCTAGTACGGATAATCTCTGTTATTTTTGTTGATATTTCAAACGTAGAACATGGGATAGCATACGTTTGTAGAAATATTGAAATTTCCTCTGATTATGTAGGATAGATGGTAGCATTTACGTGGTTAATAGCTCCTTTCCGATATGCAGTTCGCTTGGGACAGCACGTTTCAGATCTTGCCCCACGTGCGGGCACGTGCGTTTGTCGGCTGCACGCTGATTTAGTGTTTACAGTTGTGGGTCGTATGGTAAGAGCGCTCCGATTGGTTGGTGACAGACTGGATTAGCCAGTGGCTGCACCGTTTAGACGTGTTGACCCAGAAGTTATGTGTCCTTGCGAGTATATAAGAGATAGGCGCGAATGCTCTCATGGACTTGCATGATCAGGAAGATCATTACAGGTGAGGGAGACCACACCAAATTACCGTGATCGGAGGACGAACAATTCCCCAATCCCTAGTGATTTTAGGCAATAAAGATCTAAATTCTGTGGCAACTTTAGAATTATTGGGTAAATTGTTATAAAGCTGGGTTGGACGGGTGGATTTAATCAGGAAATAATGTCAGCTATGTGATGTAGCTACATAGACCAATTGTGTTTGGAGGTTTGAAAGGGTGGTTTGTTTTCATAGACTGTGTTAAGGATGTTGTAGGGATTAAAGTGGGTTAGTGAGGGGTTTGCTTTAGGCTGCTTTTGAGTTTTATTTTGCAGGTATAAGTAAGTAGGATTTTTGATTAGGATTGATTGATTGATTGATTGATTTGTAATTGTTGTTGAGTTCGTATTTATATTTTGATATTAATTTTATTTGAATGAGCAGGAGAAGGCTCAACAGCTCTCATTGAGTTTACAGGGGGCAGCTCAAAAGATGCTAAGCAGTTTAACCTTTGGGCAGTTGGGTGATTATAATGCCATCAGAAATGTCCTTCAACAAAGGTTTAATCCCAGGGAAAGGAGTGTTGCCTATCGATGTGAGTTTCGAAACAGGAGGCAAGAAAAAGATGAATCAGTCACTGATTATGGTTATCAATTGTGTGGGCTAGCCCTTTTGGCTTACCCGGAAGTGCCATACATGGCTCTAGAGATGCAGATCATAGACCAATTTGTCAATGGGCTAACCTCATTTGAAATGAAAAAGAAAGTGACCTTTAGCCATCCACACACTCTGGATGAGGCCATTTCTTCCGCACTAGAATACGAAGCAATGGAAGGCAATAGGGCTAGAAAACCTGTAAAAGGGAAAGTTAGTGTTGTTCAAAGCTCACCTGATCAAGAACATAGGGAAAAAAGGAACAGTGAGGTAGGACTAGGTAACATTTTGAAACTGATAGAAGAGAAGTTTAAAACTCTCGAGGGTTCGAATGGTCAGTCTAGGCTCAGACAAAAAGGTTGTTTCTATTGTCAGGAGAAAGACCACTTTAGGGACTATTGTCCAAAACTGCTGGCGAAATTAACTAAGAACTTAGCACTAACAGAGCAGACCGAAGGTAGATCGGAAAACATATAGAGGCTGAAGTAGAGGCCGTTGCTTCAGCCACTTGTCAGTCGATAGAGAGGCCATGTGCTGAGTTGTGAGCCAAGTGGAGCAAGTTCCACTCCTACCAAATATTAGTATTACAACAGAAGTTTCTTCAGTTGATCAGGAAAAAGTACCTATTAGTCTTCGGAATGTGCAGGGCGATCCTAATTGCCTGTATATGGATATCCTTTTGAACAAAGGCTATTGTAGTACTTTGATTAATACAGGTTCACCTATTTCTCTACTTTCTCATGCTGACTTTAGAAGGTTGGGGTTCGTGGACTCGTTGCTCGTCCAAACGAACATCAACCTCACTACTCCTAATGGAAAGGATATAGATGTCAAGGGGCAGTTTATGGTTCAGTTTAGCTCGGGACGTTCAAGTTTTGAACAGAGTTTTGTGGTTGCTGACCTTGACAAGTTATCTGGAATCCTGGGCATGGACTTTTTGGAGAAATATAGGGGAGAAATCAAAATTGTGGAAAAGGGGTGAACTTGGTACCATTATCAGTTATGGGCACAGTGAATGCTGTAGATCAGATAGTGGAAGACTTACCTGTTAGTAAGGGAACCTATACCGAAAACAATCTTCCTGAGCACTTGAAAACCTTAGTTGAGGCTAGTTCAGCTGATCTCTCAACGGAACAAAAACAGTCTGTGGCAAAGTTAGTTGGTGAGTTCCAGGAGGTCTTTGCTGACATAGATGGGTGCATTGGTCAGTCTGACTGGGTGACCCATAAGATAGACACTGGGGAGGCCCATCCAATAAAGTTACCAGCTCGTAGATTACCAAGTGCTAGCAAAGTTGTAGTGGAGGAAGAGGTTGACAAAATGTTAAAACAGGGTATTGTAGAACCAAGTGACAGTCCCTGGTCAGCTCCTGTGTGTCTGGTTACTAAAAAGGATGGCAGTATTCGTTTCTGTATTGATTTTAGAAAGCTGAATTCCGTAACTTTACGAGATGCTTATCCGCTACCTCGGATTGATGATACACTTGAGAATCTTAGTGGGGCTCAATGGTTCAGTACTTTGGACCTTGCTAGTGGATACTGGCAGGTAGAAATGTATAAAAAGGGCAAATCAAAAACAGCTTTCACCACTCATTTTGGGCTTTTTCACTTTAACGTGATGCCATTTGGACTTACAAATGCCCCGGCTACATTCGAAAGACTAATGGACAGAGTACTCGGTACACTCAAGTGGAAAAGATGTTTGTGCTATTTGGATGAAATTATTGTCTTTAGGTCGGATTTTGCCGGAGCATTAGAAAATCTTAGATTGGTGTTTACACAATTGAAATTAGCCAAATTGAAATTAAAACCACAAAAATGTGTGCTTTTTCAAAAAGAAGTAGCTTTCTTGGGGCATGTCGTATCCAAAGATGGTATCCAATGTAACACTGAGAAAACAAAAGCCATTGAATCATGGCCAAGACCTGTAAATAGGTCTGAGGTTCGTAGTTTCTTAGGGTTAGTTGGATACTATCGTCATTTCGTCCAGGACTTTGCAAACATTGCTGCGCCACTCACAAGGTTGATCCGGAAACATGTTTGATTTAAGTGGGATGAGGATTGTGAACATGCTTTTCAAAAGCTGAAACAAAACTTGGTTACGGCTCCCATACTAGCTTTCCCCCAAGATGAAGGTCAGTTCGTGTTAGATACCGATGCCAGTGCTTATGGCATTGGAGCTGTGTTGTCACAGGTTCAAATTGGTGGACACGAAAGGGTACTTGCATATGCTAGTAAAACTCTGAATCAAGCTCAACAAAACTATTGTACCACCAAGCGTGAACTTCTGGCCGTTGTCACTTTCTTAAAGCAATTTAGACATTTCATATACGGACGTAGGTTCTTGCTTAGAACTGATCATGCGCCACTCATCTGGTTTAAAAATTTCAAAGATCCAGAGGGAATGCTAGCACATTGGTTAAGTGTCATTGAGACTTACAATATGGATATTCAGTATAGGTCTGGTACAAAGCATAAAAATGCAGATGCGTTGTCAAGGAAACCAACTCGAAAATGTAAGAACACAACTTGTATTGACTGCAGAGAGGAATCCTCTGCTGTGTTCTCTGATTCAGCCGGATCTGATCAGTCTGTTTTGAATTGGGAGGTACAAGTTGGGAGGCATGATCGGGAAACCTAGACGATCAATCCTATTGCAATACCTACAAGTAGGAATATAGGCAATTCTGAAAACACATCTAATTGGCTACCCGTTTGGACTAAAGACGAGTTACTCAAAATGCAGCAAGACGATCCTAGTATCGGTCCTATTCTGGTTAGATTATAGGCATCAGCTGTCAAGCCATTAAAAACTGACATAGTTGATCTGAACTCTGACGCCAAGTGTCTTTGGGGTCAGAGGGATTCACTCACACTTCAAAATCAATTACTGTATAGGAAAAGTTCTTTGCATGTAGGTGGAGAGCTTTTGCAACTTATTGCACCAGAGGCTATCAGGGAAGAAGTTTTCAGTCATTTACATACTAAACGTACAGCAGGACATTTTGGCAGAGATAAAACTCAGCAGTCAATCAAACGTAGATTCTATTGGCCAGGCATATCTGATTCAATTCGTCGCTGGTGTAAATTATGCCAGTATTGTGCACGTTGCAAACCAGGTCAAGGAAAGGGAAAGTCCTCACTGAAAGAATTTAAAATTCGTGCTCCCATGGAGTGTATGGCAGTGGATATTTTGGGTCCTTTTCCGATAACTAGGAATGGAAATGAATACATCATAGTCTTGGGTGATTACTACACTGAATGGAAAGAGGCTTTTGCTGTTCCAAATCACAAAGCTATAACCATTGCTGACAAGTTAGTGACTGAGGTATTTTGTAGATTTGGTTGTCCTCGACAACTCCACACGGATCAAGGCCGTGAGTTTGAATCTACCTTATTTACAGAGGTTTGTAGACTGTTGAGTATAACTAAAACCCGTACTACATCATATCATCCTCAGTCGGATGGTCTTGTCGAATGCTTTAATAGGACTCTTTGGCAAATGCTTTCTATTTATACGCACCAAGAACTATTAGATTGGGATGACCACTTACCATACCTCCTAATGGCCAACCGAGCTGGTGTTCATTCAAGTACTCACTGCTCTCCAAATCTACTTATGTTAGGGTGGGAAATTCAACTTCCTTTGGATGTCATGGTGGGAAGTCCGCCAAATGTCACTCCAGATTTATGTCCAGTTGCATATGTAGAATGGTTGCGCAGAGTCATGCAGGAAAATTTTGAATTTGCAAATGAGCATTTAGGAAACGCAGCTAAAACCCAGAAACGAAACTATGACATTAATCTCAAACATAGGGAATTTGACGTAGGCTCGCAAGTCTGGCGGTGGTATCCCCCAACAGCTGGGCGGAAGCTTGGCTTGGGTTGGACTGGACCTTATTTTGTTCGGGAGAAAGTATCTCCTCTTGCCTACAAAATACAGAGAGATAATAAAACAACCTGCATCATTGTTCATGTTGATCACTTAAAACCCCTGGAAGTTGATGAGTGTGCCAGTGTTGCAAAGGAATCGGAAACAGAATCTGTTAGCGAATTAAATAATGAATATGGGGTGGATTCTTAAGGTGATTCAATAGATAATATGGGATCTAGTCCACCTGCTTCGGCAACACCTGTTAGGACTAGAAGGGGAAGAATTGTGAAACCTCGAGACCGTTATTCTCCCTAGGAAACCTGATTATGTTTTTAATTGCACAGACCCTGAGGGTAGAACCATAGGCATTTTTATTTTGTTTGTTAAAGAAATGGAGATAGAAATAGAAGTAGACGCGATGGAAAGAAGGGACTTCGAACTGAAGACATTGAGGCAGGACTGGGAAAAAGGGGGGATGAAGTGCCCTGTCACGGGATGTGACAACGCACACTATCCCCGCTTTGGCCGCTTACTGGACCACTGGGCCCGTTTCCATAATAAATATGTAACTTTATCCCGGTGCGATCAATGTGGGAAACTGTACAAAAATAGAACTCATGCCAAGGCCCATGTAAAGATACATCGGCCGGTGGCCAGCATCACCTCGGAGGAGAGGCCCAACCACGAATATAGGGACCCTGAGGATGTTTTGCCCCCTAGGCCCCCTAGGCCCCCTAGACACGACACCCAGATCCATAAAGAGGCGCGGCTTCAAGCTCAAGAAGAAAGACGCCGGTGGCCTTCCCGACGGTGCAGTCGAGAGGAACAAGACCTCAGCGACTTGAAATATTTGTTCATTGATGCCGATTCTGAGTAAACCCTCACTGTTTTGATTTCTATTCATTAATTTGTTGTAATTACACAAATGATTTTGTTTATTCAGTTAGTCAGTCAACCTATTAAAAAGGGGAATAATTTGGAATATTTGTTTTAATGATCTGAAATTTTAGACAAAGTAATTTTAGAGTTATTTGTTCTTAGGGGGGAGGAATGTAGAAATATTGAAATTTCCTCTGATTATGTAGGATAGATGGTAGCATTTACGTGGTTAATAGCTCCTTACCGATATGTAGTTCACTTGGGACAGCACGTTTCAGATCTTGCCCCACGTGCGGGCACGTGCGTTTGTCGGCAGCATGCCGATTTAGTGTTTACAGTCGTGGGTCGTATAGTAAGAGCGCTCCGATTGGTTGGTGACAGACTGGATTAGCCAGTGGCTGCACCGTTTAGACGTGTTGACCCAGAGGTTACGTGTCCTTGCGAGTATATAAGAGATAGGCGCGAATGCTCTCATGGACTTGCATGATCGGGAAGATCATTACAGGTGAGGGAGACCACACCAAATTACCGTGATCGGAGGACGAACAATTCCCCAATCCCTAGTGATTTTAGGCAATAAAGATCTAAATTCTGTGGTAACATTAGAATTATTGGGTAAATTGTTATAAAGCTGGGTTGGACGGGTGGATTTAATCAGGAAATAATGTCAGCTATGTGATGTAGCTACATAGACCAATTGTGTTTGGAGGTTTGAAAGGGTGGTTTGTTTTCATAGACTGTGTTAAGGATGTTGTAGGGATTAAAGTGGGTTAGTGAGGGGTTTGCTTTAGGCTGCTTTTGAGTTTTATTTTGCGGGTATAAGTAAGTAGGATTTTTGATTAGGATTGATTGATTGATTGATTGATTTGTAATTGTTGTTGGGTTCGTATTTATATTTTGATACAGTTGTTTTTTTTTCGTTTTGTTTATTTTTCTGTAATAAACTGTTGAAACTTGATTATATTTTGTTGTGAATCACCTCCCTACATCCAACGAACTGAGGTCGTAAAGTACAGACAGAGGGACCATAGACACTTTATTTTAGTATTTTCGGCATTAATATCTTCAGAATAAAAGAAACACAACGCAAAGTCATGGTGTCTTAAAGTGTCCAAAGACTGTCCTGTTACATGTTATTAACATCGCCTTGATCTCACTTTAAGTGGTGAACCACCCACAACACATTTCAATTACACTCACAAACAAGGTACATTATTGTGTGCCCTACAAGCTACTGATGATTTGTCGAGGGACAATGGTCTTGAATGTTGATCATAGTCCTATTGGAATACGCAATAAAAACACATTACCCTCTGCGTTCAACATTGGTAAAAGTCATTCGTTGCTGATACGAATGTATTGCTTATTCAGTGGTCAAGTACAAAATTAAAGAGAAATGAATTTCCCTCATATGTACATTAACTGTTTGTGTACATCAATCATTTTTGGGTCATGTTAGGCTTTCAGGGATAATATTTTCACGGAAAGTTGTACTCTTCAACAATAACAAATACTGTGCAAATCACAATAAAGCTCTTATTGTCGTTGTTTACGCTTTGAAATGGTCAACTATTGCCAACTGTTGAATTTCATTTTTCTCTGTATAAAGAACTCACTGCATACATGGTCCATGTATAGGTTAATTACTGTAATTGGTTATTTAATATTTAGTTGCGTGATATGTCACAGAGGTAAATCAAATTCATAACAACTAATTGTCCCATTTATTTGGCTTCTATCTTTTATATGAAACATGCTATAACATGGAGTGATAAACTTCATTGGCAATAGACGTAGCATATAATTGTCCGCATGAACAGTCTACTCTGTTCCAGATATGCTTATTCATTTTGTCAGCATTTAAATCGTTGCATTCCTGGCTCAATGATTCATTTGACGGAATCTTGTTCCCTGTTTTGAATTACCGTCAGATAGTTCCAGACCAATTATAAAATTTCCAGTCCTATGTGTTGCGCATAAATCCGAGATAATTCGAAGTTTATATTCTTGTACGAACACTTATCATAATTCATTTATACCTAGTACTATTATGTAAATATGTATATTAGTTCAAATTATAATAATGACTCCCTCTATTCTCGAAACGGTCTTTGTTCTACGACAACCGCAAGTTGGTATAGGAAAACAAAATATTTGTTTAATTGTTCAAAGTTCATAGTCAATGTCATATGATTATAGACAAGGAAGACAAGAAATTAAATATAAAGAGTAGCCACTTTAAATGACAGAAATTCTTTTAGTTAAATTTGCTCATGATTTGGTCTTTTCGTGGTAAATAGCGCCAAAATACTCTTGATTATTTACTTTCATGTCATTACTAATCTCACATAAGGTCAAAAGTTGTACAACGTTTAACAGATATGATTATGACATGTTGTATCCAAACATATCCAAACAAATCCAAACAAATCCAAGCTTGGAAATATGACCTTGACAAATTTTGGAATGGTCATATTTCCATTTGGAATGGTGGTATTTCCAAGTTTTGGATTGTTTGGAATGGATGATAGTTTGTCCAGTGTACGGGTGTGCTCTAGACTACATTCGGTGTGTACACGGCGACGTGCTGTTATACGGGGTGAGAGATGATGTGATGACCTATTAAGTGACACATCAACAATCTTGGTTATAGCTGCGTCCTGAATGTCTGTTCAGCTGACGTGAGTGAGTGTGGCTTTACAGTATTTTAGTTACATCGTGGGAGGAAAGATCGAAGTGCTATTTGTGTTTAGACTTTTACCACTATCACTCACGAACACCTCACTTGCCCTCAGCCATTGTTCTGGGTAAAATTACAGTCAGACATTTTAAATTGGGAGAAAATGGGTGGTTAACTAGATTCTGTTGCAGAATATGAGGTGCAAGTTTATTCATTTATAGATATACACAACACATGTGCAGGACGACCCAGGTTAGAAAACGTCCTAAAAAACCTTGTTCGCCGTAAAAGGCGACTATGTTTGTCATAAGAGGCGACTAACAGGATCGGGTGGTCAGGCTCGCTGACTTGGTTGATGCATGTCATCGAAACACAGTTGCGTGGATCGATGCTCATGATATCAATCACTGGATTGTCTGGTCCAGACTCGCGCGGCGTTAAATAAACGAACATTTAATCAAACAAACAAAAACTATACAAACAGAATTATAATTAACAAATATCGTTTAGACATGGCGGCACTGACATTTAATACTCATTGTTAATTACTAATCTACATATGAATGTCTTCAGAAATGACTAGACACTAAGCGAGCAGTGTTCACCCGAGACCTTTTTACCTGCACATGTCCACTTTAGTGAGACAGACTATAACCAAAAATGTAGGGTTACCAACACTCGGGGTGAGGGTACAGTGAGGTTTAACCGTTGTGACGCCGAATAATTAAGCTACAAATATAACGCTTCATGAAGTGACACTCATTATCGACAGATGAATAAAACCACACCATTAGTCAGTGGGCACTCGTGAAGAGCAACCTCCCGTGGTGAGTGCTGGGTAACGCTAATCACTCTTCCACCGTGTGGACCCGGGGTAGAATGTGTCCTCAGCACCCCATTTCTTGTCGTAAAAGGTGACAAAATTGGGCAGCCCGTTGGAATTTGAATTTTTGACTGAAAAATCATTCCCATGCCTGGAGTCGTATGCCCAGAAGGCGGTGGTGGCTCATGGGCCAATCTGGTAGGCTAATTAATTATATTTAATTCGTCTGCTTGAGTATACCATTCATGAATCCTTGGTGCTGCCAGTTGGAGATCCGCTGGCTTATAGCATTGTCCCTGTGATACTCGGATGAGGAGACTGCCATCCTGAAGTGTTCTTCTGGTAGTTGGTCTAGATATTTAGTGGTTTGGTACACCTTTGAAATTGGATCCTTTTGCCATTTCTAAGGCACTTTATGGCATTGTTGGAGATGCCAAGGATGTCAAAAAGATAAGGTCGGGATTGCTGCTGATTGAGTGTAAAACTGCCAAACAATCAACAACTTTACTAGCTGCTCTACTCTACTACATTTAGTATCTACTCAAGTTTTGATTTCAGCTCAAAAAACTCTCAATTCTAACATCGAAGTGGATCAATACATTCCAAACCCACTTCGATGTTACATATGCCAGCAGTTCGGGCACGGTGCACAATCTTGCAACCGTCGCAAGATATGTCATCAATGCGGTGAAGATGACCTCAATTTTGATTCAAAATGTCAACAAAAAAAACTCATTGCGCAAACTGTTCAGGTGACCAAGTGGCTTCTTCGAAGCCATGTCCAAAATTCAAAATTCAACTTCAGATTGTGAAAGTGAAACATGAAAGGAATATCACCTTCCCCGAAGCAAAGCGTTTGATCATGGCTTCTGTTTCTCCAACCTCAGCAGTGTCCTACTCAGCGGCTGTGACATGCATCCCTGCCAAATCTGTCATGTCTGTTGAATGCCAGACAGATATTACTTGGGTCTCAACAGCGAACTATTCTTTTGTACAATCCTGTTCATCTTCCAAAATAGGTAATATATCACCATCAGCTCCAGTATCAACTCACAAGGCAACAGCACCAAAGCCAACATTGGCACCAAAGCCAGAAACAGCACTAAAACCAGCCCCTGTTAAAAGTGCAAACAAAAACGTTGACTATGCAAAAAAATCAGATCGTGTACCAAAGGGTCAGCGTGACCCTATTCAAATATATAATCGGTATCAAACCTTGGATGTCTCTTCACATTCTCAAGGGCGCAACAGAAGTAAGTCGCCGCGAAATGGGAGAAATAGATATCCTGTTCACCCACCCGTATAATGAACAGTTCCACTCCACTAGTTCATTGGAATTACAGAGGTCTCCGGACCAATTTTTACGAGTTACATCTTTTAATTCAACATTTTATGCCTTCAGCAATCTGTCTTCAAGAGACGTATCTCAAACAGACTGACACCTTTGATTTGCGCCGGTACAGTTCCTATCATTCATTTTCTCCACCTGGTGTTAAAGCTACTGGAGGATTTACTCTTATTGTGAAGCAGGGAGTGATCCACAGCCCTGTTTCACTTCAAACTCATCTGCAAGCTGTTACAGTCAGACTAACTTTACACATAACCTTTTACTCTGTGTTCACTGTATATTTCTCCCTCCTCTGTGCTTCAGGCATCAGATCTTCAATCCTTATATGATCAGGTCCCTAAGCCCTGCATGATCATGGGTGACTTGAACGGACATAACCCATTATGGGGAAGTGTTAACGTCCTTTAAGATTTTATTTCTGATAACAATTAATGCATTTTCAATGATGGATCTCATTCCTATTTACATCCTGTTAATTGAACTTAACAGCAAATAATCCATCTGATGTTCCACCTACATCAAGGTGGAATTTTACCAAGGCCAACTGGCCTTCCTTTCAGGAACTCTGTACAGACAGATTATATTACACCTGATATGTTCAGGACTGTTACCGACCCAATCCAATCGTTTTCGGATAAGCTGAATGGAATTGCTGATATAACCATCCCTAAGTCCTCTGCAAATCCATACATTCGAAAACCATGGTTTGATAAAGACTGCCAACAGGCTAGGAAGTGCAGGAAAAACGCGGAGAAATATTTCCGCCGACATCCAACTGTCCACAACTCAAATCTGTTAAAATCACAAATGCCAAGGCACGCCGCTCATTCAAACAAAATAAGCGTAAGTCTTGGAGGAACTATGTCTCAAGGAAGGTGAGCATCTTTTAACAGATAAATCGGACATTGCCAATAAATTAGGCGAAACGCTGACCAAACACTCTTTATCGTCAAACTATGATCCTAAGTTTCAAAAATATCAGAAACAACTGGAAAAAAAGAGGGTTGATTTTACTTCTCAAAATGGAGAAGATTATAATGAGGTATTTTCACCCCATGAGCTAAATACTGCGCTAGGTCAAGCGCACGATACTGCAACGGGAGCTGATAATATTCACTATCAGCCCTTGAAGCATTTGCCTGATTCATGTTTAGAGTTTATGATTAGGTTGAAAAATAAAAATGAAAACACTTTCACAATTGTTGGTTTTGTTTGTTAGGCTTAGAACGTTTTTGACCAGCCCTCGTCCATGAGAGAGGTCGTGAGAAGGAACGTTAATGACTGCTAATTAACGAAAAGAGGCAAGACTGTTTCAAGCCAGTCTGATACGTTGTATCATGTGATGTGTGTGTGTCTCTTGTGCACTATGCCTTGTTCTGAATATATTATGTGGTGTCATGTGAAGCGTGTGTCTTGGGTACTTTGCATTGTTCTGAATATTGGGTAGTGTCATGTGTTATATGTGGCAGTGTCTTTTGTTGTTTAACAGTGATTGTAGCTGTTGCATTGTTTCTGTTTGGATTCGGTAGACGACGCTCATTGTATTGTGTTTGCGCAGTGCTCAGTCGTCGGGTAATTACTATATTTAGATGCTTGTGTGGTTTGTAACCTTTCAGTTCGGTATACCGTGGACGGTAATGGCATGTTATGAAAACCTCTTTAATGTTCTAGTGCCGATGGACAAGTGAGGGCACTGTGTCGAACTTTCGAGTGGATGGGTAGGTTGTATATAAAGAGGACAATAGCGTGTTAACGTATCTCTCACGCATTTTCATCACATCGGAACCAGCTTTCATGTGAGGTCGCTCGTCATCCCTGTTTTCCTGCCAGGCCCATCTCGGAAGCTTGACCACTGTCGCTGCTGGGTGAATATATATAATAATTACTGACTTTTGCAATCACCACTGTAGTTTTGTAGAACTCAAAGTATATGCTTGAAGTTTTACAATTGTACAAAAGAACCAGGTTCAATTCAGTAAAAACATTTGATTTTGCAACTTTGTAAACCACAATCCCACAGGACAAACTTAAGGGAAAACTTCGTTCCTTAATTTCTGCTGTTACAAAACGTGTTGACCATGGACCATACAGTCACATATCTATCTTCAGAGGTTCAGGGCATTTGTCAAAAATGAAAGCAAATGCCATCTGAAGTTTACTGAGAAAACACTATGCTAAATGCTGGACTTCCTCATTGATAACATCCATGTAAAAGTTTAAAAGTTTTGGGAAAGACATTTAGGCAAGAAGTAAGCTTCCCTATGGGCACCAATTGTGCTCCCCTTCTTGCTGATCTTTTTGATTATGCATATGAATCAGAAATTCAGCTCAGATTGGCAAGGTCAATAGAAGGCAATTTGCCCATGAAGTTTACTTGTAACTGACCCTCCACTATACGGTGATCTGATTTCGTTCAATAACCATCAAAAAGCCATTTCCCTTCCACTTATTTACCAAGCTGAACTAGAAATTAAGGAGACCAGAGACCATCCGTTTCACATTTAGATCTATGCATAAAAAATTCAGGATGACAACACACTCTCAACAAGACTGTATCACAAGAGGGATGACTTCAACTTTCCAATAGTCAACTTTCCCTTAATGTTGAGGAAAGTTTCTACAGCGCCTTAGGTACCAGCGGGCATGCTCTTTCTCACAAGATTGTAAAAGAGCATTATACGACGCTTACTCAGAAGTTGTTTGATCAAGGTTACAACATTCAAGGCCTCAGTAAAGCTTTCAAATTTTATGGTAGACATGAGGACATTTCCACCGCATGTACCATGAGACTTCTCGTGCATGCAATCACATGACACTTTATGCTAAGTAAGATTTAACACAGAACATAATGCAGACAAATCGTTTATTCCATGATGGCATTGACAGGTATACAGGAGTGTAGTTGGTGTGATTGTTGTATACGGGTGGCTAAGCATTCACAGGCATCACAATAGCTATGCGGTGTGGCGTCCTACATGAGTGAGGACTACCCCTGCCCTGGGCAACATGGGAATTTTTTGCCCCTCTGCGCTGACACTTGGTTATATGACTGATTAACAGATCAAAGCAGCGTTAAGCCAAAAAAATAATGATATTTATGTATTTAATTGTGTCTGATTATTATAATGCTGTCCTTTCATCCTTTTGTGCAGTACTCCTGCCCTTCCAGTGGATCTGAAACGCAATAATTTGATTCATTATTTCCTTGACTGCACTTCAGTATACATGTATTTCCCAAAGATACACCATTTAGCTACAATGCTAGTTGCTAGATGCTGAGTGAATGAGTTGGGCCCAACGCCGCTTTGAACAGTATTTCAGTTATATCATGGCGTGTCAGATTCACGTGGAGGAAAGCATAAGGTGATGCAGGTCTCACACGTTTAAGTACCTTCATGCTGATTTGAATTATCATGTATATACTGATATGTTCCATCCTTTTCGTTCACCGCTTTAGTGTGTGGAGTGTGTGTGTCACCGCTGTGGTCAGTATTTCAGTCATGCCATGATGTGATGCGGGTCCCAGACGTTCACCGCTTTAGTGAAGCCAATTTGCATGTGTCGCCACTGTGGTCAGTATTTGAGTGATGTCATGATGTGATGCGGGACCAAGACGTTTCACCACTTTAATGGAACCAACCTACATTATAGCTATTTTTACAAGTTGATGTGTGGGGCGTCCTTTGTGCTTGTAGTCGTCCTTAAGCTCACACTACAACCATTATGGATGTTTCCTATTAAGAATTGTCGCAAGTCGAGTTTTCGGCTAGTTCTGGTATGAGGTGAGGTGAAATTGGGTTTAACGTCGCGTCCAAGATTATTGCACTTATATAGCGACGTGCATGCACGTGTATGTGTGTGTGTGGCTGCTTGTACTAGTCCGGACTGATGCCGATTTATAGTGCTAGCTCACTGAGATACCATGCCGCAGTTTAACATGAATACCCCACTCAGACACAGTATACTGACTCCGAGCCGACCAGTCCTTGTTTTAGCCCCTTAATGCCGAGCGCCAAGTTCTGGTATGATCACTTGGTGGTTAAATGCAGAGGTGGTTAAATGCAGAGGCAGTTAAATGATTTTTTAAAAAGAAAAATCCAATATGAAGCAATGACTGTATTAGAAAAAAAAAGTATGCGTCAAGTTATATCCTATTTTTAGCATTGGTCGAACAGTAGGGTTGGTTGCATGTACTGATCAGGAGAGAAGGGCAGCTTTGAGTGGTTCGTTGAATGTGAATAATGTTAAAGGGAGACTTGACCTGCATTGGAAACTGCAAAATGTTACTTCCTTTGATGTCGATCTATTTGGGTAGTGTTTACTTGGACTTGGCAACAGAAAGTAGTATTTAAGTCACTCCCCGACCACACTATATGTGTAAAAATTAAATAAATAAAATAATCATATCGTATTCAATATTCCATCATAAACAGTACCTGCAGTAATCATGGGTAGAATGCTGTTGATAAAGACACATTCGTGATGGACTACCCCGTGTCCTGCTGCTAAGTTGTTGCCCACGTCAAGGGTCATGTAGGTGAGATCAGTGTTGTCAGAGGCCGGCCAGTCTACCTTCACTGGGACCGGAGCATTGGGGTCACTGCAAACAGATATCACAACTTGAGACAGTCTAGAATGTTTTTCATCATTTAAAAATGAGCGAGTGAGTATTGTTTCACGCCACCTTTAGCAACAATCCAGCAATATCATGATTGTGGGATACAGATAGAAAGTATATGGTACTAACCATAAAGGGAAACAAAACCCGATCATCCCGCGTGACGAGCGAACGCTGTAACCTTATCACCCCTGCATCATTTATGAGGAACATAATATGTTTTCAGGATTAACCAGTCCCATCGTATGTGTACACGTACATGGACGCGCCGCTATTGAGTGAGTGAGTGAGTGATTTTGGTTTTACGCCGCTTTTAACAGTATTACAATTATATCGCGGCGTGTAAGCTTAATGTGGGAGGAAAGCCTCGAAGTGATGCAGGTCTCAGACGTTTACCACTTCAGTGAAACCCACGAGCACGGGTATGGTGCTGACAAACCTAGAAACATAATCCTGGTGAACCGGGACTCGAACCCTCAATCATAGGTTTCTGGCGTGCCCAAGGGACGCAACTCTGCACAGCGAATCACGGCGCCTTAGACGACTGGGCCGCCCGTGCCCCCCGCCACTATTGAGATGAGTCACAAATTAATTCATCTGTGGCAAAATAGGTCCGAGGTAATTCATGCTTTGTTAAAGACGACAGAAATTTGGGATTGTGTTTCCAAAATAGTAGCTTATGACAGTAGTGGATTACGTAACACATTACAAATAATAACCTGTAAGTACCACATGTATGAAGAATTGGGAACGTTCCAGAATGGATAACTACACAGAGGTTTTCCCTCTCTCCTTCACTCACTCACCCTGACTTGGCAAAGTTGGTCCAGTAGGTCATGATGGTCCTGCTGAGTTCCACTTCCTCTTGTGTACATCCCAGAGACTCGTCAAGGACCAAACCTAACACAAAGTCAAGCTCGTACCAGTGGGCTGCTCCTATCCATTGAGGATACGGGCTAATTGATAGTCGGTGATTAAAACTGTACACATAGGTAGGGTTAGCAGGAGAGTGCAATCTGTCAAACTCAAGATGAGGACACTTCATTCCCCTATCCGTACGCAAGCGATTCACTACATCAAGATAGTGTATGTCTTTTAGAGGGGCTTTCTGACTTTCATAAAACAATCGAAGTGGTTCTTTCATTTGTTTATTTTCTTCATTTGCAAATTCAACTGAAAGAAGACTATCATACTCTTGGCGACTTAAAGTCAGCGTTTCCGGTAAGGTAGATACATTTCTCATCTTCTGTAACAATACTGCCGAAAACAGTGCTGCCTCATCTTTAGTAAAACCATGCAATACACTGGTCTGCTTGATGGAACCGCTGGACAGAAGAGTTGTGGGGTCAT
The DNA here is from genome assembly GCF_023055435.1 of Haliotis rufescens. Taxonomy (NCBI): domain Eukaryota; kingdom Metazoa; phylum Mollusca; class Gastropoda; order Lepetellida; family Haliotidae; genus Haliotis; species Haliotis rufescens. The sequence goes on along the minus strand of NW_025963824.1, from coordinate 27,988,094 downwards.
CGGGGAGAAAGTAGCCATCCACAACTGGGACAAAAGCAATTCCTTCATCAAACAAACCGAACTGAACATCAGCCATAGTTTGGGCATCTGCTGTCTTCAAGCAGTCGTAGATGTCTGTATCAGTTGAAGATGATGGACATCCAAGGAGATCAGCAAACCTCTTCATCTTTCGCTTTGCTGTTTTTGGTACGGTGTAAGCCCATGGAGAAATGTGAGTGCCACTTTGCATGATGGCTCTGTCAAACATGTCACGTGACAGAGGTGAGGCCAAGTGGTGACCCACGCTGGCACCACCAGCACTTTCTCCAAATATGGTCACGCGGGTTGGATCTCCGCCGAAGTAGACAATATTATCTTTCACCCACTTTAAGGCAAGTCTTTGATCCATCAAGCCCATGTTGCCAGGGATGGTATACGGCCCCAGATAGCTGAATCCTAAAGGCCCTAATCTGTAATTCATTGATACAACGATGACGTTATTTTCTGCTGCAAGGTATTTGCCTTCATATAGTTGCAGTCGTGTAGATCCAAAATACCAACCCCCACCATGGATCCAAACCATCACGGCCAGATTGCCATCGCTGTCTGTTGGCGCCCACACGTTAAGATGAAGGCAGTCTTCACTATAATCATCAGGAGTTTCTCTGTGAGTCCCAGCAGTTTTAATAACATCTTTAGGTTGAATGCAAGATGGCGTCGGGTTTTGTGCATCCCTAACTTCCGGTCCCCATGACTCTGAAGGCTGAGGGTTCTTGAAACGGAGATCGCCTACAGGGGGCTTTGCATATGGGATTCCATAGTATACGTTAACAGATCTGCCCAGAACTGAGAGACGTTGTCCATGAAGTGGGCCATTAAGAGTTGACACTTTCTGCGTCTTCGCTATATGTACCACCGCCAACAAAGTCACAAGCGCAAGCCTCATTCCAGTCCACATTCTGAAATAACAAATGGATTCATCGATGAATGTTAACCTAATTTTCATTTGGTTTTCTTTTCGAGGCAAGTTCCAGGTTATCATTGTTCCGTGGGATAGGTGATGCCACTGACCAATCCAATTACAGTGTGTCACCATAACTATAATTTTGTTCATGTCAGTCTGGTCACGGATCTTTACAAGTCCGTGGTCTGGTTGAGATGAGAAGATATTTACAATGTTAAACTGCGTTCACCCTACGTTTGGCTTGAGTGAGGGTGCAGCGATGGAGATATAACAAAATTCTTTGATTGTCAGATTGGCTTTCATTTGGGTTACAGTTTTAGTCTTTGTCTTGCCCCTACGAGGCAATATTTTACGGACGTCTCTCTGTTTCTATATTCCAGGTCAAAAACGTTACATTTAGAGTTATCTTTTCTTGCCTTGTTTTTCATACTTCCGGGAAAAACACGTGTTTGACTAAAGTTCAGTGCCGCTTATTGGCTAAAATGACAATACATGAGCAAACTCGATTATTTACAGACCGCCGTCATTTAGGAGAAATATTGGTGAGTGCTTCGTTAAACAACAACAGACAAGTCTGACACAACTAACTCAAAGGATCTAAGAGGCACGCGTGAATATCATAATATGTATTTTCCGATACTAAAAGATATGTCTTGAGCCATATCGATTTTAATCATACTTGGTGGCAAACAAATTTTGCATTCGCACTGTTGACACAACCACAATAAAACAAACCATTACCCAAGAGACGTCCTGGCAGTTATAGTAAGCAGTCTATACGTTAACAGGACCTGGTTAATTTAACAGCAAGCCGACCTTCGACAGTAAACAAATCCGCAATGACAGTAGCACTGAGCGCAAGTTATTAATGGGAAGAGTCGCGTCCCTTGCAAGAGGCATACCACTCGATAAACGTAGCGCTGTTGCCTGGTCTGGGAAAGGGACAGATACTGACGCGTCCGTGTTTGACACCAGTGGTTTCTGTGCCAACTAAAAGGACTTTTTCATTACTCAAGTGCTGACATGTACAGGTTTTTTAAGCACTCGATAAACGTAGCGCTGTTGCCTGGTCTGGGAAAGGGACAGATACTGACGCGTCCGTGTTTGACACCAGTGGTTTCTGTGCCAACTGAAAGGACTTTTTCATTTCTCAAGTGCTGACATGTACAGGTTTTTTACTCTTTTGTACTACTGGTTTATGTCGATTAAATATATGAATACAAACATCTTTTCGAAGTCGCCATAGTCTTATTGTCTTCATAATTTGATAAGCTCTGATATAATAGGTGAGGTGAGGTGAAATGGGGTTTAACGTCGCGTCCAAGATTATTGCACTTATATAGCGACGTATGTATGTGTGTGGCTGCTTGTACTAGTCCGGACTAATGCCGATTTGAAGTACTAGCTCATTGAGATACCATGCCGCAGTTTAACATGAATACCCCACTCAGACACAGTATTCTGACTCAGAGCCGACCAGTCCCTGTTTTAGCCCCTTAATGCCGAGCGCCAGACAGGGTAACAACAAGTGCCATCTTTTAAAATCCTTTTTCTAAATAAAAGTTCCTTTTTAGACTTATTGTTCATAATATAGTTATGTAAAAAAAGGAGAAAAAAATGTAATACATGTTTTAATTCTAATGACAATGAGAAGTGACCGACCCGTGAAGATCTGGGGTAGAATAGGTCTTCAGCAACCCATGCTTCCCGTGAAAGGCGACTATGCTTGTCGTAAGAGGCGACAAACGGGATCGGGTGGTCAGGCTCACTGACTTGGTTGATGCATGTCATCGATCCCAATTGCGTGGATCGATGCTCATGATATCAATCACTGGATTATCTGGTCCAGACTCGATTATTTACAGACCGCCGTCATGTAGCTGGAATATTGCTGAGTGCGGCGTTAAACAACAAACCAACCAACAAACAAACCGAGCGACTTTATATATCGTGAACTCAGGTTTGCGTATAAAGGGACTGGTCGAAAAGGAAATGTGCATGAGAAGGAAAGCCAAATGTCGAGCCGTGATGAAGATGTTGAATTTACTCTTTAAGTATTTGTTCGTCAATTGTTCGCCTGAAAGACATATCCACGCTTGTTGTAGATAATGAAGGAACAGCAGCACGTTATTTAGCAACGTCAATGAATTAAGATCGGTAGCGGAGATTGCCAAACGAGTGGGTTTGCGAATGAATATATTTATCTTACCGCGACGGTCATCTGCACCATCATGGTCTAACGCTGGCGGACCAATCAGAATGCAGGATTCTAAAATATCATGTTAGAATCAGTTGTAAACCACAACTGGTAGCAATTGGTCTATGTGTACCGTTGTAATACCACTACTATACGACTGCACCTATAGTTAGTATGCTATACAACAGACTAATGTTTCACAAAACTTACCTCACGTCTGACTATACAGGTGTGCTCCAGACAACACACAACTTATCAACACAGCGACGCACTGTGTGAGACAGTTTGTTATCGGTGACCTGGTTAATGTGATATAGAACTTCGTGCTGCGTCATGAAAGTCACAAATTTAGAATGGGTGAGTGAGTGAGTGATGAAAGTCTGTTTACAACTAAATAAATTTAGAGTGGGTGATGAAAGTGTTTACAACTAAATAAATTTAGAGTGGGTGAGTGAGTGTGTGAGTGATGAAATTGTTTACAACTAAATAAATTTAGAGTGGGGGACTGAGTGAGTTATGAAAGTCTGTTTACAACTAAATAAATTTAGAGTGAGTGAGTGAGTGATGATAGTCTGTTTATAACTAAATAAATTTAGAGTGGGTGAGTGAGTGGGTGAGTGAGCGATGATAGTCTGTTTACAACTTAAGAAATTTAGAGTGGGTGAGTGAGTGAGTGAGTGATGATTGTCTGTTTATAACTAAATAAATTCAGAGTGGGTGAGTGAGTGGGTGAGTGAGCGATGATAGTCTGTTTACAACTTAAGAAATTTAGAATGGGTGAGTGAGTGAGTGAGTGAGTGATGATTGTCTGTTTACAACTTAATAAATTTAGAATGGGTGAGTGAGTGAGTGAGTGAGTGATGATTGTCTGTTTACAACTTAATAAATTTAGAGTGAGTGAGTGAGTGAGTGAGTGATGATAGTCTGTTTACAACTAAATAAATTTAGAGTGAGTGAGAGTGATGATAGTCTGTTTACAACTAAATGAATTTAGAGTGAGTGAGTGATAGAGTGAGTGAGTGAGTGAGTGATGAAAGTGTTTAAAACTAAATAACTTTAGAGTGGCTGAGTGAGTGAGTGATGAAAGTGTTTACAACTAAATAAATTTAGAGTAGGTGAGTGAGTGAGTGAGTGAGTGAGTGATGATAGTCTGTTTACAACTAATAAAATTTAGAATTAGTGAGTGATAGAGAGAGTGAGTGAGTGAGTGGTGAAAGTGTTTAAAACTAAATAACTTTAGAGTGGCTGAGTGAGTGAGTGATAAAAGTGTTTACAACTAAATAAATTTAGAGTGGGTGAGTGAGTGAGTGATGAAAGTCTGTTTACAATTAAATAAATTTAGAGTGAGTGATGAAAGTCTGTTTACAACTAAATAAATGTAGAGTGAGTGAGTGAGTGATGAAAGTCTGTTTACAACTAAATAAATTTAGAGTGAGTGAGTGGGTGAGTGAGTGAGTGATGAAAGTCTGTTTACAACTAAATAAATTTAGAGTCAGTGAGTGAGTGATGATAGTCTGTTTACAACTAAATGAATTTAGAGTGAGTGAGTGAGTGAGAAATGAAAGTGTTTAAAACTAAATAACTTTAGAGTGGCTGAGTGAGTGAGTGATGAAAGTGTTTACAACTAAATAAATTGAGAGTGAGTGAGTGACAGAGTGAGTGAGTGTGTGAGTGATGAAAGTCTGTTTTAAACAAAATAGATGCAGAGTGAGTGAGTGAGTGAGTGATGATAGTCTGTTTACAACTAATAAAATTGAGAGTGAGTGAGTGATAGAGTGAGTGGGTGTGTGAGTGATGAAAGTCTGTTTTAAACTAAATAGATGTAGAGTGAGTGACTGAATGATGAAAGTGTTTAAAACTAAATTACTTTAGAGTGGCTGAGTGAGTTAGTGATGAAAGTGTTTACAACTAAATAGATTTAGACTGGCTCAGTCAGTGAGTCAGTGAGTCATGATAGTCTGTTTACAACTAAATAAATTTAGAGTGAGTGAGTGGTAGAGTGAGTGAGTTAGTGAGTGAGTGATGAAAGTGTTTAAAACTAAATAAATTTAGAGTGGGTGAGTTACCGATGATAGTCTGTTTACAACTAATTAAATTTAGAGTGAGTGAGTGATAGAGTGAGTGAGTGATGAAAGTTTGTTTTAAACTAAATAGATGTACAGTGAGTTAGTGAGTGATGAAAGTGTTTAAAACTAAATTACTTTAGAGTGGCTGAGTGAGTGAGTGATGAAAGTGTTTACAACTAAATAGATTAAGAGTGGGTGAGTGAGTGAGTGAGTGCTGATAGTCTGTTTACAACTAATTAAATTTAGAGTGAGTGATGAAAGTCTGTTGATAGCTAAATAAATTTAGAGGGAGTGAGTGAGTGCTGATAGTCTGTTTACAACTAAATAAATTTAGAACGGGTGAGTGAGTGAGTGAGTGATTAAAGTCTGTTTACAACTAAATAGATGTAGAGTGAGTGAGTGATGATAGTCTGTTTACAACTAAATACATTTAGAGTGAGTGAGTGCTGATAGTCTATTTACAACTAAATAAATTTAGAGTGAGTGAGTGAGGGAAGATAGTCTGTTTACAACTAAAAAGATTTAGAGTGAGTGAGTGATGAAAGTCTGTTTACAACTAAATAGATGTAGAGTGAGTGATGAAAGTGTTTCAAACTAAATAACTTTAGAGTAGCTGAGTGAGTGAGAGAGTGAGTGATGAAAGTGTTTACAACTAAATAGATTTAGAGTGGGTGAGGGAGTGAGTGAGTGAGTGATGAAAGTGCTGTTTACAACTAGATAAATGACGAGTGAGAGTGATGATTGTCTGATTACAACTATATGAATTAAGAGTGAGTGAGTGAGTGAGTGGTGATAGTCTGTTTACAACTAAATAAATTTAGAGTGAGTGAGTGATGAAAGTGCTGTTTACAACTAGATAAATTAAGAGTGAGAGTGATGATTGTCTGATTACAACTAAATGAATTAAGAGTGAGTGAGTGAGTGAGTGATAATAGTCTGTTTACAACTAAATAAAATTAGAGTGAGTGAGTGAGTGATAATAGTCTGTTTACAACTAAATAAATTTAGAGTGAGTGAGTGTGAAATTCTGGCACGCCTAAGGGACACAACACTGCACAGCGAACTGCGACGCCTTTCTCTCTTGTGGAGCAAAATATGTAAGCCACAAATATAGCATGAACACACAATGCCATTTAGAAATTGGTCAAATGTAACATAGGTTATATATGGGATAACACTTTATGAGTAAAGTACAGATTCTCGTACTTTTTGGGGTTGAGACCTGTCCTAGACTCGACCCCACACTGCCAGAGTGAGGCACCTCATCGCCAGCACACAAAGTCAGCGTTCTAACCCACTCAGCCACCGAGACTTCCACTAAAGTTACCCGACAAATGATAGTCTAGATCACGTACTTTGTCACGTGCTTTGTCACGTGCTTTGTGCTTGTAACGAAGTACACATATACGAGGTGTGACTGACATTTTAATGTGTAAGCTTTAGAAGTGCAAAATCACGTCGAAAACTGAAAACAATCAATGTTCACTGTTCTGTTATGTCATTGTGTTATAAACTTTGTTTTAATCTTCCGTATTGCGTGCTAGTGTGGACCCCCTAAAGAACAAAACTCAAGAAAATCATAAATTCAGGAGGCAATATATCTCATCATGTCAGTTCTTATAGGTGAGCTCTATAACCAGGTTGCTTACTAAGCTGGTAGCATTTAGATGATCATTCTCACTGTGTATATGACCCGTGAGGTCCTTGTTAGAACAGGTCTTCAGCAACCCATGCTTGCCGTAACAGGCGACTATGTTTATCGTAAGATGCTCCTGACGGGATCGGGTGGTCAGGCTGGCTGACTTGGTGTGATGCATGTCATCGCATCTCAGTTGCGTGGATCGAGGCTCATGATGTAAATCACTGGATCGTCTGGTCCAGACTCGATTATTTACAGACCGCCGTGATATAGCTGGAATATTGCTGAGTGCGGCGTTAAACAACAAACAAACATATCTCTGGTTTATTTCCTTGTTTTGTTCTTTTACCATCCGGGGGGGATCGGGTACTTGTTCCAAATTTTTAAATATTTTTTTATTCCTGTAACCTGTTTTTTTATTGCATATCATCCGATTTTAAATTCCTCCTCTTCCGTGCTTTACTTGGTTTCTTGGTTACCCCCTCTCAGTTATTATAGGGAAGGTCAGATAGCTTAGTGGTTAATGCGTTCGCTCGTCCCGCCGACGACCCGGGTTCGATTCCCGACATGGGTACACCGTGTGAAGCAAAAGTCTGGCGTCCCCCGCCGTGATATTTCTGGAAGCGGCGTAAAATCAAACTCACTCACTCACTTAGTTTTGTTTTACACTTATATACTGCACTTCTATACTAGTATCTTCTCAAATGTGGTTGTATTGTTCCCCAATCGTATGCATTCCAGCCATTACCATTCTCAACTCCCTGGAAAGTATACAACCCAAGCTGCCCACTGACGCTAGAGGGTTTTTACATCCACCTCAAATATCGGGTACCCATTCCCTGTTCGGTGAACAGAAGCACATTTGAACTCTGTCACTTGTCCACATTGACACCACAAGTATTGACACTTGTGTTTCGGGTGTATGAAAGTTTTCGTGTTTCCACCATCTGCTCATCTACCATCGGATGAGTGGGTGGGTTCTTTTGATAGTGCAGGGTGAATGTACCGTGCTCTTGGGTACGAATAACATGTTCTTGTTCTTTTCAAGTTATTTGTTCATGAATGTGTATCAATCTGATGTATAAAAATTCCCTAACGGGTAATGAAGCATTATCTAATCTATCTTATCTTAAAATATTGACCCGTGAAGATTCCGGGGTAGAATAGCTTTTCAACAAACCATGCTTGCCGTAAAAGGTGACTATGTTTGTCGTAAAAGGCGACTAACGGGATCGGGTGGTCAGGCTCGCTGACTTGGTTGATACATTTCATCGATCCCAATTGCGTGGATCGATGCTCATGATATCAATCACTGGATTGTCTGGTACAGACTCGATTATTTACAGACCGCCGTCACGTAGCTGGAATATTGCTGAGTGCGGCGTTAAACAACAAACCAACCGACCAACCAATCTTAAAATATTAATCACCAGATTGTCTAGCACAGATTAGTTGCAGGCCGCCGTCATATAGCTGATAGATGTTCAGTGCAAATTAACAAACTTTACTGACTCCTCGTAAAGGTCACCCGATATCAACTATACGTCAAAGTCACCCGATATCTACTATAAGTCAAGTTGACCCGATATCGACTTTTTTGTGAAGTCATCACTCTAGTGGCCTTGCTGCGTGACTTGCAATATCTCAACCTGAATTCGGGGTACAGCTACGTTAGAAAAACTTGTTCACATCAATTCAATTACGCCCAGTTTGTGAAATTGCACTTTGCTATACCATCAATTATGTTTCCAGGTTTGTCAGCACCATGCCCATTCTCAAGGCTTTCGGGCACGCAAGAAACCTATGATTATGGGTTCGAATCCCGGTTCGCCCCGATTATGTTTCTAGGTTTGTCAGCACCATACCCGTGCTCGTGGGTTTCACCAAACTGGTAAACGTCTAAGACCTGCATCACTTCGGGCTTTCCTCCCACATTAAGCTGACACGCCGCGATATAACTGGAATACTGTTTAAAGCGGCGTTAAACCCAACTCACTCACTCACTCACTCAAGGCTTTCACCTCATTAGTTAACGTCTAAGATACCCGTGAAGATTCCTGGGAAGAATAGGTCTTCAGCAACCTACGCTTTCCGTAAAAGACGACTATGCTTGTCGTAAAAGAAGACTAACGGGATCGAGTGGTCAGGCTCGCTGACTTGGTTGATGCATGTCATCCATCCCAATTGCTCATGATATTAATCACTGGATTGTCTGGTCCAGACACGATTATTTACAGACCGCCGTCATATAGCTGGAATATTGCTGAGTGCGGCGTGAAACAACAAACCAACCAACTAAACGTCTAAGACCCGCTCTCCTAAAGGCCTTCCTTCAACATCAAGCGGACACGCTGTGATATAGCTGACATACTATTGAAAGCAGCGTGAAACTCAATTCACTCACTCACTAGAACATTTTAAACTTGTTTCAGCTGTAGTGACATCGTCGTTTAGCATTGACTATATTTACACTAGTTCTTGTTTTCTTCATCTTGTTAATATAATCATCTACCAATTGCCTTGCCCATGAATCCGTGACGATCCGTTTTGGAATTCTGGTAGCTTCCTTATTTAGGTAGTAATAGGTACAGATATTGTAAACAATATTGGTAAAAAGATGTGTGCTGTGGTTGCTATTTGAAATATGTTTGCCTAAGTTTACAACATCCACGATTCCATATCATATTCAAATCAACTAATTGTATACAAACGAGACTCCTGGAACTAGTTTCTTCTCTCTTTATTCAAAAGCGCCTGAAGCAAGTCTATCAAGTGAATTATATATCCCAATTCTATTATGTTATAACATGCTAAACGCATTCACCGCTTCATCCGGAGGCTCCATCTCTCATAGAGGGGCGGTCGGGTAGCCTAGTAGTTAAAGCGTTCGCTCGTCACGCCGAAGACCTGGGTTCGATTCCCGACATGGGTACAATGTGTGAAGCCCATTTCTGGTCTCCCCCGCCGTGATATTGCTGGAATATTGCTAAAAGCGGCGTAAAACCAAACTCACTCACTCATAGAACTGGGTCACATAATTTCTCCAGCGCATGAGCGTGAAACAACCAATCAAAGTTGGGCATACATCTAAATTCAAAATCACTGCATCGTCCGAGCGAGTCCTCGATGTATATAACTGAATCAAGACACTGTTATAACATATTTATATCTTGAGTGGATGATTTCCTGAATACTACGACATGGAAGGTTTTGTGGAATAAGATGGTTGTGAAGGCGACCACACGCATATGAAGTCGAATACTGGTAAATTCGCCGCTTGTTTCTATTTTTAATGTACTAATTTTTAAGACTGACTGTTAAGATCTATGTTGTGTTGCCCATGAAATCAGAGTTGTGGATTACCACCATCAGTACATAAATATTACCCCCATGGAGTACACCCGTGAAGACCCGGGGTAGAATAGGTCTTCAGCAACCCATGCTTGCGATAAGAGGCGACTATGCTTGTTGTAAGAGGCGACTAACGGGATCGGGTGGTCAGACTCGCTGACTTGGTTGATGCATGTCATCGATTCCAATTACGTGGATCGATGATCATGATATTAATCACTGGATTGTCTGTTCCAGATTCGATTAATTACAGACCGCCGTCATATAGCTGGAATATTGCTGAGTGCGGCGTAAACAACAAACCAACCAACCAACTATGGATCGATAGAGAAAAAGCTAAAGAGCTCGAAAACAGAGTCCGGACATTAGGCCCTGGTACTGCTCAAGCACAAAGGTGAATCGAACCGTTGCAGCTATGTATTAAAGAACACCATGTATATTCTGTATACTCGAATGTATGTATACAGTAAACTACCTTTATAACGAACACGCTTATAACGAAGTGACGGATATAACGAACTATTGTTTTTGGTCCAGGCCATTTGCGATAACTTTAAGTTGAAACGCTTATAACGAACTATGGATATAACGAACAAATGATATTAGTCCCTTTGAGTTCGTTATAACCGTCGTTTACTGTATCTATATAAAAACAATCTCTACCTGAACGACATCTCTACTTCATCAATCATTATCAAAAATGAAGTGCATCCCCTTATACATCAACATCAACATTGACACAATCATGAAAGAGCGATTAATTTGGAACGTCGTGTCATTCGTACTGAATTCAATGGGATGCTGTGGTGGCGAATGGCTCCAGTGTATTTATCATAATACCCTGGATGGTTGAGGATGAGTTGGATTCAGAAAGCATTAGTTCAGTGTCTGGCTTTGGATCCAGTTCTTGAAGATCTCGTAGTTGGTCCTCGGCCTGTCAATGTTGATCCGTGATAATAGCCTTCAATATATATCTACACAACGTTTGAGTCAGAGTGTTCTAGTTTCTTGGCGCAGTCTGCAGCCAGTCCTGGAAGATATCATAGTTCTTCCTCAGCCAGTCAATGTTGGTCCTGGTTCTGTCCAAAACCTGAGTAAACGCTGAGGCGGCCCCAGATACGTCCTCACCACTGTCCATGAAGTCCTGAACCTGGAAGTGAGTGAGTGAGTGAGTGAGTGAGTGAGTGAGTGAGTGAGAGGGTGGATGGGTGGGTGGGTGAGTGAGTGAGTGAGTGAGTGAGTGGCTGGGTGGGTGAGTGAGTGAGTGAGTGAGTGAGTGAGTGAGTGAGTGAGTGAGTGAGCTGGCCTCATAAATAATTGCGTCTTGACCAGACAAACTTGTGACTGATATTGCAAGCACCGTTCCACGCCATCGGAATACGATGACACACTATACGACCATCTGATCAGTGAGCGAGTGAGTTGGCTTTTATGCCACTTTGAGCAATATTCCAGCAATATCAAGGACACCAGAAATAGCCTTCACACATTGTCCTATTTGGGGAATCTAAACATGTGTCTTGGTTTCGTGACACTTAAACCACTAGGCTAACCGACCATCCCCCATCCCCACCACCCCACCCCACCCCATCCCACCACCCCCACCACTACCACCCCACCCGCTCCGATGAGAGTGCTCACAAGGTACCCATATACTGATGACTGAGTGAGTGGGAGTAAGCGCAACAGTTATTAGACGGAGTGATGTGGGAGGGAAGTCCGAAGTGAAATGGCCACATTGTGAAACCCTCTCTGGTGCTTTATATTCAGTGCGAACCTTGCTCAACAAAGGGACGCAACTTTGTAGAACTAATTGTGTGGTCCCAGAACAGTGGAACTCCCTTTCCCATTAGTCACCACTCGCCCCTTTCCGTAACCTGCAAGAAGACTCGTCCCCTTTTCCATGAATGTTATGTGCGAAAATACGACAAACCAATCAGTCTGCGCGTATGATTTCAAGTTCTTCGTCAAAGAATCCCTCAGAAATAATTTTTGATTTTACATATGTCTTACATCTAAAAATATACCCAAGACACAGTTAAATGTGCTCAATCATACTGTATAATTCCGCATGTCAAGCTGTGCTTTAAATTGCATCTGAAATATGTATGATATATGGGAAAATATTTGTGAACCATTACGCAATGAGTTGACAATTGTTTCACGTCTGCCCGTTTGCGTTAAGACGGAACCCGGTCGCAAAAATGGCCACGAGAGGGGCACGAGTCGCTATTCGGCTTGTCCCGGGATAACACGAGTTGGTCACGAATGCTCCCTTTCCCCAACCTTACAATGATGTCTTACTACAGTATTTGCGCAACTTGCGCATGCCTTTTTTACATCCTTGCTTACAATAATGCTGTGCGATAAAACACTGCTCTTCACAGACTTCAGATACATTGGGAAGGGAAGTGTATATTACCCAAACGCCGTCAATTGAAACATATTATAGGGAATGTAACTTATTTGATTGTAGTTTTACGCGGAAAATGTATAGTCACCAGTTTAACTGCTACTGTCACCGCCCACTACCCATTGCTGGCAGTTCTTAAACATCTTGTTCTCTCGACATAGCTTTTGCAACGAAACCTCAATGATTTATAAGATGATTAAAACAAAACCATAGCTATACCTTTTTGTATTCCTGTTCGGTGTTGAATTTGACGGTGATATCGGGGATGAGGCTCGACATTCCAGAAACGGACTTTATTCTGTAACATAATTCACGTTATATATTTAACAGACAGGAAAATGCAACGAATATATCAGTAAAATAGTACGGAAACGTTATTTTATCACGTTTGCAGGATAGGCATCATGAATAGAAAATATACATGCTAAATGACTGAGATATTGACAATGCCACGTAAACTGTAGGGCAAAAGAAAGTATACACTTGAAATTTGGACTTGACCAAACAATTACAAACGTTATCAAAACGTTCCTATACTGCAAACCTAAGGTCCACGCCACAGCTATGATAGCCTTATCAAATACATCACCATCGAATGACCATTTCTGGTCTGTTTCTTGTTTAGCCACCAACATACATAGGTGTATACTTTCTTTTGCCTGGCAGTGTATTTAACTCTCTCACTTTAAACCTCGAAATGGACATTGTTAAGGTTGAATGCAATATTGCTAGGGACAGGTCTAAAACGGATGCGTATTGGCATGACTGCTATAAATGATGAAAATGTATGATGGGTCCATTTTGTGCGCCGAACAGAATTGAAGCTGGGGACTAATCGTTTGATGTTACGGGTACATAATAATTTTGTGTCAGGATTTTCTAAAACAAAACACTGGATGTCCTGACAAAAATGTGACGTGAAAATATCAAGTAGTCGACGCAAAAGCCCGCATGTCTTCAATCAGTGAAAAAACAATATTCTGTCTCGGAATGTAATAAAGTGAATAATATCACCCATTATTGATAGTTGTTGCAGTTTTGCTAACTTACGGCAGATAGTCATAAATAACATTATTTGTTTGTTTGTTTGTTTGCTGTGTAACGCCACACTCAGCAATATTCCAACTATATGACGACTGTCTGTTAATACTCGAGTCTGGACTAGACAATCCAGTGATTGACATCATAAGCATCGATCTACACAATTGAGATACGATGACATGCAACAACCAAGTCAGCGAGCCTGACCACCCGATCCCGTTAGTCGCCTCTTACGACAAGCATAGTCACCTTTTCTGGCAAGCATGGGTTGTTGATCATGAAGGCCTATTCTACCCCGAATCTTCACGGGTCCATAAATAATCACTATGAACCGAACATGAGCGGATTTAGTTCACTATAACTTCCCTTCCCTCAGAGGAATTGAAATAAATATATTAACATGGGAAAAATGGACAAACATTTACAAATATTCTATAACGTTACATGCCACATATCAAAGATTATTGGGAAATATAACAACTAACGAACCACGTCTCAGTATCTTAAACAAACCACACAAAACTAAATTAGCCCGTGAAGATCCAGGTTAGAAAAAGTCTTCAGCAATCCATGCTTGTCGTAAGGGGCGACTAACGGGATCGGGTGGTCAGGCTCGCTGACTTGGTTGATGCATGTCAGCGTGTCCAAATTGCATGGATCGATGCTCATGATATCAATCACTGCATCGTCTGGTCCAGACTCGATTATTTACAGACCGCCGTCAGAAAGCTGGAATATTGCTGAGTGCGCCGTTAAACAACAACAAAAAAAAAAAAAAAAAAAAAAAAAGCTTACGAAGCTATTGGTAAACCTGGTCAACATGTATTTTCTCGACGCTGCGTGACATACACGATGCAGACTTACACGTCGCTAAGATGTGCATAGTTGTGAGTGACGAAGTTCCATGCCAGGTCCCGTCCCCACCGGCTGTTTGCCACATAGGTGATGGTAGTCCGAGCGTCCTGGGGTCGAACCTCGCTTGCGTTCACCGACATGTCCAGCAACCTGGGAAGCATAGAATTATTTTTTATAAATTGTGTTATTCAGGTTGAGCTGAAAAGAACATTTAGTAATAGCTGTTGGTGTGTTTTTTTAAGTTGTTGTTTTTTTTGTATTGATTTTATATGTTTTGGTTTTTTTATAAAATAAATAAATCATATGATATATTTATTTTCAATGGTTATAATTTCGTTAGCAGGGTAAACATATAGCCAATTAATTAATACAGTGGTACGTGTCACTGCTTTTTTTTTTTGACCCGTGAAGACCCGTAGTAGAATAGATCTTAAGCAACCCATGCTTGTCGGAATAGGCGACTGTGCTTGTCTTAACAGGCGACTAACGGGATCGGGTGGTCAAGGCTTGCTGACTTGGTTGATGCATGTCATCGTATGACAATTGCGTGGATCGATGCTCATGATGTCAGTCACTGGATTGGCTGGTCCAGTCTCGATTATTTACAGACCGCGGTCATATATCTGAAATATAGCTGAGTGCGGCGTTAAACAGCAAACAAACAAATGCTGTGTATTTTGGTAGGTGTTTTACGGCAGGTATATACACGATATTCCGCGAGACGGAAATACAATCCTCATCCCGGGTATTTTCTTCCACAAGAACCAATACTCCTGGTATATCGATTCTCCCATAACAAATGTCCATTGAATTATGGAATCCGAAAGATAGACTGAGTGAGTGAGTATGGTTTTACGCCGCTTTTAGCAATTTTTCATCAATATCACTGCGGCGGACAAAAAAATGGGCTTCACACGTTGCACCCATGTCGAGAATCGAACCCGGGTCTTCGGCGAGACGAGCAAACGCTTTAACCACTAGGCTACCCTAGTGACATACCTACACTTTAACGGTTATATTTCGATTGTAATGAGTACGGGCGGTGTCATAGCCTAGTGGTTAAAGCGTTCGCTCGTCACGCGAAGACCAGGGTTCAATTCCCACATGGGTACAATGTGTGAATCCCATTTCTGGTATTCCCCGCCGTGATATTGCTGGATTATGGTAAAAATATGCGCAAAACCATACTCGCTCGTGTAATGAGTGAATGTGGTTTTACGCCGCTTTGAACAATATTTCAGTTCTATCAGGGACTATTACCTTGATGTGGGACGAGAGCCGGAGGTGATGTTCTGAGCACGAGTATGGTGCTGATAAACCTAGAAACACTATCAGGGCAAATATTAGATTCGAACCCACGATCATAGGTTTCTGACACGCCTAGGGGACACAACTCTTCATTTTCGATGTTAGTAGCTCATTAGTAATGTGTATAATAGTGACACGCCCACCTCTGCAGTAGCCAGGGTTCTCTGGTGCAGGACAGAGCCTGTCTCAGACTTGTCTTCTCCGAGCTGGTCTGCTCCGTGTGATATCTCTCATAGACAAAGTCCCAGTGTGCCAGATCTCCGTGTCTAACTGCTGTGCAGTAGAACGTACTGCGCAGGTCCGGATATATGCTGCAAAATACCAGAATGTCAGAATTACATGTCAGAATGTACAAAACAATATACAGGGTTATACATCGGAATCCTATTTGCATGGCGTTCAGCATCATTGTGTGAGCGATACTCATGATATCAATCACTGGATTGTCTGGACCAGACTCGATTATTTACAGAACGCCGTCATGTAGCTGGAATATTGCGAACCAACCAACATTGTAAGTGCATCAAAAGTCCCCTAAATCCAAATGGTGTGTATGTAAGGAGATTGTGGTGAGTTGAAATGGGGTTTAACGTCACGTCGAAGATTATTGCACTTATACTGTGACGTGCATGCACGTGTGTGTGTCTGGCTGATTGTACTAGTCCGGACTGATGCCGATTAATAGTGCTAGCCCACTGAGATACCATGCCGCAGTTTAACATGAATACCCCCCTCAGACACAGTATTCTGACTCCGAGCTGACTTCTGTTAGCCTTTTAATGCCGAGCGCCAGACGGGTTCCATCTTTTAACGTATTTTAGTATGACGCGGCCGGGGTTCGAACCCCGGACCTTTCGCTCTCCAGGCGGACGCTCTACCTCTAGACCACGAAGGCGGTTATATAAGGAGATGCCTCCGAGAACATTATCATGATTGGCATCAACATTGACAACGGTGCGACGTCAACGACAACACTCGGCCGCAACAAGGGTACCGTGTAACGCATGATGACCATTTAACATGGGACCCGTGGGGAGACCGGCTCAGAACAGGTCCCCAGTACCACATGTCCTGAAGATGAGTGAGTGAGTGAGTTTGGTTTTACGCCGGTTTTAGCAATATTCCAGCAATATCACGGCGGGGGACACCAGAAATGGGCTTCACACGTTGTACCCATGTCGGGATTCGAACCCGGGTCTTCGGCGTGACGAGCGAACGCTTTGCTGAAGATGCCTTCAAAGGAGATACTCAGGTTTGCCAACATAAATTTGTGTGTGTGGACATTGCGCAAACAGTTTGCAAACTATATATAGTTTGTGAAATTTGACAAACAATTGGAGAGAATAGAATCGCTCAATATTTTCACCGATATTTTAGCCAAATACTTAGTGTTTTCAAACACGATGTTGACGTGTGAACGTTTGTGAGACAACCATTCAGGCACTGCGAAGCTATCACATCGTTTTTACCTAGATCTGCTATAAAATTGCATCATACACTGACGGCCAAAAGAAACCTTACCACTTTGAAGCCGGTTCTGTCTGTTCAGATCTTGTGGAAGACGTGGTTACCGCCGACGGGAGAACGAACTCCGGCAAGTTGTGTTTATGAGGTCGGGCCGTATGGTGGAGAGGGTGTTATGGTGTGTGGAGGATTTTGTGGGCAGGAGAGAACACCACTGGTCATCGTTCACAGAAATGTGACAGCACACCGTTACATGGATTATGATACCATTTCTAAAACAGCTGTCACGTGGTGTCCTTTATCAGCATGACAACGCCAGACCCCATACAGCTCGAAACTTCCTACATAAATTCCTTGCACAACGTGAAAGTATTGCCGTGGACTTCACGCTCCTCAGACATTTCCCCCACCTCTGCGATGTCATGCATCGTCGTGT
Source organism: Haliotis rufescens (assembly GCF_023055435.1). Lineage (NCBI taxonomy): Eukaryota > Metazoa > Mollusca > Gastropoda > Lepetellida > Haliotidae > Haliotis > Haliotis rufescens. The sequence continues at coordinate 27,970,381 of NW_025963824.1, read as the reverse complement.
TCGACAGCGACCGCATCCTCCAGCCAACCGACAGGAACTGACCCAGGCCCTCCAAGAAGAATGGCGACGTCTCCCGCGTGACGTCATCTAATGACTGACGTTTTCTGCGCGCTGGAGAGGTTTTGCATGTCTTGTAGCAGGGGGTGTTCATACACGATATTGATGTGAACGTGATCTTGAGCGATGTTTAGATGTGCGTGCCCTTTGTCCATTACGATTAAAAAGCTTGTTTTTGCTTACCCACTTCAATACGGGCAACTGTCATGGCAATATCGGAAGCTGTATGACTGTCATTTTAATTGCTGATTTCGTTGAAATTTTGATCTTTTCAATACATTTTACGTCAAATATCTATCTTTTCTGGTCATAAACTAGAGTGATTAAAACTATAGTAACATTTCTTTTGGTCGTGAGTTTATTATATTATATTGTGCGAAAACATTTGCGAGTTTACCCTCGTGTGTTTCCATATAATAAATATCGTATTGATACGGAACTTATTCCTACTATATGACATTTACTGTCCAGAAATACATTCAGTGAAAAGCTCTATTAATGTTCAAATCGGCGATACCCCCTCATTCACTTGGCGTTCGTTGTTCAGCCTTGATACACCTACCTGTTCACGGACTGGTCGGCCATCCACTCGTCCAGAGACCTCACAGCCGTGTCCACGCACTCTTGGTAGTCATAGTCACAGGCCAAAGACACTATCTGAGCAATTTCAATCCTGCAACACAGAGTCCATCCTCGATTATCCAGGGTACTTAATCTAATAATAAACAGGGCCTAGTTTATATAGCTGTATTGCCCCCATGACGATATGGGTCAGTATTAGTCTTCAGCAACCAATGCTTGATGTAAGAGGCGACTAACGGGATTTGGTTGTCAGGCTCACTGACTTGACTAAATCGATGCTGATGATGTCAATCACTGGACTGTGTGGTCCAGACTCGATTATTTACAGGCCGCCGTCGTATGCCTGTAATGTTGCCGAGTGCAGCGTTAATCAACAAATAAAATAAACATACTTTCATGGAATGAGCGTTTGACATCCCCCGTTAAAGATCTTCAACCACATCACGATAAGGACACTTACTTGTCTACTGGGGGCATCGCCTCTGTAATATTGGTTCCAAGTAAAGAATACGGAGTGGCAACTGTATTTTTCATGAATTCCTGTAATATAGATTATAAATGTATTAAGTATTAAGTGATGAAGTAATCAAAAGATAAATCAAAATATATCTCACTGGAGTGAAATTACATGCTATTTCATTCGAGTGAAATACACGTTTATGTCGGAACTTCTTTCAGTCTTCCTCGAGGATAATTTGGTTTACAGGGTAGGTTCATGAAGATCACTATCAAAATACATAATAAACATTACTTTTGACTATCTCTGTCAAGTAGAATTTTATGTTGTAATCTGTCAAAGTTGTCATTTTTACTCTGGGCCCTCTTATGAATTGATCAACCATAGACAGGCAACAATATAAAAAAATATTGTTTTGACAAGAAACTAGTAACCTCTATAACTTATGTGCTCGCGCATGCACGCACACACACGCGCGCACACACACACACATGCACGCACGCACGCACACACATACGCACACACATACGCACACACACAACGTCGGTAGCTCCTGACAGTTTCCAGGGCTTCGCTCCTGCCCCACACTGAAGCACATGTACCACGTGTGTTGTCTCCTTAGGCAAGTGACTTTGTTTGAAATATGCCTCTGTTCACCCAGCAGTGAATGGGTACCCGGTAGGATGAGATGGTAATGTGACTGTTAACTGTCTGGTATCTCACCGGTAGCTCGGGTTGTATACTCCCCAGGGAGCCGATAATGAAATTCGAGTCCACACTGACCCAATGCCCAAGGGAATATCAATGTAGCACCTTGAGCTTTCACTTGAGTGGAATGGCGCATTATAAAGTGAATTATTTATTAAAGTAAACTACGGTTATAACGAACACGCTTATAACGAACTAACGGATGTAACGAACTAACTTTCTAGTCCCGACTATTAGCTGTAGTTATACTGTATATATGCTTATAACGAATTACGGTTATAGCGAACTAAAATCAGTAGTCCCTTTGAGTTCGTTATAACCGTAGTTTACTGTATCTATATAATGTGAATGTCAACCTACACTTCACAATCAATATATATTTGTTATCAAAGGTTACGTGTAGACTGTGTTAAGGAGTGAAGCTAAACTTATTGCATTCATCTTGAAAGTCTATTCAGTAAGCCTATACCTCAAACAGTCCAAACAGTGAAGTCCGCTCCAACATATTTTGTACGTAGCCAAGTTCCCGGATAAAGGCTCGCCAAGGGGCGTAATCCAGATCCCTGCTGAGGTGATTGACTGTCTTCAGGGCAACAGACTGATCTAGCAGGCCTGCCCTGAAACAAAATGTATTCTGCTCTAGTGTAGGTGTTAGCATGACAATATCTCAAGTGTTGTCAGTCACAGTATTAGTGTTAGCATGACGGTATCTCAAGTGTTGTCAGTCACAGTATTTGTATAAGCATGACAATATCTCAAGTGTTGTCAGTCACAGTATTAGTGTTAGCATGACAATATCTCAAGTGTTGTCAGTCACAGTATTAGTGTTAGCATGACGGTATCTCAAGTGTTGTCAGTCACAGTATTAGTGTTAGCATGACAATATCTCAAGTGTTGTCAGTCACAGTATTAGTGGTAGCATGACAATATCTCAAGTGTTGTCAGTCACAGTATTAGTGTTAGCATGACGGTATCTCAAGTGTTGTCAGTCACAGTATTAGTGGTAGCATGACAATATCTCACGTGTTGTCAGTCTCACTATTAGAGTTAGCATGACAATATTTCAAGTGTTGTCAGTCTCACTATTAGAGTTAGCATGACAATATCTCAAGCGTTGTCAGTCTCACTATTAGAGTTAGAATGACAATATCTCAAGTGTTCTCAGTCTCACTATTAGAGTTAGCATGACAATATCTCAAGTGTTGTCAGTCTCACTATTAGAGTTAGCATGACAATATCTCAAGTGTTGTCAGTCTCACTATTAGAGTTAGCATGACAATATCTCAAGTGTTGTCAGTCTCACTATTAGAGTTAGCATGACAATAGTTCAAGTGTTGTCAGTCTCACTATTAGAGTTAGCATGACAATATCTCAAGTGTTGTCAGTCACAGTACTAGTGTTAGCATGACAATATCTCAAGTGTTGTCAGTCACAGTCTTAGTGTTAGCATGACAATATCTCAAGTGTTGTCAGTCACAGTCTTAGTGTTAGCATGACAATATCTCAAGTGTTGTCAGTCACAGTCTTAGTGTTAGCATGACGATATCTCAAGTGTTGTCAGTCACAGTACTAGTGTTAGCATGACAATATCTCAAGTGTTGTCAGTCACAGTCTTAGTGTTAGCATGACGATATATCAAGTGTTGTCGGTCTCACTATTAGAGTTAGCATGACAATATATCAAGTGTTGTCGGTCTCACTATTAGAGTTAGCATGACAATATATCAAGTGTTGTCAGTCTCACTATTAGAGTTAGCATGACAATATATCAAGTGTTGTCGGTCTCACTATTAGTGTTAGCATGACAATTTCTCAAGTGTTGTCGGTCTCAATATGAGTGCTAGCATGGCCATTGGACGATAATACTCACTTTGCCAGGTTCCATGCATCGTTAATGATCTGCGCGCGATTTATCGGATGTATTTTCTAGAATAATAATAAACAAGAGTGAGATTTGAAAGACACGCTTCATTTTAACGCGTAGAAGTAAAACCTTTACAGCAGTAGAGCAGATATGATATGAAGTTTAGCAGACATGCCGCCTTCAAGTATTAAAATTTCGACAGGACTGCGGTCAAGTATTCAATACTTAAATGGAGCTACTCGGGACACATTTAGGATCAAGTTGCTTGTGTTCACCTCGTGGTCGCTACTTAAGAAGGCTATGATGTTATTCCACGTCGTCGCGTCGTAGTTGACGCGGTAGAAGCCGCACTGCTGAATGTTGACAATGATCCAGCCACCAGTCGAGACATTGACAGGCAGCTCCACTGGAACAACCCATAGATATCTTCATATGCCCACAACACACCGGAAATCCCGGGTAGAATATATAGAACACGTGAGCAAATACTTAATGGCTACTACAATTCTTGACATTAGTCGCCGAGACTTATGCACGTAGGTCGTCCTCTTAAAACAAATGGCTAACCCATACTTTAGGTCTTCAATACCAAACTGCCGGCCAACAGACACTATACACCCATGTTTGGACAAAAATGAAACAAACAAGAAATATTATTCGATTGGGGTGTATTTTAAACAGGGTATCGTAGTTGTGTCTGCCTTAAGTTTGCAGTGTTTCGCGACTGTTTTCATCCTAGTAACGGATTTATAAGGTTGTAATTATTTGACCAATCCGTTTTTAAGTAAATACTTTCTTTTGCCTGCCAAGTTATATCTTCAACACTTAATCCTGCATGAAACACATGTCCCCGCTATGTTTATATACTAACTTGAGTCTTCGTTAACTTTCATGTAGTGGATGTTGTCATATGCGTATTCTTCGGTGAAGTTAACGTTGTAGCTGACGGTGAACGTGACAGGAATCGTCCACTTGTAGCTGTAACAAAACTTGTATGTTTTGTATGTTATATAAGTTATAGCTAAAAAACTATACCATGCCACGTCCTTTTCTCATCTAAGGCACTTCTTAAGCCCACCTGAACATATTTTAAATTAAGTTATCAATACATTTCACACACTTTATTGAGTATGACAATAATGCCGACAACGTCATTGGTGTCAAGTCAGTATGGATAGTCAGGTTTCTTGTTGCAATATGTCCTAGGAGCACAGGTGGCCAAGTCGTCTTAAGGGCCGTGTAGAGTTCCGTCCCCTAGGCGTGCCAGAATCCTAGCGTGGCGGGTTCGAATCCCAGATTCGCCCTGACTATGATTCTTGGTTGGTCAACACAATAACCAAATTAAACGCTTGTCACGAAACTAGTTAACGTCTGAGACCTTTATCACACTAAGCTGACACGCCGTATTTCAGATTATCACACCAACATTTGATCACAGAAGCAGAGGCTTCTACTTTATTGTTGAAATATTTGAAATGAAAATATACGAGAGCGATATTGTATGTATTAATCTGTATCATACTATAAGGGTAACGCTATTTTTCAGGGCATTATCATTTGCAGAAGCCCGAGGTCTTCTGCAAATGATAATGCCCTGAAAAATAGCGTTACCGTTATTATAGCTAAAATGGATGGAATTTGTCATCAAATAAAAAGAAACAACAATGTCGATTTTGAAACATTTACTGCAATCAACATGAATGTCACTGACCCCCTTTTACAAATATGGAAACGCCATAGAGCAACCCAGATGACGTCACTATTGAACGTTACGTCACCTATCCCTATCCTACTACGTCACCTAACAACGGGCGTGATAATGGCCCGTGGTCAAGTAATATGAGGGCATTATCAAGTTACAGTGGCCCGCTCATTTCTGATAACATGCGGGCGTTTTTATGATAATTCTATCCATTTTAGCTATAATTAAGCATAAATAATGCTTACTATATCTTTAATGCTCTGAAGTCACTTAAATGGTACGTTGTTACTGACGCTGACTCAGATGCCACAATGCCACAACTTGACAGTTTGTTTATTGCATTGTTCTTTAGAGGAACAATCGAGTATGTTCTTTGTGGGAACATTTCAACGAGCGTCAAACGAATCCTGCTTACGTTTGTTAAGAGTTACAGATTAAAGGCTTCAATATAACGTTTAAAACGTGCTATGGTATGTGTAGGATATTTCCAAATTGTGTCAGTGACAAAATGATGGCCGATGCAATGCCTAAGTTTGACTTGTACCATATGTTCCCGTGTTTTTTGTTGTTTTTTCAGGTGAACACTTGACTTGTCTTTGCATGTGTTTGCGACGGGTGGCACCAATGGAGAAGGGTACCCTCACGTTTCGCGAACACCTGGCATCATCACCATGTGATAGTGATTCATAAACACATTCTCATGATAAAGTCGGAATCGTACAATGGATTCAGATAATAACAATAAATTGTCGGTTTTATTATTGGAGAAAAATATTTCAAAGTAAGACGTAGTTTTACGTTAAACTCTAGGGTTCGATTTGAAAATTCATACGTTATGTTCGCATATATGACAATCGGCGATCAAATATCCATGTTACCTGGCCTCTTTTTACAGACCTACCCGTATGTGCCGACATCTTGACTGGCATCTTCTGCTCCAGAAACGAGGAATCGTTGTTGAGTGAATGTTACTGCACCTGCCGTCACGACGACGTTGACCACAGGATAGTTCATCTGCGTTACCCAGGGGTCCATGACCTCGGTCATGTTCAAGTTGAGGTTACTCTCAGTGGCTTGCTGATAAGAACAATCAACATAGAAATGAAAGTAGATACTACATGGGCGGGTATAAGTTATTCCGCTATGTTGCTCTTATTACATTCAGACCATACAATATAACCATTCGTGACCAACTCGTGTTATTCCGGGACAAGCCGAATAGCGACTCGTGCCCCTCTCGTGGCCATTTTTGCCATAACTCCTTTAAGATACAGGCAATCTTGACGTTCATAAAATTAACATAAAAATCAGACGTTTGCTTGACATCATTATTGATTAATGTTATTATATATAACTTCTTGTGAGAAGTTAGATTCAGGAAAAATGACAGTATTTCAGTTATATCATAGGGTGTCAGCTTGATGCTATAGGAAAGCCCGAAGTGATTCTGCTCTTAATCGGCATTCACTTTGATGAAAGATAAGAGGACGGGGGTGGAGGTGACAGGACCTCAGCAACCCATGCTTGCCGTAAATTGCCGTAAAGAGGCGCAAAACGGGATTGGGTGGTCGGGCTCGCTGACTTGGTTGATACATGTCATCGTATCTAAATTGCGTGGATCGATGCTCATGATGTCAATCACTAGATTTTCTGGTCCGGACTCGATTATTTACAGACCGCCGTCATATAGACTTGAATATTGCTGAGTGCGGCGTTAAACAACAAACAAACAAACATATCTCATAATCAGGATGAATCTAGTATTCGAACATACGATCAAAGATTTCTGGCGAGCCAAAGGGACGGAACTCCGTGACAGCGTAATAGTAAGTGAGTGAGTTGGGTTTTACGCCGCTTTTAACAGTATTCCAGTTATATCTCGGCGTGTCAGCTTAATGTGGGAGGAAAGCCCGAAGTGATGCAGGTCTCAGACCCACAAGCACGGGTGTGGTGCTGACAGACCTAGACACATAACCAGGGCGAACCAGGATTCGAACCCACAATCAAAGGTTTCTGGCGTGCCGAAGGAACACAACTCTGCACAGAGAATCGCGGCGCCTTAGACGACACGGCGCCCGGTGCCACCTGCAGCGTAACGGACGACTGGGACAACACAACCATAGAAGAATGACACGAAATAGTATGAGAAAAGAACCTGTATAACTTACCGCACTGAGAGCATCCCATAAATCCTGATGTTCTGCGTTGCCAAATTTATTTGCTTCCAGATAACGCTATGAACACAAAGAACAGTTTTCTTATCAGGCTCTTCCTCTTTACAACATAACCGAGTTAGATATAGGGGGCTGTGCTCTAGGATCTCCAACCCAATTCAGTCTAAATTTAGACTTTGTAATCAAAGAACTGAGACGTCCAGGGGATAAACATTATGTGTTAGAAACTAGTGAAAATATACAAGAGAATAACACAAACTGGCACTTTGTTGCCCCTCTGTTGAAGTGTTACTTATTATTATTTACTGATTAAAATCTAAAAATGCAGCAAAGAAGGTTTGGGTGATTCTGGCACAGTCAGGTTGGTAAGGCTCATCATCAGCTCAGGGCCCCTGCCCCCTCTACACGCAGCCCAGACAGCGAATGGGACTTCTCCCAGGAAGCGATGCCTAGACAAACCCAGCCAGAACTTTTCGGAGAATGTGAAGAATCCCCAACACTGCAGCCTTCTGCATTACCCAGATTGTCAGAAGGGCTGTATTCCTGGTAGCAGATCCGGATACTCTCCCAATGTCAGTCAACAGATTGGGAGGTACCAAACCTAAGGCACCGAGAACAACGGGGAGAGGGACAACTTGGCACTTAGGATGCAACCGTGACATTTCAAACGCAAGGTCTGCATATTTGCCATGTTTTTACTGAATCTTGTCAATCATATTGGTGTCAAAAGGGACAGAAAAAGCCAATAATATAACTTATTTCATTTGATTTATCAAAAAGGACAAGATCAGGTTTGTTGGCCTGGGTACGTATAATATGTATATATGTATATAGCGGTTATTATCAAGATAATTATGTTACGCACAGAATGTCATTCACAATACCGACTACAAAGGTGTCCTACATTAAGACCAAGGATGAAGATGTCCTGGCCCATGGCGAGATGCATCATCCGGATGATAGCAGAACCCTGCAACAGCACAACAAGCAGCATATTCAGTGCATGGAGACAGAGTAAAACAAGAGTGAGTGAGTGAGTGAGTTGGGTTTAACACCGCTTTGAACAGTATTCCAGTTATATCACGGCGTGTCAGCTTAATGTGTTAGGAAAGCCCAAAGTGATGCAGATCACTTTAGTGAAACCCAAGGGTATGGTGCTGACAAATCTAGAAACATAGTCGGGTGCGAACCGGGATTCGAACCCGCGATTAAAGGTTCCCGGCGTGCGCATCGGACGCAACTTGTTGCCTTAGACTGCTGGGCCTCCGGTGCTCCTATCAAATCATTGAATACATGTTTGATACGAGCACCTGCACTGAAACGTCCCACAGAAACAATAGGAAGCAGACATCCATTTCTGATCATGCTCATCACTTGGTAACAGCTTCCCACCGACACAGTCACTCTCCATGGCACTTACTCGTGACAAAGCACATACTAGTGACGGACCTTTTACAGTCGGGGGTTGACGGTGGATAGGATATCATTCAGGAAATTCAGAGAAAGATTTGTCTCATCTGATGAAAAAGTACTAAGCCAGCACACATACACACGCCGCAGTATCTCGTCCATAAGTAAATGGGCCACTGCACCTTAGACGTCACAAGTGGACTTCACCAATAGCTAACCTAACCAATAGTACCCACCTCCCTCATACACACACATACACACACACACACATATATATATACCCCCACACACTCACATACACACACGCCATACACATACATACACCCCACTCCACATACACACACAGAGACACCCCCACACAAACACACACACACACACACACATATATATATATACCCCCACACACTCACTCACACACACACCATACACCCCACACCACATACACACACAGAGAAACCCCCAACACAAACACACACCACACACACACACATATATGTATATATACCCCCACACACACATACCCCACACACTCACACTCACACACACACGCCATACACATACATACACCCCACACCACATACACACACAGAGACACCCCACACACAAACACACACCACACAAACACGCATATATATATATACCCCACACACTCACACACACACCATACACCCCACACCACATACACACACAGAGACACCCCACATACAAAAACACACCACACACACATACACATATATACCCAGACACACATACACACCCACACACTCTGACTCACACACACACACACACACCATACACAAACTTTTACCCACACCACATACACACACAGAGACACCACACACACACCACACAAACATGCACCACTCACAACACACAACATGGTCCAACCTTTGTGTAGGTGATGGTATCAAATATTGCGCTGATATCCCCGGGGGTCATGACGTCAGCTGTGAGAGGGTGGGACGTCCTCAGACTGTCCGATGACAGGGCACCATGGACACTAGCTGATACGTGGACGTCAAGCTGCAACACCAATAGTCATAATTAAAGAGCATATATATAAAATAACACATGCTCAATGTAATGTTTAATTCCTGATCAACAAACACACATTCTGTAACAGCATTTTAGACTCATCCATTATAATTGTTGGGCTAGCGGTTTTAATCTACGTGTGTCTAACACTTTAATTTGCTGGCGATTGTATCACCGTGAAGCACAACTTTCTCAAGTTTGGCCTGAAGGCAACTTCTTGTTTATATTCATTAACGTTGCAAAATGAGGTTAGAGGTTAGACACTATCCTGCAGTGCTATGACATGCCATGTGTGTACTACTACTATTACTACTACTACTACTACTACTACTACTGATGCTACTGTTGCTGCAACTACTACTACAACTACTGCTACTACTACTACAACTACTACTACTTCTACTGTTGCTGCTGCTACTATTACTGTTGCTGCCACATCTACCTCGATCACCACCACTACTACTATTACATTTACTAATACTGCTACTAATTATAATGGCGACGACGACGATGACGACGACGATGATATTGGTGGTGATCTGTGCTCGTGTAAGCGTATCTTACCTTCCTCCACGTAGGGTAGATCTCCCCCACGATGTGGTAGTCCCAGAAGGAAGCGAAGGCCTCGTTCAGCCACAGCCAGTTCCACCATTTGGGAGATACTAGGTTACCGAACCACTGAAAAAGTCTCCAGCACATGAAACCTTCAACCAATCACTGTTTGATCCACTGGAAGGTTCTCCCAGTGCTTTAAACCTTCAATCACCCACCGTTTTCACCGCTGAGACATTCCCCCACCCACTGTTTTTTTCCACTCAGACATTCCCCTACCCACTGTTTTTTTCCACTCCGACATTCCACCACCCAATGTTTTCTCCACTCTGACATTCCACTACCCACCGTTTTCACCACTCAGACATTCCACCACCCACTGTTTTCTCCACTCAGACATTCCACTACCCACTGTTTTCTCCACTCAGACATTCCACTACCCACTGTTTTGTCCACTCTGACATTCCACTACCCACTGTTTTCACCACTCAGACATTCCAACACCCACCGTTTTCTCCACTCTGACATTCCACTACCCACTGTTTTCTCCACTCCGACATTCCACTACCCACTGTTTTCTCCACTCAGACATTCCACTAACCACCGTTTTCTCCACTCAGACATTCCACTACCCACTGTTTTCTCCACTCAGACATTCCCCCACCCACCGTTTTCTCCACTAGGACATTCCACTACCCACTGTTTTCTCCACCCAGACATTCCCCCACCCACCGTTTTCACCACTCTGACATTCCACTACCCACTGATTTCTCCACTCAGACATTCCACTACCCACCGTTTTGTCCACTCAGACATTCCACTAACCACTGTTTTCTCCACTCAGACATTCCCCCACCCACCGTTTTCTCCACTCAGACATTCCCCCACCCACTGTTTTCTCCACTCAGACATTCACCCATCCACTGTTTTCACCACTCTGACATTCCACTACCCACTGATTTCTCCACTCAGACATTCCACTACCCATTGTTTTCACCACTCTGACATTCCACTACCCACTGTTTTCACCACTCAGACATTCCACTACCCACTGTTTTCTCCACTCAGACATTCCCCCACCCACCGTTTTCTCCACTCTGACATTCCACTACCCGACGTTTTCTCCACTCAGACATTCCCCCACCCACTGTTTTCTCCACTCAGACATTCCCCACCCACTGTTTTCACCACTCAGACATTCCCCCACCCACCGTTTTCTCCACTCAGACATTCCCCCACCCACTGTTTTCACCACTCAGACATTCCACTACCCACTGATCTCTCCACTCAGACATTCCACTACCCACTGTTTTCACCACTCTGACATTCCACTACCCACTGTTTTCACCACTCAGACATTCCACTACCCACTGTTTTCACCACTCTGACATTCCACTACCCACTGTTTTTACCACTCAGACATTCCACTACCCACTGTTTTCTCCACTCAGACATTCCTCCACCCACCGTTTTCTCCACTCTGACATTCCACTACCCACTGTTTTCTCCACTCAGACATTCCCCCACCCACTGTTTTCTCCACTCAGACATTCCCCACCCACTGTTTTCACCACTCAGACATTCCCCCACCCACCGTTTTCTCCACTCAGACATTCCCCCACCCACTGTTTTCTCCACTCAGACATTCACCCACCCACTGTTTTCACCACTCTGACATTCCACTACCCACTGATCTCTCCACTCAGACATTCCACTACCCACTGTTTTCACCACTCTGACATTCCACTACCCACTGTTTTCACCACTCAGACATTCCACTACCCACTGTTTTCACCACTCAGACATTCCACTACCCGACGTTTTCTCCACTCAGACATTCCCCCATCCACTGTTTTCTCCACTCAGACATTCCACTACCCACTGTTTTCTCCACTCAGACATTCCCCCACCCACTGTTTTCTCCACTCAGACATTCCACTACCCAGTGTTTTCACCACTGAGACATCCCATTACCCACCGTCTTCTCCACTCAGACATTCCACCACCCACTGTTTTCAAGAGCACGCGGTTTCAGTTAGGGATAGAGCTTCAAATCAGCTGGTGATACCAGTGTAATTTGGAAACATATGCCTCAAAATAAACTGCTAAAACTTGACGTTTACGACTTTGATGAAACCCACGAATACGGGTATGGTGCTGGCAAACCTGGAATAATAATAATCGGGGCGAACAGGGATTTAAACCCACGATCAGAATCGTAATAGGTTTCTCGTGTGTCCAAGGGACCAACTCTGCCCCTCAAATTGCGACGCCTCAGACGCCAAACGTGCCCCAATTAGATTGAACAAATGACTATGTTTAAAGTGCAGTTGTCTTATTAAAACAAAAAAGTTCTAAAAATCATTTGTTTCCTTGTATATGTAATGTTTTTACCTGGTGCTGTGCGAAGGACGATGGAGGGTAGGTCGAGCGATGTAACGGTATGAAACCCCGAGGCTCCAATCACAACAATGGTGTCATAAAATCTCAACGCAGTAAACTAATTTTTTATTCTCCTCTGAGTGTTTGTTGAAAGGGTTTATTTTTTGTTCAGTACAGCCTCTCGTAAATTTGATGACGTTCCGATACAGACGGTTTTGTGGACATTGTTTCTCAAGTTGCAGGGGCGGTCGGGTAGCCTATTTGTTAAACCGTTCGCTCGTCACACCGAAGACCCGGGTTCGATTCCCGACATGGGTACAATGTGTGAAGCCCATTTCTGGTCTCCCCCGCCGTGATATTGATGGAATATTGCTAAAAACGGCGTAAAACCATACTCACTCACTCAATTAATCAATCAAACGTTGCAAGCAGATATAATGACGCAAGGTCAAATGTAATCTCTTTTGAAAAAGTAGTTTTTACCAAGTCAACCCTCAGTGATAAAACTGAAAAATTGGCAAAAGTGGCGTTAAAAACACCTCACTCTACAGCGCATGCGTACCTGGTGAGCAATCTCATGAGAGATGACCTCCGCTATCCAGTTCTCATCGGATGCTGAGGAGACCCCAGGTTCATAGAGTAGAGTCTCCCTGTAGGTAATGAGACCCCAGTTCTCCATGGCTCCAGCGTTGAAGTCTGGGATGGCGATGTTGTCTGAAATGCAGCAGTTAAAGTACATGTAGTAGAGGGTGTAGTTGCTGGCGTTGTGGAAAAACAACACACCATTTTCTTTAGCTTCTGAACACATATGTTCTAATTATTAATAATCATTACCTTACTGTTGTGAATTTAGAGAGAAAATGCCATAAAGAACGCTTACAAATTATGAAGCTTCACGCTGTTGGAAAAGAATTAAACCCATACCCCATCCATATAAAATGCTATGCTTTGTCCATTAAGAAGAGCATATCTCCACGGGGCACGGGTAGCCAAGGCGCCGCGAATTAACGTTGCGTCCCTTGGGCACGCAAGAAACCTATGATTGTAAGTTCGAATCCCGGTTTACCCCGATTATGTGTCTAGGTTTGTCGTGGGTTTCACCGAAGTGGTAAACGTCTGAGACCTGCATCACTTCGGGTTTCCCTCCCAGATTAAGCTGACACGCCGTGATATAACTGGAATAGTGTTAAAAGCGGCGTTAAACCCAACTCACTCACTCACTCATTTGACAACACCCATTTCATGAGCGATTTGATTTATATATTCTAACTTATTTACTGTATCACTATTATCAATTTGAAAGTGAAAATGTTTAAAAAGGGACATACCCAATTTTGTAAAGACATATGCTGGCGTAAAGTATTGTGTATACCGCTCAAAGACCGCGATCCCATGGCGTTGTGCAGCTTCCGTATACTGCAACCTCTTTGGCATCGCCCATGTTCGATACTGGTGAGAAAAATACAAGATACCGTTGATGGAAACAATATTTACCTCCATCTTAGAGTATCAAAGTTAAATACTTTTTTGGGGTGGCTTAATGCCGAATTCCGCAATATTCCAGCTATTTAACCAGACATTCCAGTACTGATAATTATCACCAACGTCATACGACGCCAGGGTACGATCACTTGCAATCATCACCGAGGCCCACTATACGTTCCATGTAGTCACTTCTACGACCTGCATAGATATCCCTAAAACCAGTCCTGTCCACGTCTTGATCATACGGATTGATTTGAACATCTTGTTTATGTTTTACCCAGAGTTGTGTCCCTTGGGCTCGCCAGAAACCTATGATTGTGGGTTCGAATCCCGATTCACCCTGATTATGTTTCTGGCTTTGTCAGAACCATGCCCGTACTCGTAGATTTGGGATTTCCTCTCACTTCAAACTGACACGCAGTGATCTAACTGAAATACTGATAAAAGCGGCGTCAAACTGTTCACGCTAATCAAACAACTGTAACAACAAACCCTTATGTTTAAGTTTTTTTAAATGACAGTTATTTCAAGAAATTGCACAATAGTATTATATAATTGAATGCCCTTTCGAAAAATCAACAACAATGTCTGTTTTGAACTCATGTTTTGAATGGAATTCTTCAGATATTTTCAAATGAAAATCAAACATAAAGATATCAAAAGAGAGTTATAGTTTCTTTTCCTCATCAGTTTAACTCTCCTGCCACTAACGTAGCACTTCTCGCGTTTGTTGCTTGTTTGTTTGTTGTTTAACGCCGCACTCAGCAATATTCCAGTTATATGACGGCGGTCTGTAAATAATCGTGTCTGGACCAGACAATCCAGTGATTGACCTCATGAGCATCGATCCATGCAATTGGGACACGATGACAAGCATCAACCAAGTCAGCAAGCCTGACCACCCGAGTCCATCAGTACGACAAGCATAGTCGCCTTTTCTGGCAAGCATGGGTTGCTGAAGACCTATTCTACCCCGGATCTTCACGGTTCGCGCTGATGAGGGTGAGTTCATTGTATGGTTATTTGCAGCGTCGTGTCATTCGAGTAGGAGGCAAGACGTAGCTATGGTACCGAATAGATCCTTGGTAGTCATAATAGAATGGAGATAAGCTATACTAGATAATCGAGGATGGTTGATACTCTGTGAAGTCCTATCCAGTACAGAGAAGAAGAATTGGTGTGAAATACCAGAACATTGCTGACGTTGGTCTCCACATACTCGTAGTCGCACACTATGAACGCCAAGAGGTAGGTAGGCATGACCTCAGTCCGCTCATACACGTCAGCTACCATGCCATTCCTAGAACACGAGTATAGCATACAATACATACAATATTTCATAATTTTGAACATTGAATAGTAAACTAATCGCGGATGTTCTCATCCTTTGAGAGATGGGAAAAAAGCAACATCTATGTTATGATGACCATGCGGCGAAAGTTGTGTGTATGTTGGTTTGGGAAGCACGGTAAGGTTAAGGTTGAGACGCTATACTTCACTGTGCGCAGTTGCCTCCCTTCATATTGCCGGATACGATCATCGGTTGGTTTTTTGAATGCCTCAAGGGCGCAACCTAGGTAACGTTAGTCACAGAAATAAAAGTGTCTGATCTTAACTTATTAATACATACAAATTTAAAATATGATCTGAGGCTATCTGAACTTGCCAAATTTTTCTAGACTTGAGTTGGGTTCGTTCTATTATTTATTATCTCGTGTTAGACAGACTAGGGCGGCATCATGCCAAAGAAATTCGCTGCCTTAGACGACTAGGTTACCAATGTCCCCGTCAATGAATGTTGTTGTAATAATTAAGACATGCGAATAAAGTTAGGCATCGAGTGATGATTCCAGGGGACGCTTAATTCCAAAACGAGGCTTTTAATGTTGTGCTACTTTTAGAGTACCCGGGGGTAAGTCATTGTGTGATGTGCTTATAAAGAATATATAACATCAGAATTGTGTGAAAAGGAATCCATTGTGACGCATTTTGGTCACGTGTTACTTTAGGTATTCCAGTCTTTCGGTATCGCACGATGACTTCCTTTATTATGATACAAAGGTGTTTTGTTTGTTTGTTTTTTCTTTAACGCCGCACTCAGCAATATTCCAGCTATATGACGGTGGTCAAGAAATAATCGAGTCTGGACCAGATAATTATTGATTGATATCATTTGCATTGATCCACGCAGTTGGGATATGATGTCATCCATCAACCAAGTCAGCGAGCCTGACCACCCGATCCCTTTAGTCGCCTCTTACGACAAGCATCGTCGCCTTTTACGACAAGCATTGGTTGCTGAAGACCTATTCTACCCCGGATCAACAAAGATGTGACATACTGTGGCGTTCCAGATGACTTTAGGGGAGTGTTTGTGAGTGAGGTGTAGTTCCTTTCCCCGCCATGCTGTCGCACCAGAGTGATGTCAAACTGAGCCTTCAGAGCAGGTTCATCAAAGCAAGGGAACGCTTCACGCGCATGTGGCGCCTCAAATTGGGTCGTTGCCAGGTAACTTTAGAAAAGAACGAACATGGTAAAAGAACATGTCAACAGAGCCAAACATTTTTTAAACTTCTAGTTAATTTTGAAAATATATAATATATACATGTAAATTTCAGTGTTTCGGTGAAGGTGTAATCGAATGAATGTTGTTTTTTTTACGGTATTTGATAAACGTACTGAACGCGAAACTGTACACAATCACTACAAGTGCCCTTTTCTGGAGTCCAACGCTTTCATCATTACAGAGATGGAGCAACACAAAACTTTCTCTGAAAGATGGAGCTACACATAAATTTTCCTGAAAAGAGGAGCTACACTTAAACTTTCTCTGACAGATGCGGCTACACTTAAACTTTCTCTTAAAGGTAGAGCTACAAATATACTTTCTCTGATAAGTAGAGCTACACATGTACATAAACTTTCTCTGAAAAGTGGAGCTACGTATAAACTTTCTCTGAAAGATGGAGCTACAAATAAACTTTCTCTGAAAGATGGAGCTACACATAACTTTCTCTGAAAGGTGGGGGCTACACATAAACTTTCTATGAAAGGTAGAGCTACAAATAAACTTTCTCTGAAAGGTAGAGCTACACATAAACTTACACGTTCTTTCCATCCTCTTCATACACGCTGAGATACAGGCCAGTTCCAGTCTGAGACAGGGGGCCGTTAAAGGCCATGGATATCTCATAGTGGCGCCCAATGGTCAGTGCCACTGACAGATGCAGGACAAAGAAGTGCCTCAGAGATTCATAAGATGTGCCCTGTACAGTTACACTGGCTGATGTGTCCAAGTCTCTCACCTGTAGGGATTGAAATGTAATTATTCCCTGTGTGTCATAGGGCGCACATAACACGTGTTATTACAATGTGTCCTTTAGGATTATGCCCATGTGTGCCCATAAGAAGAATATGCTTGGTAATATCCGCGCTGTCGTTTTATGATCGCAATATATATCCCGGGTATATACCATCAAAGAACGGAAAATCTCCCCATCTGTATTTCCGTGTGTTATAAATAGCCCATGTGCATTCGCCATGTTCAAAACTCTGAGTGCGTTTTGTCCATATTTACGCTTATGTAAATTAAAACACATTCCACAGACCGCCGCCGTGGTCTAGTGGTAGAGCGTCCGCCCGGAGAGCAGAAGGTCCGGGGTTCGATCCCCGGCCACGTCATACCAAAAGACGTTAAAAGATTGTACCCTGTCTGGTGCAGGGGCTACAACAAGGACTGTTCGTCTCGGTATCACTATACTGTGTCTGAGTGGGGTATTCACTTTAAACAGCGGCATGGTATCTCAGTGGGCTAGCACTATACAATCGCATTAGTGCGGACTAACGCAAGCAGCCAAACACATATGCATGCACGTCGCTATATAAGTGCAATAATCTTAGACGCGACGTTAAAACCCATTTAACCTCATCTCGCCTCTCTAAAAACAGAAATAGGTGTTGTTATCAAGTTTACTGTAGTTACTGGTGCCAACGTACATTCATACAACAAACGTCATCACAAGGTGTCCTTAAGGCAATGGGAACTTAATGTTCATCTTGCTATCACAAATTCAACCGTACCATTGGCACCCAAGGGTGAGTGTGTTTGTTTGTTTGTTTGTTTGTTTGTTTGTTTTACGCCGCACTCAGCAATATTCCAGCTATATGACGGTGGTCTGTAATTAATCGAGTCTGGACCAGACAATCCAGTGATTGACATCATGAGCATCGATCCATGTAATTGGGATACGATGACATGCATCAACCAAGTCAGCAATCCCGTTAGTCGCCTCGTACGACAAGCATAGTCGCCTCTTCTGGCAAGCATGGGTTGCTGAAGATCTATTCTACCCCGGATCTTCACGGGTCCTCTAAGGTAAGGAATTTCGGATCCTGACCTGAATTGTTGTCTTGTCGATGTTGAGTGTAGGATAGGCGTGCAACGTGATGGTACTGGCAGCGACTTCAGCTACCGTTGCAATTGAGACAGAGCCATTGAAATCAAATATCCCATTGTCCAAGCCATAGATGTTGGGCTGGAGAGCCAACGTGTACAGATACGGTCGCACAGTTATGGGAAGACGGTAGTCTGTAGGTGCCTCTGTTGTTGGTGGTGGTGTTGGTGTTGGTGCTGTCGTCGTGAGTGTAGCCTCGGAAACTGGACTGTTTGTCGTCACGGTGGGGTCAGCAGGACACACGTCACCTATAAATATTCTTGAGAGAGTGAGTTTGGTTAAATGCCTCTTTAATAGTATTGCAGTTATATGAAGGCGTGGAAACTTCATGTGGGAGGAAAGCCCGAAGTGGTGTGGACGTTAACAACTTTGGCGAAAACCCACGAACACGGGTATGGTGCTGGTAAACCCAGAAACATTATCAAGGCGAATCTGGCATTCAAACCCACCGTAACAGGTTTATAGCTCGATCCAGGGGCGCAACTTGGGAAATTGAGGCGTCAAAGACTACTAAGGAACCTATGCCGCCATGTTTACTGCGAAAGAAATTATATGTAACAAGAAAAGTGTCCATACATGTGTGTTAACATTTACTGAAGGGTTTGTTTCAAATTCATATAAAGTAGTGATGCGGAATCACTGAATGACCACATGGAAACTGCAAATGTGAATTTGATAGAATTTATTGTAACTGTACTGTTAATGCTATGGTATCTACATCCTCTTTCATGACGAACAATCATTTACACTTACACTTTACATCGCATCTGCGAACCGTGAAGATCCAGGGTAGAATAGGTCTTAACCAGCCCATGCTTGCCGTAAAAGGGGACTATGCTTGTCGTCAGAGACGACTTACGGGATCGGGTGGTCAGTTTGATGCATGTCATCGTATCCCAATTGCGTGGATCGATGCTCATGATGTCAATCACTGGATTGTCTGGTCCGGACTCGATTATTTACAGACCGCCGTCATATAGCTGGGATATTGCTGAGTGCGGCGTTAAACAACAAACAAACAACATCTACACAGAGTGTGTAGTAATACTAAAGAACTCACGGAAATAAAAAAAACTGTTTGTTTTTTTCTCAGATTTTAAATAAATGCAGTTAATATACAAAATATATAAATATTCAAACAACTCAATTAGTACTAATTGGGCCTTGGCACAAATACAGCGTATCAAAGGTTGTTATGTCTTTTTACAGGTCAAAGTGTGTAAAAATATGAACAAAACAGACTATTGTGAAACTGAGCATAACCAGGTGTTAGTAGATCAAGGTGAATGTCCATGACCTATGACACCTTGACGACAGGTGAAAACAGGTGCTTGAAACCCACGTGCATGTGATTTGTCAGTGGTTAATGAATTGTGAGTGGCATGGTGGGATAGTGAATCATCGTCAAAATATCAGAACGAAAAAGTAACATACTCCCTTCTCAAACAACAACTTACATGTCATTACACTGCAAACACGAAAACGTCGTTTTTTTCCGTATATGGTCATTGGACGGAAAAACGACGTTATTTGGACGTTTTCAAACCATCGTTTTTCCGTCCAAATAACGTCGTTATTTGACATCGGAATTTACTGGGAGAGAACGATAGCGTTAAGCTCCTCCCTTTCTTGATTGACATTGTCAATCAAGCAACAGCGCCTACCGGTATTTCTACTTCTCGGTTTTCATTGGTCTGTCCCCGCGTGTTAGATTACAGGCCCGCGTTTGACGCTGCACTCGAAGCGCTTAGCGGAAGTACTGAAATCAATCGTTCTGCGCATGCGGATTACTTAATGCCTTGACCAAATTTTCCGTTCTGTGCATGCGCGATTTCGCGTATTGTTTCCTAGATTTAATGTCACCACTATTTGACAATGGTTCATAAACACAGTCACGTGAAGGTTCGGAATCGTAACGAGTAACTCCATTTAAATTGAAGAGTATCCCCAGTGATATGGGAGATTCCAAGATGAAACTATTCTATGGCTATCTAGGCTGCCACCCAAACCGATCTAAACGGGACCCGATAGCTTATTGGATGCTATATAGTCATATGGAAGTGGACAAGAACTATACGTTGTATTCCGGCCGATTGTTCTTGCATTTACTTATAAGTCAGGAAAATGGACTTAAAAGGGGAGTTGTTGAATGTAATTATTTTAATTATTAAATGTTGCCTATACACTAATCTGGACGAACTTCTCATTGTTCTATTTATGTCATCCTATATACTATTAGTATGTTACCGTTCTAAAGTCAACCTCTCACATTACATTATATTGTTCATAGTATCAAAGTTTAATAAACAATATCAAGAGCAGCGATTTACACCACTGAAACACCCAAACACAAGGCTGTTATCAAGCGCTAGTGCAGACGTGATGCATCGTAAAAACTGTATCGTGATGTCTTCAGAAATACAATTATACTACGAGATAGTACGGCTAACGCTGACTCACCGGTGGAACAAAGACAATATCGCTAATACAGATATAACGTATTTGAATGTTAATACTAAAGACAAACAATCATTATTTTTGCAGTGACGATATAACACGTATACACATTTATTGTTAACTTTCATCAGTTTTGCTCTTCATTTTAATAACTTTGTTTTCACATATATATGTAGCAATACCCGACAAGCATGTCATACATAATTATGGGGCAGTTTTCAATCTTGTGCTGACTTACTCTGGTGTTAATGAGCGAAGTTTATTGGCTTGTGTGTAAAACCCCGTTTTTCTGGTAATCCTATTATTACTTAGTTTATTTCTATCTAATGACACCCTGTACTCTGGATCATGGCTCCGTGACTATCCATAACAATTAAGATGAACATTCAGTTCAAGTAAATGAATGAGTTTGTTTTCACGATACAGTCAGTCAAAAAACCAGTGCTGTGAGGTTTGATAACACACTTCTACCAGGTCGAACATCGTGGATCCTCATTTTCTGCCTAAAGAGAATCATAGTTCATATGCTAATCCATCTGCGAATACCCTCCCACTCAAGACAACCTTACTTGTTGCTAAATCTATCATCTATCCCCCCAATCTCACCCCCCCCCCCCCACACACACCCCCGCACGCACGCACACACGCACGCACGCACACACACACACACACACACACACACACACACACACACACACACACACACACACACACACACACACACACACACAACTGACCTAAATAACCTGGACAGGAAATACTGCTGATAGCCTCTGGTCAACTCAGCCGCGCCACCGCAGAATGTTCGTCCAACTCTGCAGGGGGCATTCTCAGTGGCTTCAAACGCGCTGAAATGTTTTCGCCTTGCATCCAAGATGCCGGACAAGTGAAATCGTATGAAATTTGGCTATTTTAGGTCTTATCTCTTTTTTGATTACCCAATAAAGTCAATTCATAGTTGCACGGTTGTGAAGAAGCTTACAACTTTATAAGACTTATTCATCTCATTCCAAAAAAGCTACTCGCGCTCACATAAAGTTGTAGTTATTATGTCACTGTTTTATTTCTGTAAAAATATATTACATGTTCAACAATAACAATTAAGATGAACATTCAATTTCCGATATAAGTAAATGAATAAGTGTGTTTTACGCCACAATCAGTCAAAGACCAACGTTGTCCGGTCTGATAACAGACAATCTACCAGGTAGCACATTGTGTACACCCTATCCCCATTGAAGTCTCCACTGTGGGTATTCCTGGGGACGAAAAGGCCCCATGTACCTAGGAATTTCATCAATACATTCATGCGCGGCATTCTCTGCCTAAAGAAGTTCATATAGTTAACATGCTAATCCATCTCGAACTACCATCCCGCTCAAGATGAATGTTTTATGTAACATCCAACAGGCCCACATTTACGCACGCACGCACGCACGCACGCACGCACGCACGCGCACATACATATTTGGATTTACCAATCCCTGAATTGAGAAGACGTGCGTTACGAAGCTCCTCCAAGTCATCATCAATATCCGTATATGTCTGTGATATCATTACCCATCCAAAGCCGAATATACATTTATTGTGTTTTCTTGACAACAAATGTTATAATTGGGATAACACTTTCTGAGTAAAGTACAGATTCTCGTACTTTCTTGGGTTGAGTCCCGTCCGGGATTTGAACCCACACTGTGAGTGAGGCACCCAATCGCCAGAACACAAAGTTGGCGATCTAACCGAGCCACCGAACCAAAAATGTTAGTCCAGATGACGTATTATTTGTGTACTCCTCTGACAAGAGAAAAATGGCACGGCTTCTATGACCGAAAGCTTTGAACCAACAATGCCTTTAAGAAAGTGGTCAACAGTAACACATATTATATTTGGATACCACTTTCTCAGTAAACTACATATTTTTAGGGTGGAGATAATAGACGTTGATGGTTGATTATTAATGGACAAATTAAAGCCAAAACTTAACTTATGAATGATTGGTAATGGGAAATGGACAATGGGCAAAAGGGAGGCGGGGTAATCAGCGCCATGCCAGTTATCTGTTGGCTTCCCTTGTTGCGTTCCCTTCTTTGCTATCTTTTTACTCTTGTTGTTCTTACAGGTACAAATATATGTTCTCTGCCTCATAGCATTTAATGATATGCAACTGATGAAGGAGAAAGTATATATTCCGAAACGCAGTGTTCCTCCTGACATCCATAAATATTTTTCCTTGTGTGTATCAGTTCTTAATGCCCTTCAAAGACTCAATCTAGCTTTGTTTTTAAATGTGGTGATATTTGCGTAGAATATAATATGGTCATGCCTATATACATTTGGGTCTTTGTCTACATAAGCATTTAGACATACAATTTAAAGCTAAGGACATTGCTAATTCTGCAGGCATGAAGTACACGTCATAGCAAGCTGTGATCTTTATTCATACTTTAGATATTCGTAATGGAGATCTGTAACTGAAGTTTACCGTAATCTTCCGCAACTCTCACCTCCTGACCAGTTGAACGTCTTAGTGCATTCAGATGCCATTGTAAAATTCCAGGCTGCCCCTCTTTCTGTGATGTTTTGACGGATGAAATCTATTGCGTTATAATAATCTCTGTTTGCTGATATATAATATGTACATGTTGTAAAATATTTACGATATTTTAAACGTGTAATTCGATGCATATGCAATGCAATGTGAACATAAGTGCGGATGCACGAAGGCGGTTATAGTCATAGTTATACTGCGATGGATGTAGGGGAATGGTAGGGGTGTGTATGTATGTATGAAAGCACGAATACCGATACATGAGGGCGGATATAGTTATAGTTCGATGGATGTTGGGGAATGGTGGGAGGATGGATTATGTATGAAAGCATGCGCATGGATCCATGATGGCTGACGTAGACATAATGGTGGGGAAAGAAGAATGTGTTGTGTGTGTGTGTGTGTGTGTGTGTGCGTGTGCGTGCATGCGTGCATGCGTGCATGCGTTGTGATACGAGGGTTGGCGAACATGTTGTCAGATGATTGTGTAAGTAAGTTAAGTGGTTGAGGATGTGGCAGGTATGAGTATTGGTACATACAGACTTGGGGTTGGGGGACTGGGTGTGCCTGTACTGAGGTCTTTTGTTTCACTCACTTATAGTGTTTTCTTTCACTCAAATACTGTTTTACGCATTTTAATGACTGAAACTGTAGTGACTCAAAGGTCATACTGGCCGGGCATTCAACATATCTACCCCAACTACATACGTAGCCATTTTTATGGTGTACAATTCTTCTTCTACCTCTCTCTCTCTCTCTCTCTCTCTCTCTCTCTCACACGCACACACACACACACACACACACACACACACACACACACACACACACACACGCATTAATTGTTTTATTAAATGTATCTTCGAGAGTCAGTAAGAAACTAGAAATAACTGCCTTTGTTCTGTAAACCTCACCAAGTTTCAGCTTTCGCCTCTTCCTTTGTGGACTGAGGTTTCACATTTGTAAAATGATCTCTCTTATCTGTCTGTACCATCAACTTAACTGCCCTCACCCCCTGCAGTTTTCCCGTCCCATATTGCCAAGCAGGTGACCCACAAGGAGGAATACCGCCCTCCCTCAGTCCAGTGATACTGTGCCTAGCACAATATGTTGGGGATACGTAGCCTTGCTGTGGGCAAACATTTTGTAACAATTTGGCAAACTTTGATATGTAAACAGCAAATATTATTCAGTTTTATTTCAACAAAATCGGAAAAAATCGGATCCTACTTATTTTGTGGATACCATAACAATAAATCAAGCCAATAGATCGTTTGAGCTGGCATGAATATAAAAAATAATTAGCAAGTCGATAGTCATAATTCCCTCTGTTGGTCCCACGTGAAATGTTCTTCATGAATAGAATAGATGGCTGACTTTAAGGATATTAAAACATTACATTTAGGTTCAGTTGTATTTTTATATTTGTATCATTTTGCAAATGTTACAGAGACCTGATCAGGGATATATAATAATGTATAGTCGCTATTCTTAAAGTAAGAATATGTTAGATTTATCAACCAGAAATATTGCACACAAGAGGATAATCATATTTAATGACACTATTCAACGATATTTGTGTATGTTATTGCTACATGACACGGATACGTCATGATAAAGCAATTAGAAATTGGCATTTGATGATATAAGATAGCTACGTGATAAATCACAAAGAACAAAGAAGGAAGCGATATTTATTTCACGATAAAACATTGTTCTATCATGACGTCATTTATTGAGATTCGAACATGCACTCGCAAGTTGAAAAGTAAAATTTGTAAATTTGACCTTATTTTTGAGCGGTATGTGTCTAGTGAGTTGTTCCCAATAAATGTTGCTGGAGAATCCGAAAGTGAGAGTGATATGACAATCGGTATTGGGAGAAAAGGTACAGATGATTGACGAGAAAATTGTGAGAATATGCGGGACCAAACTCAAATCCTAAAATGGATTTATCTAGCATGGCCCCTGTCGGATTCTATTCAAGGTATCATCATTATTTAAGTACGGGTAAATATTGTAAAGCGTGTATTTTTTCCTAATTTAACACCCTAAAAGAGGCTGTACGTAATGTTGATATCTCATATAGAAATCAACGAGTCTCGGTCGTTGTTTATCGTACAATAAACAACTCCCACTCGTCGTTTGTTTCTTAATTACATGACCATATACACTAACATTATATCTTTTCATGTTTATCGGTCAACAAAAGCGACATAAGCATTTCCATTATTATGAGAAACCCTTGCCAAAAGTAGCGCCAACTGCACCATTGCGACAACATCAGGAGCATGTTTCATGATTCATCATAATAAATGATGACATTGGATGCTCGCAAAAACGCGAGCTTATTCCGATCCACTAGTGGCACCCGCCACAAACACATCCAAAGGCAAGCCAATTGTTCACCCGAAAAGGCAGAGAATTGCATCAGACATCATTTTTGTCATTGATACGTCAAACCTGGAAATGCCGTCTACACGTCCAACACAAAGCCCAAGCCAGGACCCAAATCCTTCAAACGTGGCCAAAGTTCTGTTAATTACATACATTTCCCCCTAACCTTAAATAATCTATACTAGTTCTGAAGTAAATCGTATTTACCCGTATGAATCGTCTTATGTTATTTATTGCCGATAAACAGAATATGCACACTTTCTGAAAGTACTGTGTAATAAGTCACGCACCAAACCTATACTCTCGATATACATGCTGCTCTTACTTAAAAAAGAATATTGGGTTAACAAGATACGTATATTAAAGTACCATGCTTTCCTGATGTGCTCTCATTCTAATTTGAAATAATGGCATAAATAGTTACCACTCATCTTTCAATATTTTTCAGGGTTGGGTTAATCACGAACATATTTGAATATGTACAACATCTATACTTACTTATCTTTATACTTAAAGGCATCAGGTTTGTCTGTCATAAGACCCCGAAACAAATATGTCCAACACAGCCCAATATTTGGCTCTTGGCTCCTTGTTCTTATATTTTATAAGTATTGTTTAAACAACTGTTTTTTTCTGTAAAATATGTTCATTTCAGAAATTAGATGTTATTCTAGCATTAGGTCTGTGGTACGTTTACTGCATCAGCATTACATTAAAACGATATTACATTATATAAATCCATACAGAGGAAATGCTTAACATTTATCTTTTAAGGAAGAGTGCAGGACGACTTGCTTTATACATATAAATGTGGACATATATGTATGGACATTTGGATGATACAGATACATACCTCCTTAAAGATAGTGTTCGTAGATGACTGTAGAAAATGGAATAATTATGTGAGTAATCGGGTTAATACCACGTTCAGCAATATTTAGCCATATTGCGATATTGGTTTCCAACATACAAGACGGACCATGAAATTATGACTTGAACTTGGACCTGGCTTTCTGGTGTGATGTAACACCCCAGAATCTCCGGTAGAAAAAGGGCTCAAAGCACGAATTAAGATCACGAGATGATACTGATGTATGCATCTGGACATATATTTGCGTAGTATTACTACCTTAATTCATCAGTATATATGTATTTTGCATAAAAGGATATTATAGGATGGACGCTGACATGCGCATATAACCTATTCACCAGTGCTGTAATATTTCATTTCTTCTGACACATATCGACACGAGAAATTATATTTAAATTTAAAAGGAGCCCAAGTGGGATAGAAATTTGAGTCTGAACCTGTTGAACAAGGCTTGTTTCATTTTGGGCTATAGCATTGCCGCAAGGCCTTGGCGGAAGGGAACACCTGTTTGCACCCATCAGATACCAATCACAACTTCTCTCTCCAAACGAAAACAAAATACGAAAAATGTCGGAAGTGTATCCTTCTAATTTTCTATTTAGATACATGTTTTAACTTAAAAGTAATTATATGTATCTCATGTATTATTGGTATCTGTGATGATGGTACCGTTTTGTTGCCATTCTGTAGCTTTGGTGGAGTTATTATGAATATCAAATACATGCCTTGAAATATGGACTTGTGAAAGAACTCATCATTGAATCATTTGCATTTAAATTAATGCATATACCATTTACTTGGCGTGTATGGACATATTATCCATCTACTTATACACACTTATTATGGACATATACAGAATTTCATTGTACCTTATTATTTAAAAAAATACCCGTGAAGATCCGGGTTAGAATAGGCATTCAACAACCCATGCTTGTACGAAGGCGACTTGGCTCGCTGACTTTGTTGATGCATGTCATCGTATCCCAAATACGTAGATCGGTGCTCTTGATGATAATGACTAAATTGTTTGGTCCAGACTGGATTATTTACGAACCACCGTCATATAGCTGGTATATTGCTGAGTGCGGCGTTAAACAACAAACAATCAAACAAAATCTATATAATTATTAAACACCTTCCAACAATGAGAAATTAAACTTATATTTTCTAAATATTCTGTTATATTTATAACATAATTTGATTCATAATTTAATTATGACGTTGCTTTCTTCCCTGTCATTCAATGTGCATGTTAAAACCCCTAAACTTTTAATATTTCATTTTTCATAAATGGCTACGTTAGTGCGTTGCCTAGATCTCTCGTTACCTATTCACAAGAATAGATTAAAATAATTTGTTTTACTATCATATTTCTGTTTATCTAATTCATAATACGAAATTGATAATTCATTTATAATAGTATAGATCATATTCGTGTATATCACTATCTGATGCTAAGGTTTTATTTCAGAAAATATAATTAATTCAAAATGTAGAAAGATACACAATTTGCCATTATTTGAAAGTATGATATAATGATCAGAATGCCTGTAACGGGTAGTATTTAAGAAAGAAATATTTGTCGAGAAGTCCAATTTTTCAGATATGCCCTTCAGTAGTAGTATTGCATATCTCCAGAGAGAGGTTTACATTGTAGTTCTCATTATTTGTGGATAATTCAAAAAGCAACATAGAAAATATATATGCTACCATGACGAAAGAATACAGAGTATACATAACTCGCAATTCTATATATTCAGCAAACAGCCCCAAACCGAAACTCCACAACATATCCGATTACACTGATTAAGGCTGTCCCAGTTCTCCATGCGATACTGACGCCCGTTCGTCTCCCAGACCATACAGAATAAATTTAAAAAGAATCTAGCTCAAGTCTAGAACGATTTGGCAAGCCTAGATTGCCTTAATTCTATCCATGAAAGTAAGCATTAATAAAAAAATATTGTTCTTGTCTGCTTCAGATTATATTTTGTAGATACTTATTTTAACTAGGAAAATTGTACTGACACCGGCGCTGTCCCTATTGAAGCTATCCATAAGAATTTCGAATTACCGTCCATTGTTCGATGTCAATACATCGATGACAAATGAGGATATCATAAAGTAATCGTTGATGCCGTGCTACACTGTAATAAAAATTATAATCAAGTTGACTGGTGTGTACATTACTACAGTGAACATGTACATGATCATGCCCTAATAATCAAATGCCGTAATGTCAAATACTAATTTATTATTGTGTGATGAATTTAACTGGATCAGTGGTAACATTTGATATTAATATTCCATCAATTTCTTTCCTGGCGGGTCCATCCATGTCTTCAAAATGAAAATAATACAATTAAAATGGAGCATAGAACAATTCTTAATTTCAGGCTAGAGCTGTGGAAATCTAGACCTTCCAAATCATTATAGACTTGAGTTGGTCTCATGTTTTACATTATTCTCTTGGGTCAACGTCACAGCTCATACCATACACTAACAAGACCAGCTTGCCCCCCCGCCGGAGCTCCCGGATTTTGGTTATATCATCTAACATGGCCAACTCTGCTCTTAAGTAAACAAGAACCTAATCAGCGAGGGGTCCTTTATCATCCCTATGTGGCTGCTTATACAAATCTGATATCTTTTCCCAAAGACCTGGTTAATAATATATTTTCTGCTGAATATTCGAAACAAATAGAGTGAGTTGGTACTACATGTACATATGTATACGGTTCTATTTTAAATGACTGCAGCGCTCCATTATGAAAACAATTTGTTTTAACGCCGCTCGCAGCAGTATTCCAGTGATAAATGACGGCGGTCTGTTGTATATGAAATATATGCAAATTGAATCTTGAATCTTGAAAGTTGTAACATTTCCGCAAATAAGTATCACATGCAGTATACAGTATATCAACTGCAATATACTGTATACATCAGTATACAGTGTGTCGCGAGCTCTGCGCTGGGCTGGAGCACACATTTCCTACACCTCTCCCTTCGGCAAACACATCACGAGGGTTGCAACGAGGTCACAGGTCAGGCGTGCACTCGTCAGTTGTCTAATACGGTCAAGAGTAAGATCTTCCGGAAGACCACTGCACTGGAGGTATGTGGATTATTGAGGAGGTACTACGTGTTTGGAACTGGGAGTTGAACACTAAGCACTTTTAGAGAAGAGCTCACAATAAAACGTTATGTACTCGCGGACGGACTTGTGTTTTCATTTCAAGACGTACATTTATCAGGTTGAACTTCCTAACTGTAACAATAACTGAACTTTACGCCTTTTATACACATTTGTGATGGGGCGACAATGCGACAACGAGACATATTTTGACCTTGAAAATGTCGCGTTACGGCATCGTCGCCCTTTTGTAAAATAAAGAAAAGGATTATCAAAGAGCGACAATGCGAACACGCGACAATGCGACAAATGGCCAATTGTCGCGCTTTTGTTAATTTTGACACGTTTTGCTTGTTTTTGTAAAGGCGTCAATGCGACAATGCGTCAACGAGACAATGTCCCTTCCATAGTAATCCGTGCAAATAAAACTGAGTAATGAAATAGAAGTCTGACATGCCAGTTAAAAGATAGAGTGTTGCAGCTTCTGATTTCATAGATCTTCAAGAAGGGTTATCAATAATGGGATGGGTGATGAGTTCAACTACATACGCTGTGATTAACAATAATGCTCCGAGTCAATACATTTTGTCAAATGTATGACATGTATTACGTGAATGAACATAGTGTTTATACTCGTCCATGTTTTTGACGGACAAAATAATTTACATGCTCGGTAAAACTGAGGACGGGCATCATTGTGTGTTTCCGTGCTTTGTTCAGGTGAACAATTGACTTGTCCTTGCATGTGTTTGTGACGGGTGTCACTTGTGTGGCAGGATACGCTCACCTTTTCCCGAACACCCATTGGATGACCTGAACCACTTCGGATTTTTATCCCACATCAGTCTGATACACCATGATATAACTGAAATACTGAAATACTGTACAGTTGAAAATGATGTTTAATGCGATTACCGTAGTGTGTTACTGCAACTGTTCATATTTTGTGCAGTGATGTTATGTAATATGTAAAAGAAAGCATATTCAATTATCCAATTGATTTGAATAGAATAAACTTGCGTCAGTGTATTTTATTAACGCCCCAAATCTTAATTTAAACACATAAAATAACAGATCACGCATGGTGCCTTGACTTACTATTAGATTTAATGGGCCACCCCGGAATAAAATAGTTCCCCCCAAAGCGAGGAACATGTTTTAGTATGTTTACAAGAAATATATTCCAAACAATATCCTCATTAGATGAGAAGATCTTTTACAGAATTACCTCAGTAAGTCAATTACAATGACAGAGCGTCGTAATACATTTACATCAAGTACAATACGTCAAAATGGCCGACACGATAAACGTGACGGGAGATATTTTCGAAGTTGTTAATTAACCTGTGGCTATTTCAAGCCTTTGGCATCACTGATCAATTGGCCGATCATTGAAAGGTGATTGTGAAGATGTGTCAAATAGATACTAAGGTAAATTCATAGATTTCTGTAAATTGTCACTGCGACAGTTTGGATTTTTTTTCGTGTTTTTTCTCTCTGGGATGGGTTGTAGCGAGGGTATCCTTAAATGGGCTTGCAACCACGCTTCTGTATGAATTCGTACCAGGGAATTCCAAGGGTTTTCCCAAGGAATGTGGAAGTAGTCAGTGTTTACGCCTTTTCAAGAATACAGTCACGTGAAGAACGTCATGTGACCGACCTCGCGTCCAAGTCGTATATCTTGTAAACTTCACATTAAAAAAATAGTTATTGTTATAACCAAATGAAACACAACCCATTATCCGATAGGGGTAACTGTACATAGCCGTTACCACAATAAACTTAGTAACATTGTTTGGTTTGACTTCTTGGCGCGTGTCTGAATTCCATTAACATGTAACATATCCTAAAACTAGCTTATCAGCAAATCTCGCTGCACTGCGCGCGACAGATACTAGAGCAAGGCATGCCAGAAATACGAAACCTAAAGCTTCCGAAAGGAAGCCTTGGACATCACGTGCGTCGGGGGACCAGCGCCATCTGATTGGCCGTTAACAGTTGTACAAGGCGGAGCAAAAAGCATCGTTTTTCCGTCCATTTTACGCTTGAAAAACTCGACCCTTTTCTGGACACTTTCTAGACGCTGACCAATTAATCAATTTTAATGAATTTTTAGTCGTTTTTCCGTCCAATGACCATATACGGAAAAAAACGACGTTTTCGTGTTTGCAGTGTTATTATTATGTACATAAACATAGCTGTTTTTTTTATTGTTGTTTTGATAACTTTCTTCCAGGCTTATTTGCATAATGCCTATAGCCTGTTTCTGCCATGTCAATTTGGACTTTGTATTGAGCACTGAGATAAAACTAGCAAATCCAGACTAGTACTTTTCCAGTTGTTTTGTTTTTTCGTATTTACATCTACGTAATGCTTTGTGTCGATTATTAAATCCAGCAAAATAGTGTGTGTTTTTTTATTTCCATGAGTACTTTAGTAATTTCTCTTTTGATACATTACGTTTCCGCGTATTGTAGTGCGTATTATACACCCATACATCCCCAGTATTCCATGCTTGTCGTCCCAGGTTTGGTAAGTAGCGTGTCAGCTTACCCGAAGGCGTGGAGAGTTACTCTTGACATCAATAGCTTCCAAATTATTGTCTGGTTCGGAACCGATTATTTAAAGACCGCCGTCATTTTATGAAACAGTGCTGCGAGCACACTCAAACCTATGAGTGAGTGAGTATGGTGTTACGCCGATTTTAGCAATATTCCAGCAATATCGCGGCGGGGGACACAATAAATGGACTTCACACATTTTACCATAAGTATCGAACCCTTTAATTACAAGGCTACCCCCCACCGTCCCTCAAGCCTATGAAGCTGCACGTTCGGTACATATGAAAAAAGAAGTGTTGTTCACGTTTGCCCAGTTGTATACAAGAATTCATAATGCACACTTACATATTTCCTGTCCAGTGCCCTCTTTGACCATGTCAGTACACATCTGTCTGATGGCCTCCGGACTCTGGGTTGGGGTCGAGGCCTGACCACACTGACACACCAACTCCCGACCCCCCGCGAAGTGTACTAGGACTCCCACGCCGACAGCAATGGCCACACCCAACAGCAGCAATATGAAGCCATGGACTGCTGACACAAAGCACCCGGAGCTTCTGCCCCCTGACGAACTGCTCTCAGAGTCCAGAGAAAAACTGTTCTTGAACGCCATGTTGTGCGGCGCCCTGATTAACTCCTAAATACCCTACCCTGGGTGTCCCTCGTCGTTGGACAGTGGTTTAGATTTTGGACGAGCGTGAGCGTTAATATATCGGCTGTGAATTATGGGTACTTCAGTCACGGAGGACACGCTTGTAAATACATGGTTACCGTTATATTTACCTTATTCGCATATGTGTCGGGGTCACGGAGGGCCCCATTGTATAACGCACCGCAATTCGCTGTGCACCATATAACGTCATGAATTATTCAACATTACAGAAGTTCAGGGATGTGTGTGATTGGCTGAATGGGACGTCATGACATGGACGCCTGTATGATGACACACATATGTAATGAGAAGATGTGTGTGTGTGTGATTGGCTGAATTGGACGTCATGACATGGACGCATGTATGGTGATACACATATGTAATGAGAAGATGTGTGTGATTGGCTGAATGTGACGTCATGACATGGACGCCTGTATGATGACACACATATGTAATGAGAAGATGTGTGTGTGTGTGATTGGCTGAATGGGACGTCATGACATGGACGCATGTATGGTGATACACATATGTAATGAGAAGATGTGTGTGATTGGCTGAATGTGACGTCATGACATGGACGCCTGTATGGTGATACACATATGTAATGAGAAGATGTGTGTGATTGGCTGAATGGGACGTCATGACATGGACGCCTGTATGGTGATACACATATGTAATGAGAAGATGTGTGGGTGATTGGCTGAATTGGACGTCATGACATAGACGTCTGTATGGTGATACACATATGTAATGAGAAGATGTGTGTGTGATTGGCTGAATGGGACGTCATGACATGGACGCCTGTATGATGATACACATATGTAATGAGAAGATGTGTGGGTGATTGGCTGAATTGGACGTCATGACATAGACGCCTGTATGGTGATACACATATGTAATGAGAAGATGTGTGTGTGATTGGCTGAATGTGACGTCATGACATGGACGCCTGTATGGTGATACACATATGTAATGAGAAGATGTGTGGGTGATTGGCTGAATGTGACGTCATGACATGGACGCCTGTATGATGATACGCATATGTAATGAGAAGATGTGTGGGTGATTGGCTGAATGTGACGTCATGACATAGACGTCTGTATGGTGATACACATATGTAATGAGAAGATGTGTGTGTGTGATTGGCTGAATGTGACGTCATGACATGGACGCCTGTATGGTGATACACATATGTAATGAGAAGATGTGTGGGTGATTGGCTGAATGGGACGTCATGACATGGATGCCTGTATGGTGATACACATATGTAATGAGAAGATGTGTGTGATTGGCTGAATGTGACGTTATGACATGGACGCCTGTATGGTGATACACATATGAAGTGAGAAGATGTGTGTGTGATTGGCTGAATGGGACGTCATGACATAGACGCCTTTATGGTGATACACATATGTAATGAGAAGATGTGTGTGTGATTGGCTGAATGGGACGTCATGACATGGACGCCTGTATGGTGATACACATATGTAATGAGAAGATGTGTGTGTGATTGGCTGAATTGGACGTCATGACATGGACGCCTGTATGATGATACACATATGTAATGAGAAGATGTGTGTGTGATTGGCTGAATGGGACGTCATGACATAGACGCCTGTATGGTGATACACATATGTAATGAGAAGATGTGTGTGATTGGCTGAATGGGACGTCATGACATGGACGCCTGTATGATGATACGCATATGTAATGAGAAGATGTGTGTGTGATTGGCTGAATGGGACGTCATGACATGGACGCCTGTATGGTGATACACATATGTAATGAGAAGATGTGTGGGTGATTGGCTGAATGGGACGTCATGACATGGACGCCTGTATGGTGATACATATATGTAATGAGAAGATGTGTGTGTGATTGGCTGAATGGGACGTCATGACATGGACGCCTGTATGGTGATACACATATGTAATGAGAAGATGTGTGTGATTGGCTGAATGGGACGTCATGACATGGACGCCTGTATGGTGATACACATATGTAATGAGAAGATGTGTGTGATTGGCTGAATGGGACATCATGACATGAACGCCTGTATGGTGATACACATAAGTAATGAGAAGATGTGTGTGATTGGCTGAATGGGATGTCATGACATGGACGCCTGTATGATGATACACATATGTAATGAGAAGATGTGTGTGATTGGCTGAATGGGATGTCATGACATGGACGCCTGTATGGTGATACACATATGTAATGAGAAGATGTGTGTGATTGGCTGAATTGGACGTCTTGACATGGACGCCTGTATGATGATACACATATGTAATGAGAAGATGTGTGTGATTGGCTGAATGGGATGTCATGACATGAACGCCTATAATGAGAAGATGTATAAGTGGAACCGTTATTCGGACAGCTTCGTCAATTGGAGCTAGTGTTCAAGTAAATGCAAATAGGAAAGGCTAAACCACAACCATAAATGACTTATTCATTCATTCATTCATTCATTCATTCATTCATTCATTCGGCTTTCTCTCTTTCTTCATTCATTCATTCACTCGTTCGTTCGTTCGTTCGTTCGTTCGTTCGTTCGTTCGTTCGTTCGTTAGTCTTTCTTTCTGTTTTCGTTCTTACAATCTTTCATTCATTCATCCATTCATTGGTTTCACCAAAGTGATAAGCGTCTGAAACCTGCATCACTTCAGGCTTTCCTCACACTTCAAGCAGACACCTCTGATATTACTATAATACTGTTCAAAACGGCGCTAAACCCCACTCACTCACTCATGAGACACAACATTTACATACATGTGTAAAATATTTAGATCTACTACGAAAGAAAAATATAAACATATCACAGAGTCATTTTCGCAAGATTTTTTTTTTCTTTGAACCATTTTGGATAAGCGTGAGTTAGTGAGAGAGTTACAATTTTACATCGCATCGGCAATATTGCAGCCATATTACGATGAAAACAAGTTAATTATTATTAAATACCTGTCGACAAAGGACAGTAAAACAGTAAGTCATGTATCACAAACAAACCAGTTCACAATAAAAAAAAAAGAATTCTTCAGTAGATTAGCTAGCAAGATAAAACTAGGCTATATACCTCTGGCATCCAAAGCTAGACCACCTAACTGGGGATCATGGGGAATTATAGTCCTGCACCATGACCGTGGAATTTATTTATTTTATGAAAAAATAATAATCTAGAAATGCATACAAACGCAAGTCTAGCCAGCTCAAGCTAGCTCTATCAGCATAGGGAATTTTTTTATTTTTAGAGTCAAGAAGGATATTGTGTAATATAAGATTTCAGAGACTAAATGTTAGTCTAGGGGAATTACAGTGCTTTCGCTTCCTGCATGATTCCCAGCAGGATTTGTGTCATCACGTTGGTCACCATTGGTCATCTTCAATGCTAACCAATATTAAAAGATCAAACCATAGTCAAGTAATTAAAACACTAGTTGATATTATACACTTTTATTTAGATGGACTTGCGTGCCATAGTCAGGAGGACAATACTTTAATACTACTTTAACCCCCTGAGTGGCACCGCCTTCAATAATATCAGTTGTTAAAAATATCACACTAATGTAAAACAATTCAAAAATGGATTAGATCAGCAGTGTGGCTTGGTTATAACAAGCTGTGAAAATGTAAAACAAATATTTCCTTTCATTTGGCCTTTTGTGTTCATGACCCAATGACATCGCACATTTCACTGATGCTCGTAAACCTTGTTTGCTTGATGGATCACTCGAGTGTTCGACACGCGGTGATATCGTCTGTATGATTTATATATGATGCCAGCAAAGGAATACTTCAAGGGCGATATAGGTTACATGTTATCAAGTACAGTATGAGTCTGTCACAGTGATAAGCGTTGTTTGTATTAGACGTGCAACGAAATATTGAATTATGGAGGCATTGTTATGGACCGATGACGTGGGAGGAAATCCTAAAGTGAAGAATGTTTTATATATTTACCACTTTGTTGTGGTGATAAATCAAATCATAATCCGGGCACATCTAGGATTCGAACCCACCATCATATGATTAGAGACATGGCTCTGCGCATCGAATTGCTACACCTTATACGAATGGGCCACCCGATGCCCTTCAGGTACCTGAAAGCATATAACAGAACAGAACAGAATTTATTACGTATAGTCTGGTCATGAGGCAAATAGTACAGAGGTTTGAATAATATTTGATAAATAAGTTTAAACATTTTAACATTATAAAGAGTTAGCTGAAATAAAATGTTGTCGTCATTTGTTGTGAGTGACAATACTTGTGCAGGGTAGGATATTGATAATAATACGAAGGCAAGTACATGTACCTTAACCTTAAATTAGTATAAGCTGGACACATAAATAGTGCATGGTATTCATCATCTAAGTCTTCTTTACAGAAATTGCATAGACTGTCAGCAAAGTCATGGTCACTAGGCATTCTATATTTATGAATTTTAAAATCATTTGAACAACATCTTAATTTTGTTCAAGATCGCATAAATTTACAGTGGTAATCGATGATAGATATTTGTCAGATTGCAGTAAAGATTTGTAAGTGCAATATAAATCTAGCCTTGGTGAATTAGATATACAATCTGACCATTCTTGCATAAACAAATCTCTTGTTCTTTCCTTAAATGTATAAATAAAAACATCAGAGCCTCCGACATCTTGCATCAACCATACATTACCAAAACCGTAACTAAACAATGTATATCTTACAAATTAAACCCAATTTTTATAACCTAATTCATCATATTTACATAGCATAAAATAGCAATGATTTGGATATTTACCCAGAGGCATTCTTAATAGCTTAATCCATTATTTAATTATTCTCACAACACCATGTTCATACATTCTCGTCCTTCCAAGTTCACCTAACACAGCAGCATTTGAAGATTTTCAAAGTATATTTACAAAATTTAGTATGTATAAGTTCAATGCTTTTTCTAACTTCTGTACACCATATTTCCGCACCATATAGCAAAATGGGTAAAATTTTACAATCAAATATTTTAAAGTATGTATCAACGTTTACGTCTGGATATTTGACCATCATTCTTTTTATTGGTATTAGAGCCTCGTTTGCCTGTGCAGCTAAAAGAACCACATGCTTGAGTAAACATATTTCAACATGAAATACCAATACCAAGATATTTTAGTATGACACCACTTCAAACTGTTCACCATTAATAAACCATTTTTCATGATGTGATAGAGGCCCTCCATTTTTAAATACCATAACTTGACTCTTTAGAATGTTTACTGTAAGTTCCCATTTATAGCAGTATCTTTCTAAACTTGTTATTTTGTTTTGCAGATTTATAATAGAATCAGCAAGTATGGACGCATCATCTGCAAATAGAGTAAAAATATTTCATTAATATCACAATCAATGAAGATACCACGAGTGTAATCACTCTTCATCACATTTACTAGTTAGTCTATGTATATCAAAAACAGTAGCGGTGAAAGCATACATCCTTGTCTAACACCGCGTGAGGTGTAAAATAAATCGGTAACATGCGAAGAACTAAGCTTCACAGAAGCATTAACGTTGATATACATACGTTTAAGTACATTAAATATATTTCCACGGATGCATTGTGTCAAGCCTAAATACAGTATTTTTGTCCTATCAACCATATCAAAAGCTTTCTTAAAATGAATAAACAAACAGTAAAATCTACCTCCTTTTTTCCTTAAAAGTTTTATGTGCCAGTGAATGAAGAACAAATATATTATCAATAGTGGAATGACCCTCTCTGAAACCAAACTGTGATTCGGATATGCAATTTTGAAGTTCAAACCAAAGAGTAAGTCTTGTATTAAGTACTGATGTAAAGATTTCCCCCATAATATTTAGGAGGATGATACCTCTATAATTACGTGGGTCAGTTCTACTTCCTTGCTTAAAGAGAATGGTAAAAAGCCCATTATTCCAAGGCTGTGGAAAATGTTCCTTCTTTAATACTTCATTAAAAAGTATAAATAAATAAGGCATTATGATATTACAAGATTCTTTAGATATTTCAGGTGGGAGACCATCCATTCCTCGAGATTTCCCAGTTTTCAGTTTTTTCACTGCATGTTTTATTTCTTCTTCAGTTATTACACCTCCTATTAAGCCATCACACTGTGCACATTTCTCACAATTAGCAAAGTTATGATCTATAATGTAATTCTTGACATATTCGTTAAACGCAGCATCTGATTCTATCTCTGGATTTAAAAGTGTCTTAAAATAGGTCAGCCATTCTTCTCCTGTTATTTCTTGCCTTAAGTGTTGGTAAGATCCACATAGTTTCTTAATTAGTTTCCAGAATATTTTACAATCTTTGTCTTGTTCTGCTTTAGAAATATCCTCCATAATCTTATTCTCAAATTCCTTTGCACAAACTTCTAAAATGATTCTTCAAAGATATATATTCTGTAAAATATTCCGTATTATCTGTCTTTCTGAAAAGGTTAAACGTTATATATTTGTTCTTTTTAGCGCTATGGCAGCTCTCGTCAAATCATTGTGGTTGCTGATTAATTTATCTTGGTTCTTTTTCCAGTAGTAGAATAAAAACCTGTCTTGACACGTGATTCACTAACAGCTAATTGTAATAGTTCAACACTGTTCTCAATGTCATGTTCATCTGCCTTTTTGAATGTCTCTATATTAAAAGATTGTTCATTGCTGAGGTGGTTAAGGAATGCATCGCACACGAAGCGCGTCGGGTCATGCTGTTCGCACTGTGGTGCACGTGCTGCGTCGTGCTGGTTTATTGACATGTCATTTTTACTTGGTCGAGATATTATAGCATTCACGGGCATGTGATCTGAATGCGTCTCGCTCAGCACATGAAAAGCATATTCGTGTTGCAATATCCTTGTCAGAACATGTTCGTTTAGGTTATTTTTTCTTCCTTGTTTACTTTTCAAATTTATTATATTACCAAAACATGTTTACATTCTATATTCTGACATTTATGGTGATATAATTAATGATCAGTGGCCTAAATCCAGCACACAATAATCTATTCATTTATAAATCAAGTTACAAGTTAGCCTGTCATAGAGTCGAGTAAACGGTACAATGTACACACGTTCAAAGAGGTTACAGGTACAATTCAGTTGAACAAAATATTAATTGTTTCACACATAATATTTATCTTATTTACTTATCTTTATCCCATAAATGGTGTCTGTGTGTTTGTAACTGTCATTGTGAATTTTCCTACCAGTGGAGGTATATGTTTATTATATATATGATCACGAACTTGTATATTTGTATTTCATATTTGTCCTTTAAACTCCACTCAGCGTTGACATCTTTTGACCAGTGTGTACACCAATTCCCCCAACTGCCGCGACATGCACCATGTAAAATGGCCCCTTTAACGTGTATGTTGCAGTCATAACATTCCCGTTATAGGATTCGAACAACGGACATTCTGATTCGTGGTCGGACGCTTTGTCTACATGACCAAGGAGGTTCGGTGCATCACTAAACGCGCGCCAAAGCAAGGATGTCATCTGTGGGAATGACTTCATGCCCTGTGCATGTACAACAGTATATCAACTGGTAAGGTATATGTCATGATCTCCATCTAGAAGCGACCGCGTGTATCTGTCATGAGTGAGTGAGTGAGTATGGTTTTACGCCGCTTTTAGCAATATTCCAGCAACATCACGGAGGGGGACACCAGAAAGGGGCTTCACACATTGTACCAATGTCGGGAATCGAACCCGGGTCTTCGGCGTGACGAGCGAACGCTTTAACCTCTAAG
The DNA here is from genome assembly GCF_023055435.1 of Haliotis rufescens. NCBI lineage: Eukaryota > Metazoa > Mollusca > Gastropoda > Lepetellida > Haliotidae > Haliotis > Haliotis rufescens. Next base: position 27,929,130 of record NW_025963824.1, on the reverse strand, counting down.
CTACCCGACCACCTCGTATCTGTCATGATCTCCATCAAGAGGTGATCAAGTGTTTCTTACACACCTGTGGGTGAGAAACTCATTTGAGATAACTGGTATCAAACATATGTGTGAGAACGAATTCCAGGCCCGTGATTGGCTACTCCATGGTGATGACCTGGGTCAGATGATGGCGGACTACTTTCCTGTTTGTAAGTCATTCATAAGTTGCTCGTGCTTCATTCGAATGTTCACCTACGTCTGTATTGAACAACAGGACCGTGTAATTAATAATAAAAATAAACAAACTCTTCCTCGTCTGCGAGTTTGTTTGTTATTATTATTAGTTACATTATCTGTTGTTATGTCAACATTTATCGTTTTGTTCTGACTGTAAACCCCCTGGATGCCACAGCGACACATATGTCCCTCCTCTTCAACCCTCACTTCGAAATCGAATAAAATTTGAAATACATCACGCAGACTAATACACTTCACAATTTTGAATTCCCCCTTCTGTTATCATTTACTGTCATTTTAGGCAATTCAAAATTACTGAAAGTGACTGAAAGTTAGGTACATTGTAAATCTCGCCTAATCACAATTCACGGCGTCATATAAATATTTACTGTGTGTTTGAATATCGGATATTTACTCGAATAATTAAAGTAGAAAAATAGCATATTTGCGATCACGGGTATCAAATCAAGGTCGCCGAAGTGTACGTAACGCCATATTGGATTGTGTTTACAAAATGCCGGTTATGAGACGCCTATTCGATCAGGTATATTTTAAACTCAGCTGCTATGCATGCATCCCCGAATTCCTCATACATTTTCGAAACAATGGATAAATGGTCTTTGTCACCAATGCAAATTATCTAGATGAAATCATGCGAAATAAATTAGGTATGGAAACGAAAACTGTGCTCGGAAAACTGCACTTGCTGAAATGTAAACAAAGCAAAATTCAGCTTTTACACCGTGTAGCATTTTTTGAGGTACTGTCGTCCATTTCTTGCATACATTGGCTCGATCACGCGTTTGAGAATATTCATGGGAAGAGTATCGTTGCACTAATTATGGAATTACACATATATACATTACAATGATGTGGTAAATTCAACAGAAGCCGTAAAAGTTTCCGTCGTGTGTGACGTCATGACTGACGCTAAATCACGCACAACGATGACGGTAGTTATCTGCACTTCTGACAAATTCTATTTGTTACATTGGAAAACGTGGTAAATAAATAACAGTACGCAGATTGTCAGAATGTTTCTGATTGATTACGTGACACATTCATGTGTATACGATCCCTCAATCAACGAAAACCTCCTCTGGAAATCCCGCGTACTGTTGTCAGTGAACACGCCATTTTGTAAAAGTCGGTCACCGGTAGTGATGTCATACGGAAGTAAACATTGTTGTACATATTTGGTAATTTCTTTGAGGTGTAAACTTTGGCACCCAGCGTCTTCTTGGTTTTTGTCTAGTTTGCATTTGCATCATCGCCTTGATAATCCACAGATAGGACGGAAACCTTTTTGTGTAGGGTCACATTATTTATGAGTAGTAAGCAGTACATAGGATGACGTTACTTATGACAGTTCTGTTATGTATTAATGCGCTGCTGCAATCATGAGAATAGACAAAATTCATCGGTTCGATGCTAAAAAGGTGCGATTTTAGGGTGTGTAAGAAACAGATTACTGCACTCGTGCCTGTCAGATACCATTGATCTTACAACTTGTTGTTACAAAGCGTATCTTACAACTTGTTGTTACAAAGCGTATCTAACTCGCTTTCGCTCGTTAGATACGTTTTGAATCAACTCGTTGTAAGATCAATGCTATCTGACAGATACTCGTGTAGTAATCTCAATATCTGTCATGATCTCCATCTAGAGGTGTCCGTGTGTATCTGCCTTGATCTCCATCAAGAGGTGTCCGCGTGTATCTGTCATGATCTCCATCAAGAGGTGTCCGCGTGTATCTGTCATGATCTCCATCTAGAGGTGTCTGCGTGTATCTGTCATGATCTCCATCTAGAGGTGTCTGCATGTATCTGCCATGATCTCCACGTACGCGTAGAGGGGTCCGTGTGTATCTGTCATGATCTTCATGTAGAGGGGTCCGTGTGTATTTGTCATGATCTCCATCTAGAGATGTCCCTGTGCTTCTGCCATGATCTCCATCTCAAGATGTCCCTGTGTATCTGCCATGATCTCAGTCTAGAGGTGTCCGTGTCTATCTCTCATGATCTCCACCTAGAGGTGTTCCCGTCTGTATATGCCATGATCTCCTCAACTCGTTGTAAGATCAATGCTATCTGACAGACACTCGTGTAGTAATCTCAATATCTGTCATGATCTCCATCTAGAGGTGTCCGTGTGTATCTGCCTTGATCTCCATCAAGAGGTGTCCACGTGTATCTGTCATGATCTCCATCAAGAGTTGTCCGTGTGTATCTCTGTCATGATCTCCATCTACAGGTGTCTGTGTGTATCTGTCATGATCTCAATGTAGAGGTGTCCGTGTGTATCTGCCATGATCTCCATCTAGAGTCGACTATGTGTATCTGTCATGATCTCCATCTAAAGGTGTCATGATCTCCATCTTGTATGGCTGCTGACGGTTTCATCACAATTTGGCTGCTGGGATCAGCATCACTGTATGGCATCACTTTATGAAGTCACTGTATGACATCACTGTATGGCATCACTGAATGACGTCAGTGTATGACATCACTGTATGACTTCACTGTATGTCATCACTGTTTGACGTCAGTGTATGACATCACTGTATGGCATCACTGTATGACGTTACTGTATGGCATCACTGTATGACGTCAGAGGATGACATCACTGTATGACATCACTGTATGACTTCACTGTATGTCATCACTGTATGATGTCACTGTATGGCATCACTGTATGACATCAGTGTATGGCATCACTGTATGACGTCAGTGTATGACATCACTGTATGACACCACTGTATGACTAACTGTATGTCATCACTGTATGACGTCAGTGTACGACATCACTGTATGACGTCACAGTATGGCATCACTGTATGACGTGACTGTATGGCATCACTGTATGACGTCACTGTATGGCATCACTGTATGACGTCACTGTATGACACAACTGTATGACGTCACTGTATGGCATCACTGTATGGCAGCAATGTATGACATAACTGTATGGCATCACGTAATGACGTAACTGTATGGCATCACTGTATGGCCTCTGATGGTGGAAGCACAAAAGCATCGAGGCAATCAATAAGTGTTGGGCTAGATAATGTTTAACGCGGCAGTCAACAATCCTCCATCTATATTCATGTGACTTGTAAATCGAATCTGGACAAGCCAAACCAATGCCTAAAATCATGAGTAAAGATCCACCCCATCGGGGCACATTGAAACGTTGGAAGGCAAGTGACCGAGCCTGACTACCCAGATAATAATGTCGCTCTATCAGTGTGTAGCTTATAGGAATTAAAAAACACACGATCCTGCGCATCAGTCATTGAGCTAGGTAGATCGTGGTATTGTTTGTAACGTCATAACAAATAGTCTCGTAAACAAATTTTATAATTTCCATCTTGCCATTTAATGGGCTTCAGTGGCTGCGATTTTTAACTTTTTGAAGGAATACTGTTGTCCAAGAAGCATTTATGCAAGAAAATGTCAGCTTTATGACGACTGCGTGAAAATAATGTTTGGATCAGACAACCCACCACCACCATTACCACAACTGTCACAAACACCATCACCACCACCGTCACCACCACCACCATCATCACCACCAACATCACACCACCATCACCACCACCACCATAACCACACCACCATCATCACCACACCACCACCATTACCAACACCATCACCACACCACCACCATCATCACCATCATCACCACCACCATCACCACACCACCATCACCACCACCACCACCATCACCATCACCACCACCATCATCACCACACCACCACAATCACCACCAACACCACATAACCACACCACCATCACCATCACCACAATCACCATCATCACCACCACAATCACCACAACCACCATCATCACCACCACCACCACCGTCACCACCACCACCGTCACCACCATCATCACTATCACCACCACCACCACCAGCGTGACCACCACCACCATCACCACCACCGTCACCACCACCATCATCACCACCACCATCACCATCACCACCACCATCACCACCACACCACCACAATCACCACCACACCACCACAATCACCACCAACACCACATAACCACACCACCATCACCATCACCACAATCACCATCATCACCACCACAATCACCACACCACCACAATCACCACCACCATCACCACCACCACCACCACAATCACCACCAACACCACATAACCACACCACCATCACCATCACCACAATCACCATCATCACCACCACAATCACCACCACCATCACCACCACCACCATCATCACCACCACCACAATCACCATCATCACCACCACAATCACCACCACCATCACCACCACCACCATCACCACCACTGTCACCACCACAATCACCACCACCATCACCACATCACCACCATCACCACCACCACCATCACCACCACTGTCACCACCACAATCACTACCAACACCACCATTACCACATCACCACCAACACCAACACCGTCACCACCACCATCACCACCACCATCATCACCACACCACCACCAACAACACTACAATCATCACCACCACCGTCACCACCACCACCATCACCTCCACAATCACCACCAACACCATAACCACCACCGTCATCACCACACCACCACCGTCACCACCAACACAATCAATACAAACAACAGCAACACTATCACCACAATCAACACAAAAATCAGCACCATCACCACCACAACTAACACAAACATCACTACGCCGCTACATTACGTCGTCTGGCTTTTGAGGAACTTATTTTACTTCTACTTTTTTGTTCCCTATATATCAAAACAAACAATAATAATCGTCACAATGCCTGACATGACTATTCTTTATTATCCACAGTTGCACAGTGCTTATGTTGTTGTACACGTAATGAATATGTCAAACTCCTGAGAGCCTTCGGTTCATGTAGTGCATGGTACCCATCACAGTACAGAGTTCTGACCTTCCTCGCATGCTCTGTCATCAATACAAACACAATGGTTCTGAATCAAACTGAATACAGCATGCAGTATCGGTATCCAAGTCAAGTAGTGTGATACATTCACGGCCACCGGCTCATGAACATGAGAGAAAAATATGTTCAACGTAACATGCTACTCGTGTTACAGTGGGCGTCCTGAAGGATTCATGTGTTGTTTTTAAAATGTTGTACGAAAATAAAAATATTTTAAAAATACATTGACTTCGTTTACTTTTAATCGTATCATTTTCAGTTTCTGGGTGATGAAATTCAAAATTGAAACGATTGCAATAAGATATCATTGTTTTCAACTTCTTAAATAAATGGACAGATTGTACAGCCAATTAATATAATGATTGAAATATTTAGGCGATTTTTGAATTGCCTTAGTGAATCAGGCCATTTACAAACTGCCTGAAAATGGCAAACAATTTGCCCAATTGCGTGGATCGATGCTCATGACATCAATCACTGTATTGTCTTTTCCAGACTCCATTATTTACAGACCGCCATCATATCGCTGACTGCGGCGTTACACAACAAACAAACAAATTGAATTATTTTACACTTTGATCACTTAATCGTAGCAGAAGAGCTTCAATGTTCAGTGATTTACAAAGAGCACAAGCGATTGTAAAGAAAGTCATTCGAGGCGAGTTTGCATCTTTCGTCTAGGACTTGAGCCATGTCTCAAATACGACATAATTCTTCGTCAACCAGTTGATATTTGTAGTTGTTCTATCCAGAACTTCCTTAAACGCCGTCCCAGCCTCGGACACATCATCGCCACTGTTCATAAAGTCCTCCACCTGAAACATTGATTCATTGTCCTGAACATGACCATTGTAAAGTCAAGGGTTTGTATATACTGCGTCCATCTATCACCCGTGAATACATACAACCCTCGTGAAGGTCCGGATTAGAAGCTTTTCGCATATACAGTGAACTACGGTTATAACGAACACAAAGGGACTACTAATTTTAGTTCGTTATAACCGTAGTTCGTTATAAGTACATATACAGCATGACTACTGCAAGTAGTCGCGACCAAAAAGGAAGTTCGTTATATCCGTCGGATCGTTATAAGCGTGTTCGTTATAACCGTAGTTTACATAGAGAATCTCACCAGAGTGTCTTTTGATATCAAATATATCAAACACGAGTTGATAAAAGTGGGAAAACTCCGAGGCTTGCCGAGGATTTTTCCCACTATTATCAACGACTGTTGATATATTTGATATCAAAAGACACTCTGGTGAGATTTTATTTATCATCCAACATCATATTCTTCCAACTTTTTCAGTTTGTAGACATTAATATGCAGTGTCTTAAGTGTAAAAAGTACTGCTAGCAGCTTCAGTAGCAGAGCCATTAGTGATGTCATTTGAATGTGACGTCATGGTAGCCAATGACGTCACAATGGTCTGCAAAGCATTGTGATGCAATTTCATTGCAGCGATATCTACAGTGTAGATATCGCTTGATCTCACCCAAGCGATATCTCCTGTGGGAGCCAGTTTTGGATGATAATGTAATATATAGCGATGTTTGGCGCGATCGAGAGTTCAGGCTCGCTGATTTGGTTGATTGCATGTCATTGTATTGCGTCAATCACTGGGTTGTTATGTCCGGATTCGATTATTTACAGACGGTGGTCATAAAGCTGGAATATTGCTGAGTGCGGCGTTAAACAACAAACTAACAAACAAGAATGATCGTTTTTCAGGGGATGGAAAAACGTACTGTATACAGCCCCGTGACGCATTCACGAAGGAATTTAAGATAGTAATCTGCTATGTCTAAGATTGCTATAAGTCATTGTCATCATTCAAGCCTCTCGTGCTACAGAAAGCGATACGGGCTTGTAACACTGAAACTCCACGTTACATTAATACGTTAAACATGATTCCCTTACTGCATACGCCCCCAGTGTAGTGTTTTAACTAGCACTTGACAGTATTGTGCTAGAGAAACAAGAGCTGCTTTAACTAGCATCATAATGTACAAGGCGTCAAAAAGTGTCAAACTTTACCGAAGCGCGACAATGCGAACATATGACATTTTGACCACTTGTCGCATTGTCGCGTTATCGCATTGTCGCGTTACCGCATTGTCGCGCTTTGAATAATATGTTTTATTTTACCAAAGGGCGACAATGCGACAACGCAACATTTTTTAAGGTCACAATATGTCACGTTGCAGCATTGTCGCGTTGTCACACATTTTAACGCCTGTTTTAAGCGTTTAAAATACCACAACTTGAAAAGCTGCCCACGCCATCGTGGCACGATGACACGAAATCAGTCCAGCGCCACCACCCAGCTCTCTTTATATACCGGTTACCTAAACAAACATGGAGGACAGAGGACATAGACTCGTTCCCTGTGAATGGGCAAGTTTACATTAAAGGTAGTCATGTAACGCGCATTCCAAGCACTGCTTATACATTGACATTGAGCCGACCAGTCCTCGTTTTAGTCCCTTAATGCAAAGCGCCAGCCAGGGTAACAACAAGTACCATCTTTTTACGTCTTTTGGTATGACGCGGCCGGGGATCGAACCCAGGACCTTCTGCTCTCCAGGTGGGCGCACCACCACTGGACCACGGAGGCGGTCTGAAGGGGTTAGGATTTGTACTAACAATAATCACACCTTCTTATATTCTTGTTCTGTGTTATACTTCTCAGAAATGTCTTGGATTACTCGGTAGAGCCCGGATCGTGTCGTTATTCTGTAAAACAACAGATAGTTATGAAACACTATATCATGTTTGTTGTTATTAACGTCGCACCTAATACTATTGAGGCTATATGACGGAGAGGGCACAGGCGGCCCAGTCGTCTAAGGCGCCGCAATTCGCTGTGCAGTGTTGCGTCCCTTGGGCTCGCCAGAAACCTATGATCGTGGGTTCGAATCCCGGTTCGCCCCGATTATGTTTCTAGGTTTGTAAGCACCATACCCGTGCTCGTGGGTTTCGCCGAAGTGGTAAACGCCCGAGACCTGCATCACTTCGGGCTTTCCTCCCACATTAAGCTGACACGCCGTGATATGACTCGAATAGTGTTAAAAACGGAGTTAAACCCAACTCGCTCACTCACTCACTATATGACGGACACCTGTATATATTAAAGTCTGTACCAGACAAACCAGTGATTGCTAATATGAGCAACGTCCCACGCCGTTGGGGGTCGGTCACACACACACCGAGTCCGGCCACCCGAGTCACCTCGTATGACAAGTGAAGATCCGGGTTATAATTGGTCTTCAGCAACCAATGCTTGTCGTTAGAGGCGACTAACCGGATCGGGTGGTGAGACTCGCTGACTTGGTTGATGCTTGTCGTCGTATCCCAATTGCGTTGATCTGTGCTCCTGATGTCAGACACTGGATTGTCTGGTCCAGACTCGCCTATTTACAGACAGCCGCCATATAGCTGGAATATTGCTGAGTGCAGAGTTCAATAACAACTAACAAATAAATGACATCAAAAGCTTATGTTGCTGGGGACCAATTCTATCAAGGATCCCTCATCATCAGTATTTGGTACAACAGTAAATTGTTGCAATACTTTCATCACGTTTTAAAGCATTGAAAGAATGCATGTTTCATGACACCATTCTCTGGTGCCCATACGCAGTACACTAACGCAATGGTCAACTGGTCCTCTGGAACACTTTACTCTGACAATACAATGGCCAAGTGGTTCTCTGGAACACTTTACTCTGACAATACAATGGCCAAGTGGTTCTCACGGGCACCCTACTCTGACAATACAATGGCCAAGTGGTTCTCTTGGGCACCTTACTCTGACAATACAATGGCCAAGTGGTTCTCTGGGACACTTTACTTTGACAATACAATGGCCAAGTGGTTCTCTGGGGCACCTTACTCTGACAATGCAATGGCCAAGTGGTTCTCTGGGACACTTTACTCTGACAATACAATGGCCAAGTGGTTCTTTGGGGCACCTTTCTCTGACAACACACTGGCCAAGTGGTTCTCTGGGGCATCTTACTTTGACAATACAATGGCCAAATGGTCCTCTGGGACACTTAACATTGCACAATGCAATGGCCAAGTGGTTCTCTGGGACACTTTACTCTGACAATACAATGGCCAAGTGGTTCTCTGGGGCACCTTACTCTGACAATGCAATGGCCAAGTGGTTCTCTGGGACACTTTACTCTGACAATACAATGGCAAAGTGGTTCTCTGGGACACTTTACTCTGACAATACAATGGCCAAGTGGTTCTTTGGGGCACCTTTCTCTGACAACACACTGGCCAAGTGGTTCTCTGGGGCATCTTACTTTGACAATACAATGGCCAAATGGTCCTCTGGGACACTTAACATTGCACAATGCAATGGCCAAATGGTCCTCTGGGATACTTTACACTGACAATACAATGGCCAAGTGGTTCTCTGGGACACTTTACTCTGACAATACAATGGCCAAATGGTCCTCTTGGGCACTTTACTCCGACAATCCAATGCCCAAGTGGTCCTGTAGGGCACCTTACTCTGACAATACAATGGCCAAGTGGTCCTCTGGGACACTTGACTCTGACAATCCAATGGCCAAGTGGTCCTTTTGGGCACCTTACTCTGACAATACAATGGCCAAATGGTCCTCTCGAACACTTTACTCTGACAATACAATGGCCAAATGGTCCTCTGGGGCACCTTACTCTGACAATACAATGGCCAATACATGGTCCTCTGTGACACTTAACATTGCACAATACAATGGCCAAATGGTCCTCTGGGGCACCTTACTCAGACAATACAATGGCCAATACATGGTCCTCTGTGACACTTAACATTGCACAATACAATGGCCAAATGGTCCTCTGGGGCACCTTACTCAGACAATACAATGGCCAATACATGGTCCTCTGTGACACTTAACATTGCACAATACAATGGCCAAATGGTCCTCTGGGGCACCTTACTCAGACAATACAATGGCCAATACATGGTCCTCTGTGACACTTAAAATTGTACAATACAATGGCCAAATGGTCTTCTGGGGCACTTTACTATGCGCAATAGAAAGATCAACTGCTTCTCAGGGACACTTTACTTTGTATAAGAGAAAGTTCAGCTCGTTCTCTTGAACTCTTTACTTTGACAATACAATGGTCAACTGATTCTGTGGGAAATGACCCCGTGTGAAAACAATTGGAAGACGAGTGTTTGACGGAGCAAATAACATACGCAGAACCAAGGCGAGCAAAGTGATGCTTGACAAAGTTCCAGGCGAGCTCCCGTCCCCACCGGCTGTTCGCCACGTATGTGACAGTGGACAACACGTCCTGGCCTTTGACCTCACTTGAATTTAGGGACATTTCCAGCACTCTAAAATAAGAAAGAAACAATGACACTTAAGTGCAAGACATACTCAAAGTCGACAAAGCAATACCTAAGGTGAGTGAGTGAGTATGGTACCCAAGTACCCATGTGGGGAATCGAACCCGGGTCTTCGGCGTGACGAGCGAACGCGTTTACCACAAGACTACCACGCCGCCCCCATATAAGGGCTGGAAGATTGGTACTTACAATATGATCTAAATTCGTCACAATGTTATACCGTTGCTGCGCCATAAATCGGTGTTATAACTACAATTCTGGATGGTCGATGTGGTAGTTTGGTGGTTAAAGCGTTCTCTCGTCACGCCTGCCCGGGTTCGATTCCCACATGGGTAAAATGTGTGAAGCCCCTTTCAGGTGTCCCCCGCCGTGATATTGCTAGAATATTGCTGAAAGCGGCGTAAAACTATACTCACTCACTCTCCAACTCTTCATGCTATTCACAACCGCGGACCCTTACAGTAGAAAATATCAGTGACACTAAAGACGCTAAACGCCTCGCTTAAGGATTAAGAAACGTTTGGAGAGAACGATCGATTGCTACCTTTAAAGAGGGATTATTATCGGGCAATTTGTCTTTCCTCGCAAACACACTTTGTCTGTATTTCAATATTTCTGCATTTTGTAGTTCTGTGTTTGAAACTTCTTTCTGGTGTCGTCAGCTGTGATATCACTGGCATATTGCTAAAAGCGGCGTTGACCTGCCTTCATTCACTAAATAAACGTTAACAACATAACGTCTATCGTTGTAAAACACAGTAATGAACTTAATAACGACGTGCTTACTTTGACATTACAGACTACTAAGGGTAATATTTTATCAGGAAATGTGAAACAAAGACTTGTAAATATAAACATTGTGTGAATTCAATACGTTATGTTTTGTAAATAGTAGTTTACATATATGTGATGAGACGTGGATGAATCTTGAGCTCCGCACAATCACGGTTATGTTTCGATTTTAATTAATTAATTTTTGTTTTATCCCCAAATCAGCTGGATGTGGGAGGAGAGCCCATGGCCATGCCGGTCTGAACACCGAAATGGTGTTTAAAGCTTAGAAACCTAATCAGGACGAGGGGCGGTCGGGTAGCCTAGTGGTTTAAGCGTTCGCTCGTCACGCCGAAGACCCGGGTTCGATTCCCGACATGGTGCAATGTGTGAAGCCCATTTCTGGTGTCCCCCGCCGTGATATTGCTGGAATCTTGCTAAAAGCGGCGTAAAATCATACTCACTCACTCACTCACTAATCAGGATGAAACTGGATCCGAACCCACGATCATAGGTTTTTTGGCCTGCCCGAGACACACAACTCAGCAAAGCGAATTGCAGCGCTTTAGACGGCTGGGCCACCCGCCTCCTCCACTGTAATCGGTATACAGTGGACTCTCTTAATTAGGTTCTTTTATTATGGAAAGGGTTGTGTCGCATTTGTTTAAGATCTGAGTAATTGAGCTTAGTTTTACGTCACTTTTAGCAATATTTCAGCAACACCACGGCGGGGGACACCAGAAATGGGCTTCACACATTGTACCCATGTCGGGAATCGAACCCGGGTCTTCGGCGTGACGAGCGAACGCTTTAACCACAAAGCTACCCCACCGCCCCCTAGAACAAAGATTTAACATCTGAAACAATCCCATCGTCAAAAAGACGTATGTATAATAGTGACACACCCACCTCTGCAGTAGCCAGGGTTCTCTGGTGCAGGACAGAGCCTGTCTCAGTCTGTCCTTCTCCGAGCTGGTCTGCTCCGTGTGATATCTCTCATAGACAAACTGCCAGTGTGCCTGACTCCCGTGTCTAACTGCTGTGCAGTAGAGGGTACTGCGCAGGTCCGGATATATCCTGGAACATGACGAAAACATGTCAACACTCTGCTCGAACAGCACTGGTAAGAATCCATGTTTGAATTCGTTTCATACATGACAACCAACAAAGTATAATAAATTCAAATTGTTAGTTAACAAGGAGCGGTTAGCCAGCATAGTTGTAAAGGAGTGGTGAAAGACGCTTGTTTCTGGGGTCCTCGCTACCAGCGCACCTTACACTACCACCCCAGCACCCCACACACCATACACCACCACCGCACCACACCCCACACCAAGCCACGTGATATTGGCTCGAGCTTACAGTAAAATCCGACTCACTCACTTCAGTTATCAATACATAAGTTACCGTTGCATTTGAGTTAGAAAAGTATTCATAATTGTCGTGATCATTACTTTGACTCTGTGGAATCTCTTTTGGAAGAGGGGCGGTCGGGTAGCCTAGTGGTTAAGGCGTTCGCTCGTCACGCCGAAGACCCGGGTTCGATTCCCGACATGGGTACAATGTGTGAAGCCCATTTCTGGTGTCCCCCGCCGTGATGGAATATTGCTAAAAGCGGCGTAAAACCATATTCACTCACTCACTCACTCACTCTTTTGGAAGAAACAGTATCCGTGGAGTAGCGGGTAGAGGGTCTGCCCGGAGAGCGGACTGTCTGAGGTTCGATTTCCTGCCGCGTCACACCGAAAGACGTTGCCAGATGGTACATGTTGTCCTCTTGCCTTGCTCTGCGTTCGGCATTAGGGGATTAAACAATGTCGGCTCGGAGTTAGGATACCAAACAGGGCCAGTACAACAAAGCTCCCGAACACATGCATGCACCTTGCAATATAAGTGAAATAACCTTGAACGTTACGTACCCTACCGACCTAACCTCTGAATGTCATCGTGTATAAAACCTGCATGTTGATAAATGTACAACTTACGGGTTGTTTGTGTGATCCCCCATCCAGATGGAGAACAGTCTTACAGCTGTGTCTACGCAGTCCTCGTAGTCATAGTTGCATGCCAGCGACACCATCTGCGATATTTCAATCCTACGAAGTAGACCAAGGAATGATAAGGGCTCTTTCCGGCCAAGGGATACACATAATTAAGAAGCGTCATCTTCACAAACCATTATGAACGTTCAAACGAAAGGGAATCAGACCTTGTTCATTTCAGCAAATACATTTTGAGGATTAAGTGCACTTATTTTTTTATCATGAACTTGTTATTTTTCTCAGATGTACAAACAAACAGTACAACATAATTCTATGATAAAATTCGTCTTTGGTCATGGACTTGGTCATGCTTAGTTGTTCCCCTTGTTTGTTTGTTTGTTTGTTTCTTGTTTAACGCCGCACACTCGATGTTTGAAAATATTTGCCTCTTTCACTCATTTAAATCATACTTGAATTTGTCCATTACAGGAGTCCAAAAATAGCAAAAAATGTTGGTAGCCATTTAAATGGCTTGTCACTTATTTTCAGACTAATATTTCAAACCTTTCCTCAACCTTAAAATTTAACATTTAAATCTACCTCCTCCTTATTTTACTGTTAGCGTAAAGTAAAACGACTGTTTGCATCTGCTTGATAACATCCATGATCCTTCAACATACTTTTCGATAGGCGCCATATCCTCGGTGATGTTTGTACCAAGTGCTGTAAAAGGGATGCTGACGGTCTTCTTCATGAAGTCCTAAAATATATAATGATGAGTGTATACAATGTTTACGGCGTCGTGCCATCCTCATGTATTATGTAACTGTGAACACTGGTAATACACACAGTTCAAGGAGGCAAGTGAGTGAGCGTGTGAACGCTTTTGTGTGTTTGTTGTTTAACGCCGTACTCAAGCTGTATGACGGCGGTCTGTAAATAATCGAGTCTGGACCAAACGATCTAGTGACAGACATCGTGACAATCGACCCACGCAATTGGGATACGATGACATGCATCAGCCAAGTCAGCGGGCCTGACCACCCTATCCTATTAATCGCATCTTACGACAAGCATAGTCGCCTTTTACGGCAAGCATGGGATACTGAAGACCTATTCTACCCCGGATCTTCATGGACTGAGTGAATACATTCAGTCGGCACTATTCCAGCTATATCATGGCGGTCTGTACATAATCAGAATTCTACAGGCAAACCAGTGACTGAAATCATGACCTACGGTCCACGTCGTTTAGGTACGAGTGCATGGTGTTACCCATGTCATGCAAGACCTTGACAATCTGATCCATCGCTTTTATGATCAAGTAGATGTAGTGAGGGACCAATTCTAATCCTCACAGGGCGAATGTCTTTCAGCATTTAAACTGAAGACAAAATATACTTAAACAAGTCACCAACACTAAGAGGAGGACTAGATTGGTTATTATTGGCATGTTGGATTAAAGTTGTTCAAACAGCACTTTGGTTGTCTGTTAGACCGCCCATCTTTAAAAGGGAGCACATACTCTTTAAGGTCCTGTGTATGTCCATCCGCAAATAACCAGTGCTATAATTAGATACTTATCGACGAGATGAATTTACTGATTATCTGTCCCGAATGAATTAAAATTCGGGTACCTAGCTTTGGCGATAGGAATAGTTGCAATCTGGTAATCGACTCGAGGCGATTTTGTTTATGTATTTATGTTCTAACTGACTTTATCACCTCAAACATTCCATAGAGTTGGGTACGCTCCAACATAGCGTCCACATAACCAAGTTCCCGGCTGAAGGCTCTCCAAGGAGCGTAATCTAGATCTGTGCTCAGATAATTGACGGTCCGGAGTGCAGTGACCTGATCCAACATCCCTGCCCTGGAAGTACATATACACGTATATAACATTGTGCAAGTTGATACCAATCGCTGATTAATCGCGGCAAACATTACGCACGGAGAGTAGGTGGATGGGTGCCCGAGACCAGCAAGACTGACTTCTGAGATTTTCAAGTGTTTTGGTTCTTCCCCACGCTGTACCACATGTAAAATGTAGGGTCTTTTCGGACATGGGTCTTTGTTAGAAACATCCTTCTCTTTACCCATCAGTTAATGGGTACCAGGTCGGATGAGAGTGTGACTATAAACCTTCTAGCGCCCTATAAGGTAGCTTTGGTCCTTAATTTTTTATTACTATTATTATTATTATTAACAGATTAAAATAAAAATTGCAGCAAAGAGGGTTTGGGTGATCCTGGCAGTCAGGCTGGTTAGGCTCATCATCAGCTCAGGGCCCTTGACCCCTCTACACGAAGCCCAGACAGCGAATGGGACTTCTCCCAGGAAGCGCTGCCTAGTCAAACCCACCCAGAACTTTTCGGAGAATGTGAAGACTCCCCAACACTGCAACCTTCTGCATTACCCAGATCGTCTGAAGGGCTGTATTCCTGGTAGCAAACCCGGGTACTATCCCAATGTCAGTCAACAGATTGGGAGGTACCAAACCTAAGGCACCGAGAACAATGGGGAGTCGGACAACTTGGTACCTGGGATGCAAGCGTGACATTTCGCATATTAGCCATGCTTTTTCCTGAATCGTGTGCACCACACTTGTGTCAAAAGGGACAGAGGCCTTGATAGGTCTTAGGCTCTATACGGGTCTATTCCAAAAAATGGTATAATTGTCATTTTCCATGACGCCCTCTTCATATTCTGAGTCGTACTATGGATAGACCTCTGAGTCAAAACCACAAGCATGGCGTTGACGGTAATTAACGGATCGAGCCGCGTCATTATGTCGCTGAAGATACTGGATTCGTGCCAAAGCTGGGCATCCACTAACAATGTGTTGGACAGTCTTATAAAATTAATCGCATAGTCTACATTTAATATTTACATTTGTATGTAAATTCACACATTGACGGCCCTGGGCAGCGAAAAGGAAGTCTTCTGTTTCACTTTTCAGGCCATTCGACTTCATCCATGCGAATGACTCTGCAGGGTTAGTGTTCTTTTCAACATACTGCTCATTAACTCGATACAGTAGTCGTTCAGAAAGCCCCTCCTTGAAAAACAGTCGGGTCGATTTGACATGGCACTTTGCTTGATTGACATTCATTTCTGTACCATCTGCACTGACATTGAGATTACGTCCCACATCCTTGGCTCGTTTTAGAAAACTGTGGAATGCCTTGTTTTCATCAGGCGTCTTGACATGCTTCACATGCTTCTTTGGTCATTCTGACCTCCATCTGTATAAGTACGCATAGACCTGACCTTTCACGAGATGGCCTGACCTTCCACGAGGTTATTATGATTATTATTGTTATTATTATTATTAAAGTTGATTACTTAAAATGTAAACATCTTTCAGCATGCTGTTGAGGGAATCCTTTTCAGTGACGTTACTCTCGACTGTGTATGATATATCACGCTAACGGATTGTAGCACCTTCTAAATCATGCAGTGCACTTAGTTGTTAGGTGTATGTAAATATTCCAACTTACTTGGCTAAGTTCCAAGCGTCGTTGATAATCTGCGCCCGATTTATTGGGTCTATCATCTGAAAAACGAAAATATACAACTTTGTTTAAGCAGATATCAACATGATTTATATTAAATCCACGTGACAAATTTATATCTTCAAAAAACATATGTTTAATACCCACGTGGTACTACGTGCGCAAGGAAACATAACCTGGCACGTGTGTCATAACACTAGGAAAGAATTTGATTGGCCGATATGCATACTTCTACCCTTCTCGTACTACTTTGATTTGATTTGAATTTGCATTTGAATTTGAATTCGAATTTGAATTCGATTCAGTTTGATTTGATTTGATTTGATTTGATTTGGTTGGTTGGCCGGCTAGTTTGTTGACTAGTTGATTCGAGAGATATTATGTCCTGCAAATGGATCAGGGATACATACATGTATAAAAGATAGTGTTATCAATACGATAAGTCAATCTGACTGATTTCACAAGTCAACAAATATAAAAAGAAAGCATCCAGCAGAGATACCCACTTGCTCAAACATCTTTGACTAACGTCCACCGCCCCCTCCCACCAGCACCCAAAGAAAAGCAGGAGGTACAAGTTATCATATCTGTAAATGCTTTAGTAAAGGAACAGTGCCTGCACATCATTTGACACTATATGTTAAACGGGGCAGTTCACTCTGGCGTTGTATTCCTACGCGAATTCCATTTGTGATGATTCTCATACACATTGATAATTTTAAGATGACATAACATGACACAGAGAGGATTACCGTGTGTTACCGTTTAGACATTATCATATTAAGAATGGAAGAAACGTTCAACTTTATGGATAACAACTTCTGGTTTATTGCAAAAACGAGGTTTCGATGTAGATTCTTACTTTTTCTTACTTACTCAACAACTTCTCGAATGCGAATCAAACAGATAGTAGGAATGTGTCAAATTACCTTATGGTTTGATGACAAAGTGCTGATGATGTTATTCCAGTTCTTGGTGTCGTAGTTGACCCTGAAGAAACCACACTCCTGAATATTCACTAGGATCCATCCACCGTTCGGCACATCCACGTTCAGCTCCACTTCAAAACACGACCATTATAATGTAAGTGAGTGAGTGGGTTTCGGTTAAGGCCGCTTATTTCAGTTATACCACGACGTGATGCAAGTCTAAGACGTTTACCACTGGAGTGAAATCCATAACTAGAAAGCTGAAGTACATAGACATGTAGTCATGGCAACTGGTGGGGTTTCACTGGTATACCTCTGAGACCAAAATAAATGCGGCCCAAACTAACTCATTCACCAACCACCAGAACTAAACAAACTCACCCGCCAACCAACCAACAAAACTATTCACTCACTCGCCATCAGAACCACTCATTCGCCAACAGAACCACTCACTCACCAACAGAACCACTCATTCGCCAACAGAACCGCTCACTCACCAACGGAACCACTCACTCGCCAATAGAACCACTCACTCGCCACAGAACAACTCACTCGCCAACAGAACCACTCACTCACTTACAGAACCACTCACTCACTCACCAACAGAATCACTCATTCGCCAACAGAACCACTAACTCGCCAACAGAAACACTCACTCACAAACAGAACAACTCACTCATTCGCCAACAGAAACACTCATTCGCCAACAGAACCACCCACTCACTCACTGACGCAATAGGCTCTCAATGGTAGTTTCTCAACAACTCACGACTGTCCTCGCTGTACTTGAAATAGTGGACATCAGAGGGCGCGCTGGTAAACTTGACGTTATCGCTTGTTGTGTAAGTGATAGGAATTGTCCACTTGTACCTTAGAGGGAAACTTCAAAATATTACCCACTGGGGCACGGATATAGGTGAAGATATATTGATCATTATACATCTTCCAGCTGCTTGGCAACTTCGTTACAATGGGTTTTTTTATTGTTTGCCAAAAGGTCCACAGCAAAGTGACGCAATATGATGTAAATAACGAATGAAAACATCCATTTGAAAGCCATCCTCTTCATGACGGCAAAAGTACATCAAAATTAAAACAGATTGCACCAACCAAGGCCAACCCTTCTCTACATGCGCCAGGACCTATTTCAATCAGCATCCCCATGTTGAGTCGATGGTGTCTGTCCCATATATAGAGTATGGTACGCAATATCATCGCTGCAGTTAATTTATAATGGATCGCATTTGCGAACGCTTACTAACCTATTTAGTATGTCATATCAAAATGTTTCTTGTTTTTTGTTCAAATTCTATAACACATCAATAAGAATTGACTTATGCTGATTTTTTCCCCCGAGTTCGGTAAAGAAAGTCGTCGTCATGAGCGACTAAAGGGCGGGCAACTCCATAGTATCGCGGTATCGCCATTTTGTGGTCTGATACATGTTGATTGCGTGGTTTACATCACTTCTTGTTTTGGATTATGGATAATCAATATGCATACGGCCTAGGTTGCGTCAAGGAACATCTTCCAACCAAATGGGTTCTTTTCTAACCAATTTCGAATGGAGGTAGGGGTAAGTCCACTTCGAAAAGTTAAGTTATCATAGAAAAGTTAACGTATATACTTACGAGTAGCCGTGGCATACAGCAACGAGGCCTGTATTCGATCAAGTGATGAAATATCGTGCTTAGATTTGCATAAGGTAACAGTCGACAGGGGTATGGATGACGAGATTTAACGATACCGCGAAATTATAGAGCCCGCGGTAATATAGAGTCAATCGATAGCATGTGATGGGTATTACTTGTACAAGGAATGCTCAGTTAGCCATATCAATTTATAGGTTAAACATATCGTACCCATATTTTCCAGCATCCTGGTCGGGATTTTCCCCACCCGAAGACAGAAATCGTTCCTGTGTTAGAGTTACCGTTCCTGATCCTACAGTAACATGGACGACAGGGTAGTTCATCTGAGTTACCCAGGAGTCCATGATTTCCGTCATGTCCAGATCTACTGAGTTGGCCTGGGCTTCTTGAAGAGATGACGAAACAGTAATAATAACAACAACAATCTACATGTGATGTCATCACACATACATCTAGGAAAATGTTAAGCACAACCTCTACCAGTTTTATCTCTAACGTGTACATTTGAGATGACCTCGTTTGGACATTGTCTAAGAAATCATCGATACATCCTGAGTATTTGGTCATATTTATTTTCTGTTATTCCAGTTATATGTCTGTAAATAATTACGTTTGGGCCAGAATATCTACTGATTGACACCATAGGCATCGATCTACGGAACTTGGATATGATGACATACACCAAGAAAGTCAGCGAGGCTGACCGCGAGAACCCGTTACGACAAACGAACAGTGTCTTCAGTGTGACGCGCGAACGCTTTAACCACGAAGTTGCGCCACCACTCTCACCAAGCTGAAGCATTAGAAATCGTGATGAACTAAATGATTTGTGTAAATGATACTTATCTCTGTCAAGGCCTTCCACAGGTCGTTGTGTTCAGCATTACCAAAGGCATTTGTTGCAAGGTAGCGCTGATAAGACACAAATGTATCGAATTAACAAAGTAATGTCATGCAAGGAAGCGTGCAGGTAAGGGATTGATGGTTTGATACTGTCTTTCAAAAAACTGATTTTGTCTCATGTATGTCTTGAATAGAATAGAATATTCTGTCTCTGACAAAGCTCCCAGGCCGTATTTCATAGCGTTTACGTTAGAACAAAGCCACACATTGTTTGGAGTACCTGTGAACCTATGAATAGTACATGTAATTGTTATGGCTGTCAACAGAAGATTAACTAATCTTTTAAATTTTCGAATGCATTATTGTCAAAGTTTAATTGACTCTATTTTTGTACAATCTTGATTTCTATGCTTGACCAACCCATGTTACATAAAGCATGTTATACAATACCCTAGAGAGGAAAGTTATTACATTAATTACATAAGTGCTTTAAAGCCAGATAAAATTAGCCTTTACAAAAAGCAGCATGGTTTGATCAAAGTCGTGTCCTACACTTTCACAATTGGCCAACTTTTATCAGTTTAACTCACGTTCAATCCTTTAATAAACAAGTCCTGCCCCATCACGAGGTGCATCATACGCACGATAGCGGCGCCCTTAAGAACAAAAATAGTATTTGTTAGTTTTCCTACACCTGGGCATAATAATAAAAATAACAACAATAATAATAATTTTGTTGATGGATCTGTACTGCTTGACGGTACGGATATGAGTGTCAACCAAGCAAAGTACCATATCAAGTCGGCCCAGACTTTTAAAGGAGAGGCTATCTGAACGACCAATGCATCGAATTTATGTCCAATGTGTTGAGAAGATCAGCAATCCTGCAGAGTCCTTTGCTTGGATGAAGTCGTCTGGCCTGAAAAGTGAAACAGAAGGCTTTCTGTTTGCTGCTCAGGACCAGTCACTTCCCAGTGTGATTTTGCATCAAAATGTAAAAATGAAATGTAGATTATGCAATGAATTTAATGGGACTGTCCACCACATTGTCTGTGGATGCCCAGCTTTGGCACAAACAAGTATCTTGAGCGACATGCTGACGTCGCTCGATCCTTTTATTACCGTCTTCGCCACGCTTGTGGTTCTGACTCAGAGGTCCATCCATGGTACGACCCAGAATATATAGAGGGCGTCATGGAAAACGATAAATACAAAATTCTTTGGAATGGGCTTGTACATGGCCTCAGACCTTTCCAGGCCAACAAACCTGTTCGTGTTCTTTTTGATAAATCCAATGAAATTATTTATAGTTACTTTCTGTCCCTTTTGACACTAATGCCATTGACAAGATTGAGGAAAAACATGGCTAATCTGCAGACCTCGCTTTTGAAATGTCACGTTTGCATCCCAAGTACCAAGTTGTCCGACTCCCCATTGTTCCCGGTACCTTAGGTTTGGTACCTTAGGTTCGAATGTGTTGCCAGGAATGCAGCCCTTTTGACAATCGGGGTAATGCAGAAGGCTGCAGTGTGGGGGAAATATTCTATGAACAGTTCTGGCAGGGTTTGACAAGGCAGCGCTTCCTGGGAGAAGTCCCTTTCACTGTCTGGGCTGTGAGTAGAGAGGGCAAGGGCCCTAAGCTGATGATGAGCCTAACCAACCTGACTGTGCCAGGATCACCCAAACCCTCTTTGCTGCATTAATTTATCATCATCAGCATCATCAGCATCATCATCATCAGCATCATCATCATCATCATCATCATCATCATCATCATCGTCATCATCATCATAATTGGCCCACGATCAATCATTCCAGACGCCATATTATTTGGGCTTTCTGTCAACCGGGAGGGCTCGATCACATGACCCTGTGACCCCATGTACATGTAGCACATACCTTAGAGTATGTGACACTGTCAAATATAGAGCTGATATCTCCCGGTGACATGACGTCAGCAGTGAGGGGATGCGATGACGTCAGACTGTCGGATGACATCACACCGTGAGTGCTTGCAGCAACATTGATGTCCAGCTGAAACAAAACAACTGATACTGACCTTCCCCTCCTGGTTGTGTATGTCTACAGCGTGCCTTAGGTCTTAGGCGAACATTATAACACATGCTTGCAAAATACCAAAAGTAATATACCATCTAAACAAAAGCAGGTACGTATACAGAACTTTAAGTTTTTAATTTATATGTCATGCCATATTGTGTTTAATGGTCATAAACTAATTTAATTGTCCTTTACATGCGACAAAATACGATTAAGAGGCTTGGCACATCCTCGGTTATTCAATATGATCAGATGCTGCTTTGCTTATTTGTTGCTGAATTAATGTGGTATTATAATTTTCATTACTGCATGTCTATGGTTATTAAATTTGTATTTCTGAAATGATATGGTGTTTTTCTTTTTTAGAGTCCGATCCAGATACAGACCACCTCTATAATCTCCATTAACCTACCATCTTCCAGCTTGGGTAGATCTCTGCAACTATGTGGTAGTCAAGAAAGGATGCAAATCCTTCGTTTAACCACAACCAGCTCCACCACTTTGGCGACACCAGGTTACCGAACCACTGATCACAGAAAGGTAGACGTTTGTACACAATACTAATACTAATACTTACAAGAATAATAACAATACCGGTGAGTATATAGTTATAGGAAAATGGAAGAAGAGGAGAATAAGAAGGAAAAGAAGGTGAAGAGGGAAGAAGAGGAGGGAAGAAGGAGAACAAAAGGAGGAAGCTGATGAGAAGAGTGCAAAGAAGGAAGAAGAGAGGAGATGAAGAAAGAAAAGAAGGCAAAGAAGAGAGGAGCAGGTGAAGGAGGAGAAGAAAGAGGAGAAGAAGGCAAAGAAGGCAAAGAAGGAAGAAGAGAAGGAAGAAGAGAGGAGCAGATGAAGGGTGAAGGAGAAGGCAAAGAAGGAAGAAGAGCAGAGCAGATTAAGGAGGAGAAGAAAAAGAAGAAGAAGGAGAAGAAGTCAAAGAAGGAAGAAGAGAGGAGCAGATTAAGGAGGAGCAGCAGGAAGAGCAGAAGAAGAAGGAGCTGACGAAGAAGTGGAAGGAGGAGGAGAGAAAGAACAGAAGCAAATTAAGAAGACGAAGAAGGAGGAGGAAGAAGAAGGAGGAGCAACATATTTGTTATCCCTAAATTTGATGATCAGGGCGATATCATTGGAAAGACTTCTGCCCGTATTAAGGGGTGTTTTTATTGTATCTATGCATTTAATAACACCTGACACATCAGTTATGTTTTATGACAGACAAAGGTGACAAGACAATACTATCGTTAAAGTTTCCTGCACACCAAAATGAGAATCATACCATATGTGAAATCTCGTGGGCGATGACCTCCGCTATCCAGTTCTCATCAGAGGCTGAGGAGACCCCAGGTTCATAGAGTAGAGCTTCCCTGTAGGGGATGAGACCCCAACTCTCCGTAGCTCCAGCCACGAAGTCGGGGATGACGATGTTGTCTATTATGTAGATTTCGGTAGGATTTTATGTATTTGTTGTTTAAAGACGCACAAAGCAATATTGCAACTATATGACGTCAACTTATTAATCATAGGGTCTGTGCCAGAAAAAAACAAAGTGACTGAAATCATCAGCAAAGACACGCCATCAAGAAAGTCCAAATAATGTGGGTCACTACTTTAGTACTTACAACAAGCATGTGTTTGGTACTGACAAACCTAGAAACATAATCAGGGGTTTCGCACCTCTGAACATCGAAATGCCGGGCTCCTCTTGCCTCCTAACAACATACATGTATGTGTCCCTGTATAATGATTGATGGTGAGTAGCCAAGTTGTGAATGCGTTGGCTCTTGACGCCGATGACCCGGACTCGATTGGCCCCTGTTGCAGTATTGGGATCATGCTAAGGTATTGTTACAAGATGCGTAAAATCTCACTCACTCACTCACTCACTCACTCACTCACTCACTCACTCACCCACTCACCCACTCACCCACTCACCCACTCACCCACTCACTCACTCACTCACTCACTCACCCAGTCACTCACTCACTCACTCACTCCAAATGAATTTTGGGTGCTCAGCAGTGTTCGAAATAAGCATATTATGTGTAATGTTGAAGCTAACCAACCCAGTTTATCGTACACATAGGCAGGCTGGAAGTACTCGGATAATCTGTTAAACATCTTGATCCCATGCATCTGAGCCTTGTCTGCATATTGAATCTTCTTGGGCATCGCAAAGGTCCGATACTGAAAGTAGCAGTGTGTCATGTACAAGCAAATCAAGACGCCTTAAACTGGGAGTGTCTGTCATGTACAAGCAAATCAAGACGCCCTGAACTGGGAGTGTCTATCATGTACAAGCAAGTCAAGACGCCCTAAACTGGAAGTTTCTATCATGTACAATCAAGTCAAGGCGCCCTAAACTGGGAGCGTCTATCATGTACAAGCAAGTCAAGACGCCATAAACTTGGAGTGTCTATCGTGTACAAGCAAGTCAAGGCGCCCTGAACTGGGAGTGTCTGTCATGTACAAGCAAGTCAAGATGCCCTAAACTGGGACTGTCTATCATGTACAAGCAAGTCAAGGCGCCCTGAACTGGGAGTGTCTATCATGTACAAGCAAGTCAAGACGCCCTAAACTGGGAATGTCTGTCATGTACAAGCAAGTCAAGACGCCCTGAACAGGGAGTGTCTATCATGTACAAGCAAGTCAAGATGCCCTAAACTGGGAGTGTCTATCATGTACAAGCAAGTCAAGGCGCCCTGAACTGGGAGTGTCTATCATGTACAAGCAAGTCAAGACGCCCTAAACTGGGAATGTCTGTCATGTACAAGCAAGTCAAGGCGCCCTGAACAGGGAGTGTCTATCATGTACAATCAAGTCAAGACGCCCTAAACTGGGAGCGTCTATCATGTACAAGCAAGTCAAGGCGCCCTAAAATTGGAGTGTCTATCATGTACATTCAAGTCAAGACGCCCTGAACTGGGAGTGTCTATCATGTACAAGCAAGTCAAGGCGCCCTAAAATTGGAGTGTCTATCATGTACAATCAAGTCAAGGCGCCCCGAACAGGGAGTGTCTATCATGTACAATCAAGTCAAGGCGCCCTAAACTGGGAGTGTCTATCATGTACAATCAAGTCAAGACGCCCTGAACTGGGAGTGTCTATCATGTACAATCAAGTCAAGATGCCCTAAACTGGGAGTGTCTATCATGTACAAGCAAGTCAAGGCGCCCTGAACTGGGAGTGTCTATCATGTACAAGCAAGTCAAGACGCCCTAAACTGGGAATGTCTGTCATGTACAAGCAAGTCAAGGCGCCCTGAACAGGGAGTGTCTATCATGTACAATCAAGTCAAGACGCCCTAAACTGGGAGCGTCTATCATGTACAAGCAAGTCAAGGCGCCCTAAAATTGGAGTGTCTATCATGTACATTCAAGTCAAGACGGCCTAAACTGGGAGTGTCTATCATGTACAAGCAAGTCAAGGCGCCCTAAAATTGGAGTGTCTATCATGTACAATCAAGTCAAGGCGCCCCGAACAGGGAGTGTCTATCATGTACAATCAAGTCAAGGCGCCCTAAACTGGGAGTGTCTATCATGTACAATCAAGTCAAGACGCCCTGAACTGGGAGTGTCTATCATGTACAATCAAGTCAAGACGCCCTAAACTGGGAGTGTCTATCACGTACAAGCAAGTCAAGGCGCCCTAAACTGGGACTGTCTATCATGTACAAGCAAGTCAAGGCGCCCTGAACTGGGAGTGTCTATCATGTACAAGCAAGTCAAGACGCCATAAACTGGGAGTGTCTGTCATGTACAATCAAGTCAAGGCGCCCTAAACTGGGAGTGTCTATTATGTACAATCAAGTCAAGGCGCCCTAAACTGGGAGTGTCTATCATGTACAAGCAAGTCAAGACGCCCTAAACTGGGTGTGTCTATCATGTACAATCAAGTCAAGGCGCCCTGAACAGGGAGTGTCGATCATGTACAAGCAAGTGAAAACGCCCTAAACAGGGAGTGTCTATCATGTACAATCAAGTCAAGACGCCCTAAACTGGGAGTGTCTATCATGTACAAGCAAGTCAAGACGCCCTAAACTGGGAGTGTCTGTCATGTGCAATCAAGTCAAGTCGCCCTAAACTGGGAGTGTCTATCGTGTACAAGCAAGTCAAGACGCCCTAAACTGGGAGTGTCTATCATGTACAATCAAGTCAAGACGCCCTAAACTGGGAGTGTCTATCATGTACAAGCAATTCAAGACGCCCTAAACTGGGAGTGTCTATCGTGTACAAGCAAGTCAAGAAGCCCTAAACTGGGAGTGTCTATCCTATACAAGCAAGTCAAGACGCCCTGAACTGGGACTGTCTATCATGTACAAGCAAGTCAAGACGCCCTTAACTGGGAGTGTCTATTATGTACAATCAAGTCAAGGCGCCCTGAACTGGGAGTGTCTATCATGTACAAGCAAGTCAAGACCCCTTAATCTGGGAGTGTCTATCATGTACAATCAAGTCAAGGCGCCCTGAACAGGGAGTGTCTATCATGTACAATCAAGTCAAGGCGCCCTAAACTGGGAGTGTCTATCATGTACAATCAAGTCAAGGCGCCCTGAACTTGGACTGTCTATCATGTACAATCAAGTCAAGACGCCCTAAACTGGGAGTGTCTATTATATACCATCAAGTCAAGGCGCCCTGAACTGGGAGTGTCTATCATGTACAATCAAGTCAAGGCGCCTTAAACTGGGAGTGTCTATCATGTACAAGCAAGTCAAGACGCCCTAAACAGGGAGTGTCTATCATGTACAATCAAGTCAAGACGCCCTGAACAGGGAGTGTCGATCATGTACAAGCAAGTGAAAACGCCCTAAACAGGGAGTGTCTATCATGTACAATCAAGTCAAGACGCCCTAAACTGGGAGTGTCTATCATGTACAAGCAAGTCAAGACGCCCTAAACTGGGAGTGTCTGTCATGTGCAATCAAGTCAAGTCGCCCTAAACTGGGAGTGTCTATCGTGTACAAGCAAGTCAAGACGCCCTAAACTGGGAGTGTCTATCATGTACAATCAAGTCAAGACGCCCTAAACTGGGAGTGTCTATCATGTACAAGCAATTCAAGACGCCCTAAACTGGGAGTGTCTATCGTGTACAAGCAAGTCAAGAAGCCCTAAACTGGGAGTGTCTATCCTATACAAGCAAGTCAAGACGCCCTGAACTGGGACTGTCTATCATGTACAAGCAAGTCAAGACGCCCTTAACTGGGAGTGTCTATTATGTACAATCAAGTCAAGGCGCCCTGAACTGGGAGTGTCTATCATGTACAAGCAAGTCAAGACGCCTTAATCTGGGAGTGTCTATCATGTACAATCAAGTCAAGGCGCCCTGAACAGGGAGTGTCTATCATGTACAATCAAGTCAAGGCGCCCTAAACTGGGAGTGTCTATCATGTACAATCAAGTCAAGGCGCCCTGAACTTGGACTGTCTATCATGTACAATCAAGTCAAGACGCCCTAAACTGGGATTGTCTATTATATACCATCAAGTCAAGGCGCCCTGAACTGGGAGTGTCTATCATGTACAATCAAGTCAAGGCGCCTTAAACTGGGAGTGTCTATCATGTACAAGCAAGTCAAGACGCCCTAAACAGGGAGTGTCTATCATGTACAATCAAGTCAAGACGCCCTAAACTGGGAGTGTCTATCATGTACAAGCAAGTCAAGACGCCCTGAACTGGGAGTGTCTATCATGTACAATCAAGTCAAGACGCCCTGAACAGGGAGTGTCTATCATGTACAAGCAAGTCAAGACGCCCTAAACTGGGAGCGTCTATCATGTACAAGCAAGTCAAGACACCCTAAACTGGAAGTTTCTATCATGTACAATCAAGTCAAGGCGCCCTGAACTGGGAGCGTCTATCATGTACAAGCAAGTCAAGACGCCCTAAACTGGGTGTGTCTATCATGTACAATCAAGTCAAGGCGCCCTGAACAGGGAGTGTCTATCATGTACAAGCAAGTGAAGACGCCCTAAACTGGGAGTGTCTATCATGGACAATCAAGTCAAGGCGCCCTGAACTGGGAGTGTCTATCATGTACAAGCAAGTGAAGACGCCCTAAACTCGGAGTGTCTATCATGTACAATCAAGTCAAGACGCCCTAAACTGGGAGCGTCTATCATGTACAAGCAAGTCAAGACGCCTTAAACTGGGAGTGTCTGTCATGTGCAATCAAGTCAAGTCGCCCTAAACTGGGAGTGTCTATCATGTACAAGCAAGTCAAGACGCCCTAAACTGGGAGTGTCTATCATGTACAATCAAGTCAAGACGCCCTAAACTGGGAGTGTCTATCGTGTACAAGCAAGTCAAGACGCCCTAAACTGGGAGTGTCTATCGTGTACAAGCAAGTCAAGAAGCCCTAAACTGGGAGTGTCTATCCTATACAAGCAAGTCAAGACGCCCTGAACTGGGAGCGTCTATCATGTACAAGCAAGTCAAGACGCCCTAAACTGGGAGTGTCTATTATGTACAATCAAGTCAAGGCGCCCTGAACGGGGAGTGTCTATCATGTACAAGCAAGTCAAGACGCCTTAATCTGGGAGTGTCTATCATGTACAATCAAGTCAAGGCGCCCTGAACAGGGAGTGTCTATCATGTACAATCAAGTCAAGACGCCCTAAACTGGGAGTGTCTATCATGTACAATCAAGTCAAGGCGCCCTGAACTTGGACTGTCTATCATGTACAATCAAGTCAAGACGCCCTAAACTGGGAGTGTCTATTATATACCATCAAGTCAAGGCGCCCTGAACTGGGAGTGTCTATCATGTACAATCAAGTCAAGGCGCCTTAAACTGGGAGTGTCTATCATGTACAAGCAAGTCAAGACGCCCTAAACTGGGAGTGTCTATCAAGTACAAGCAAGTCAAGGCGCCCTGAACTTGGAGTGTCTGTCATGTGCAAGCAAGTCAAGAAGCCCTAAACTGGGAGTGTCTATCCTATACAAGCAAGTCAAGGCGCCCTGAACTTGGAGTGTATAAACATACGACCTTATTTATGGCCATAAGAGAGTAGAAGTCGCTGTAATTCACAACTTGTCCACATATCATATCGACTGTTTACACGTCATGTGAATTTCGGATATAAGAAATGAATCAATGTTTACACCACTGAGTGGCATTTCTTATGATACTCATATTGTACTCATCCGTCACATTCACTGATTATGCATTAACACAACATATTGCATCAGTGAGTATGAGTGTTGGTTTTCACGCCATGCATCTGCGATACCCCACGGAGTTTCACCTCCATCAATTTACCTAGGTGAGGTGAGGTGAGGTGAGGTGAGGTGAGGTGAGGTGAAATGGGGTTTAACGTCGCGTCCAAGATTATTGCACTTATATAGCGACGTGCATGTACGTGTGTGTGTTTGTGTGGCTGCTTGTACTAGTCCAGACTGATGCCGATTTATAGTGCTAGCTCACTGAGATACCATGCCGCAGTTTAACATGAATACCCCACTCAGACACAGTATACTGACTCCGAGCCGACCAGTCCTTGGTTTAGCCCCTTAATGCCGAGGGCCAGACTAGGTAACAACAAGTACCATCGTTTAACGTCTTTTGGTATGACGTGGTCGGGGATCGAGCCCCGGACCTTCCGCTCTCCGCGCGGACGCTCTACTACTAGACCAAGGAGGCGGTCGATACCCCGCGGAGTTTCACCTCCATTAATTTATGACATATACCATGCATTCGTCGCCAAACCGGAAATGACGTCACCACAACTGAGCCCAGCATTTCTAACGCTAATGAGCGAAATTTGATTTGACGGCCATTCTTAGTTTGTTCATAAGATCGACGATTGTATACTTTGAGATGAATATGCATTCTTTTTATCAAATTCATCCAATATAGTACATGCAGGTTGACGATGTATTTTGAGTGAGAGAGTTGCATCTTTGGTTTCACTTTTATCAGTTTCACCGAAGTGGTAAACGTCTGAGACCTGCATCACTTCGGGGTTTCCTCCCAGGTTAAGCTGACACGCCGCGATATAACTGGAATACTGTTCAAAGCGGCGTTAAACCCAACTCACTCACTCACTCACTCACACAGTTATATCACAGCGTGTCAGCTTATTCTTTGAAGAAAGTCCGAAGATAAGTAGATCGTAAAGACGAAACTAACGGGTATGGTGCTGACCATTATTATGGTGAATCTGAGATTCGAACTCACAAATAGCAAATTCTTGAATGATCAGGTAGCAAAATTTTGCACTGAGAATTGCGGCGCCTTAGACGACAGAGTCAGTTTGTATAGGTGAGTAAATGAGTATGACTTTGGTCTGTACCAAACAGTCCAGTGGTTGATATCATGAGCATCGATCCATGCAATTGGGATACGATGACATGCATCAACCAAGTCAGCGAGCCTGACCACCCGATCTGTTACTCGCCTCTTACGACAAGCACAGTCGCCTTTTACGGCAAGCATGGGTTGCTGAAGATCTATTCTACCCCGGATCTTCACGCGTCCTCAGTGTGTATAAGTTATGTTAGCTTTGCTGTGAGGATAAGAATTATAAATTTTGTTTTGGCACTGACTCGCCAAGATTCACAAAAGGAGCATTTAGTGATGCTTACAGTAACACCGCTTGCAATATCTTCCAAGTACTCGTAGTCGCATACGATGAACGCTAGGAGGTACGTTGACATCATCACCGTCCTCTCAAATGTCTCTGCAACCATCCCGTTACTGCAACACAAGAACGGAGTTTCCTTTTTTTCAGAAAAATGCTGATGATAGTTTCATTTGAAATTGAGATCGTCCCACTTCTCAAAAAATAACGAACAGAAATAATTTACCTCAAACACAAAAATCTTAAAATAATAGTAAGGTAACAAAAAAATCTTATTCAATTTTCTCTTTGTTTTTCCTTACCTAGCCGGTTCAGTCTTGAGGCGTGGGGCGTTGGAGAGGGCTGTGTAATTCCTACCCCCTCCCTCCCTTCTCAGCAGGGTGATATCAAACTGGGCTTTCAGTGCAGGCTCGTCAAAGCAGGGAAACGCCTTCCTTGCGTGTGGAGCCTCGAACTTGGTTGTCGCCAGGTAGCTGAACAACGGAGGAAATTCAGCAGTCAACACCACCAACGTCAATACGATAAAATAGTTTGTGGAATATTGTGAAATCGTTATGAAGAAATTATGATCTAATTATTCCACGTCTATTGAATAGAAACACATTATACGATATTAGATATACGAGATGACATGATATGATATACTATACGATTCGATATATGACGGATGATTTATGCTAAGATAAGACACGATGGTGTATGGGAAATGATACGATGCGGTATCCTTGTGATATGATGTATGATAGATAACATGATATATGATACGGAAAATATGATATATGACTGAGAATAGGTTGTGATACCATAAGAAATTTGAGAAGAGCTATGATTCAATACGATATGCTAGGATACGACGGGAAATGATACAATACTATTTGGTATGAGTATATGTGATACGATACGGCATGATATATGATATATAACAACGCCATGACATGAAATAATCTAATATTATAGATAAAAGATATGATATGATATGATATGATATGATATGATATGATATGATATGATATGATATATGATATGATATGGTATGATACGAAAAGTCACGACATCAGGGATCTCATCTGACATGATACGATACGATACGATACGCATTAGCTATCATATAATGATTCGATATGACGATACGATGAACTTACACTGTCTGACCATTCTCATCATACTGGGCAAAGTAAAGTCCAGTTCCTGAGTCGGACAACGGTGCCCCGAAACTGATGTCAATCTGGTAGAGGTGCCCCACAACCAGCCGTTGCGCCAGGTGCAGTGTATAAAACTCCCGCACCGCTTCATAGGATGAACCGGCCACGCCCACTAGAGACGATGTGTTCCCATCCCACACTCGGAGGCTTGAATTATCGATATTTAGCGAAGGGTGGGCATGGAATGTTATAGTCATAGAAGCGTCTTCGGCAACTGTGTCTATTTTCACATTTCCTTGAAAATCAAAGTTGTCTTTGTTTTCGCCATATATGTTTGGATAGAGAACAAGGGTGTAGAGATACGGTCGGGTGGATATAGGGAGGCGGTAGTTCAGAGGAGTGTCTGTCGACGCTGGTGTAGATGGAGGAGTTGATGCTGGGGAGTCATCGGAGCACACATCACCTGGAACAGCAGGTGTTTTTGAAAGAGGCATATTTCAGTTTCAGTGTTAGGGAAGCCGGAAGTCAGGTCTCAGGTGTTTAATTAGGACAGATCACAGGTTTCTGGGACTTCTAAGGGGCGCAACTCTGCAACTCTCTCTCACACATACACACGCTTGTCAAGGAAGTCCGTGCACTGATGTTGATTGTCAAAGTAGGTAATACATATATCATAAACTTGCGTTTTGCACATAATAACACACCATTAATGTAGTCATATATTAAAAACAATCTGCTGCTCGTAGTACAAGTATGAAACTTTATAAATCCTAATGATTTAATCTGATTTACCAGGCTGGTGAGAATTAAACAATTTACTATGATGACATATGTGAAATCATTTAGTTTGCCAATATTATTTTGCATTTAAGTAGCATCAAATATACTATTCATGTTTGTAATACATTTGGTTGCAGCAGTTGAACAGTATTTCAGTCATAAATTGTTTGATAGGCATTACTTAGAAGTTGACGGATGACAAGGTAGACACAATTTTATGGATAACAGTATTAAAGATATCCATAAAATTGTGTCTACCTTGTATTTCAGTCATATCATATCGTGTCCTTTTGATGTGAGAGAAAAACACGAAGTTCAGGTTGGACTGGTCTACCATTGTGAACCAAAGAACGCGGATTACAAAGTGGACGAAGTTCGCGGGTAACAATATCTTTAAGACACTATTATAGCGACGTGTCGGTATAGATACTTACACCTTTATCAAGCAAAAGAAAAACAAAACAAAACAAACAAACAAAAAAACAGAATCAGGGCTAATCTGGGGTTAGAACTAACGATCGTCGGTTTCTGAGGGCAGCTCTACACGGCACATTTCGGCGTCTTAGAATTAACACATCTTGTACTCACATATTTTCTCTCCCGCGCCCTTCTTTGTCATGTCAATACACATCTGTGTCATGGCCTCGGGGGTGCTGATCTCGGGGGTGTTGTCACACCGACACACCAATCCCTGACTCCCAGCAAAGTGGACAACTACCCCCACTCCCACGGACAGTGCCACCAGCAGCATCAGCAGAATGAAGCCATGGATGGTGGAGACATAAAACCCTGTTTGTCGTTGTGAGCGGACTGCAGATTCTTCAGTGATGGGCACGGTGGAGTCTGACATGGCGGCAGATTCACGTACCTTGTCTGGAGACCCGGTGAAAGACACCAGTGGGATCTTGTCCGTGCATCTGGCAGTCAGTATTTATAGTAGCGCCAGGTATGATGTGTCTGTGTACAATTGGACGGGAGATACAAATCAACAAACCAGGGCATGGATACATAGAGGTTATCACGCGAGTGTGTTTGGGGATGGTAAATATCCTGCATTAGGAATAAACACTATGTATTAAGCTCGCCAAGGCTCGCTAAATACAATGTTTATTCCTAATGCAGGATATTTCCCATCCCCAAACACACTATGCATTTAGCTCGCCAAGGCTCGCTAAATACAATGTTTATTCCTAATACAGGATATTTACCATCCCCAAACACACAAGCGGGATAACCTCTTTATCATTCTTTAATTCTGTGCTTTAAAATCGCTTTCCCTCTCTCAGAAACATTACCGAAACATTGCGAGTTTTCCTGGAATGCGCGCATTATTATTTATTACGTCACAGGGTAAGTGATGTGTCAGTCGGACAGTGACAGTAGCCAATATAGTTCCAACTGAAATCTGTTACTTATACAGTGGCGAAGCAACATATACGCAAAACAACAGTTGTTTTTAAGTGCCTTTCGCGGCAATCCATCGGTCTATCCGCTAGAGTAACTGCCCTTTGTCAAAGGGAAGCTACTCTAACCCAAGTCTATGAGACGTCACAGCCACGGTCAGACGTTGTTGACAGTCGGTCTGTCTTGTCATAACGTTAAGAAGTGTAGTCAGATATGCACACAGCGACAAAACGAAACAAGGTAACAATTCAAACATATTTCGGCCAAATCCAACTATTTTGATTTGTGGAGAAGGTTTCAAGCCGCAGAAGTCTACAAGCGGAGATATGGCTACTGATCCCGCTTTGCTAGGCCTCTTGCCCTCGCAAAATTGTTTCGAAATTTATATCTCCAAAGTTGCAAAAACTTAAATGCCTTAGCTACGTCACAGTTAGACACATTTAGACACGTCAGTATATTAGACTGTTCTTTTGATAATGATAGTAATTATCCCTGTAGTTTATCCAGATTCCGAATGGTTAATTCTGACTCGATCGCCGAATGACGAGGGCGACGCCATGTTTGTTTATAAACAGTGAAAGTAGTGACTTGACTTTTGATATTTGCATCTCTATCCGCATATGACTCGACCCCAACGGATATCGTTTTTATCCGTTGGCTTTATCCTGCCGAGAAACCTACCCATTATATGATAAACAACAATATATCAGGTAGTGATAGATATATGTAAACAAACGGCTTCACACCGTGTTGGGCAGCTAAGTGGTTTAAACGTTCTCTTATCTCGCGGAGTGCCCGAGTTTGACTCCCCAGATGAATATAATGCATACAGCCCTTTCCTGGTGTCCCCGATGTGATATTGCTGTATTTTTGGTAAATCGGTCATGCATACCCACTAACTCATTTTGCACACGTCAATAATGTCAAAGAAGGCAAATTACCACGCAGAGGAACAGAAACATATGCTATATGGGAAGTGAGTATGTGAGTATGTTTGTACGCCGCTTTTAGCAATATTCCAGCAATATCGCGACGGGGGACACTAGAAATGGGCTTCACACATTGTACCCAAATGGGGAATCGAACCTGGGTTTTCGCCGTGACGCGCAACTGCTTTAACCACTAGGCTACCCCAACGACCCACAGTGATAGGGTTTTATGATACCAAGCCAGCCCGATAATTAAACTTTTTTTGTATTTGAGGTGAGGGGGTGAGGGTGAGGTAAAATGGGGTTTAACGTCGTGTCCACGATTATTGCACTTATATAGCGACGTGCATGTGTGTGTGCGTGTGTGTGTTCGTGCGTCTGTGTCTGCTTGTCCTAGTCCGGACTGATGCCGATTCATAGTGCTAGCCCACTGAGATACCATGCCGCAGTTTAACATGAATACCCCACTCAGACAGTATACTGACTCCAAGCCGACCAGTCCTTGTTTTAGCCCCTTAGTGCCGAAGAGTGAAACAAGAAGTACCATCTTGTAACATCTTTTGGTATGACACGGCCGGGGAACGAACCCCGGACCTTCCGCCGCTCTCCAGTCTTCTTGTATTGGACGAGTGGTCGGTTACATGACCAGTAAACTGATGTTGATACGCCACATTCCGGTACAGCCTGCAACAAGCATACAGTCTTTATGCTACAACTGCGCTGGTATGACAGCCCATCTTTACACATCAAAGTGTCCGGATGGCTAGCTACCCAAAGGGCTCAGTGGAACCGTACAACCATTGTAAATCAAGGATAAATGCGAAAATGGAAAAACGTTTTTCACGTTTTATGATATTTTGTCAACAATGTTAACAATGCCATAACATGTTTTCTGGGGGTGTCACGATAAATCGAAATATCGATATATTGCTATAGTGAGGCAATAAATCGATTGTTAAATCAGTTTTCGATTAATAGTATCGATTTCAGTTAGGAATATCGATAGTTTCGATTGCATTTACCATATCAATAAAATATGCAATGCTGTTCAAATTGGTTTTTCTTTAGTGGTAGTTATTTACACATGGTAATGTGGAAGTTTCTTTTTCTTAAATTATTAGGGTAAAGAAAAAACAAAACAGTCGTATCTCAAACTCTAAAATCCATCTCAAATGATACACTGAAAACTATCGATATTTATCGCAATAGCTCCTTGCTCCAGACAATCCAGTGATTGATATCATGATCATCGACCAACGCAATTGGGATATGATGACATGCATCAACCAAGTCAGCGAGCCTGACCACCCGATACCGTTTGTCGCCTGTTCATCGACATTCAGATCACCCTTAGGGAGATTCAGGGTTATAACAGGTCTCCAGCACCCCATACGACTTAATCAGGTTGTCAGACTCGATTACTTGAGTGTCATCGTATCCTGACGGCGTGCGACGTTGCGCATAAACCAGGCGTAATTTAGTGTATGTGAACAAGGTTTTTGAGCGTAGCTGTACCCCAACCCAAGTTGAGATTGTGCAAGTCATCCAGCAAGGCCGCCACGTAGAGTAGATTTCGGATAACCCTGACCATGCAAGCAACAGGGTTTGTTTGTTTGCTCTCAACAGTATTCCAGCCACATAAAGGCGGCCTGAAAAAATGAGGCCAGGTATATTGCAGAGACATGTACACACTTTACTCTATTGCAGAGACACGTACACTCTTTTACTCTATTGCAGAGACAAGTGCACTCTTTTACACTATTGCAGAGACACGTACACTCTTTTACACTATTGCAGAGACACGTACACTCTTTTACTCTATTGAAGAGACGCATACACTCTTTTACTCTATTGAAGAGACGCATACACTCTTTTACTCTATTGCAGAGACACGTACACCCTTTTACTCTATTGTAGAGACACGTACACTCTTTTACTCTATTGCAGAGACATGTACACTCTTTTACACTATTGCAGAGACACGTACACTCTTTTACTCTATTGCAGAGACATGTACACTCTTTTACACTATTGCAGAGACACGTGCACTCTTTTACTCTATTGCAGAGACACGTGCACTCTTTTACTCTATTGCAGAGACATGTACACTCTTTTACACTATTGCAGAGACGCGTACACTGTTTTACTCTATTTCACTCACTCACTCTCTCACTCTCTCACTCAATCACTCAATCACTCAATCACTCAATCACTCACTCAATCACTCACTCGTCAGATGAACAGACCTCAAGAACGCAGCTATAACTTAGATTGTACATGTCACAGTGACCAGATCAATATTTGACTCCAGATAACAGCGTGTCGCAGTGTACACTTATAGTGCATCCTAGAGCACACCCGTACACTCAGGTAGAAGGTAAGTGTTTAATGAAACATGACATTCTGTTGTACATCAAATACCATTTTGTACGACTGTCCTAAATATGGATAATGATCTATAACAGTGTTGTTACTGTAGACAATATCAGTTTATCTTTACGGACTGATGCTGCATATGCCTGCATACAAATAGGCCTGTAGATTACCTACCCTTACCTGGAGACCCTCATTACATGTACCTCGTGATACTCGGGGGTTCAACGGTACATGTAGACCAACTGCTACTGTTGCAGTCTAGAGCACACCCGTAGAGTCAGGTATAAGGTATAAGGTAAGTGAGTGGTGACACAAGACATTCTGTTGTACATCAAATGCCATTGTGTACGACTGTCCTAGATATGGATAATGATGTATAGCAGTGGTACTACTGTGGGCCATATCAGTTTATCTTTGAGGACTGATGCTGCATATGCCCTCAAACAAAGCCTATAAATTACCTACCCTTACCTGGAGACCGCCATGTGGTTTTCAAGCGATTGTGCAACTTTGACACTTTAACTGTTATGGTCACATACTCCCTGTGTTTAATCTGTTTGAACTGGAGGGTGTTGTTTGAGTTCGTGTCAACGTTATCTCATATTTATTACCTACGAGGGCAAACATATCTGGGTTCATAAAAATCATATGTGCCCTTGTGTCATATCACGTCACGAAACAACAGTGTATTGTTTCCGTCATCCGGACCTCATTGTTGACGTCATATGAATCTTATTGTGACGTGAGGTCGGAATGACGTCACACTAGAAACGACGTCAAAGCTGAAAATTGTGATGTCATTCAACAAATTGTGGTTCCGCTGCTATTTGCTGTCCTTATTAGTAAACACTAAAATTCGTCTCTGTATAAAAACATCTTCGGTAATAAATAGAACATTATATGAATGTTAATGTCATACTATGTTTCCGACACTCGTGCCTAAATTCCGGTAAAAACTGGAATTTAGACACTCGTGTCATAAACATAGCATGACATGAAAACTCATATAATATCCTCTATATATATGTTAGAAGTACACCTCTATTCATCTAGCAGTAACTGCATACCTGACAAGAAGAGATGGCGATGGTCACCGTTAACCTTCTCGTGACTCACAGGCAGGTGGGCTTGTATACCACTCAGGGAGATAAGAATTAACATCGAGTGAGCACTAAACCATTGACCGGGGCAATAAGCATGCTTTCGGGTTTGGATTTGGTGCATTATTAATAACTTTTATACACATTACTGTTTATTATATATGCATTATTTACAGCAGGACAACTTGACCACCAAATACTTAGAGCCTATCATGTAGCATTCAGTAACCTTAACACGTCTTGACTGCTGGTGCTACTCTATTATGTACTGTCATGTCAAAATGTGTGTTGTTTTCAATCGGCATCTTGTTACGCACCGTTTAGTATACACTGTCCAGAGACACATGGCGTCCTTCTCCTTGTAATTAGATTATCCCATATCAATTATCTAGTTAACCTGCACCTTCTAAATGAGCATCTGTGATGTCCAAGTCGATGTGTTAAAGTTGTCTATATGCATAAAATGAGTATCGTTATGTTTGATATCCAACTGGTCTGCTCATCGATGTGTTTTTGAATTTCCATATTTTGACTTGTACCATATGTTCCCGCGTTACCTCAATAACAATGAATAATTGACTTTCCTGTGCATGTGTTCATGACGGGTGCTACCGGTGGGGCGCGATAAGCTACCCTTTTTTCGAAAATCTGGTATCATCCCTTTTGGATAATGTTTCATTGACACATGCTTTGGGTACAGTCTGAATCGTACACGGGAATTTCTGCTTTAATGGATCCATCTTCAGTGCTACATTCCTATACTTTTCATCGTTATTTTGCCGTTTTCGCCCTGTGCAATCCGTTGAGAAGGATACTTAATATGATCAGTCATTCTCTGGCATCGATATACAACTGGTACTGACTGTATGACTTATTCAAAATACTTTAAAAAGCATAGTCTGGAATGGAAGTCGCAAGCTTAAGAAAGCTGCTTTCTAAGTGGCTAACGTTGACTTCCTGTAAGTCATTTCATTGGTCGGTCATAGTTCGGGAAAGGTTGTTCTGACGTGGGATGTCCTCGGCGATAGCGACAATTTGTATCTGATTGTAATGAGATTGAGGTAATCTAAGTCTGTGATTAATCCTGTTTTCTGGAAGAAGTGATCGCTATGTTTTCCACATCTACCTATGAGACAGCCCGTTAATAATGAACGAAGAGAATAAACGACTTAAAAGGCAATGCAGTTCAAAGCCGCCGCTTTAACCCACTGGATGCTGAGTTTTTCTGACGTACATTTTCCTAAGATCTGAAAAGTGAACGCTGTGCGAGAGTTGCGCTCACTCGGCACTGGATCTACCTCTGGCTATAAAATTATGCAGATACGTAGATCATCTTTTGGTGTATTTTTTACTGCAAATACTAAACCGGTTGTCAAAAAGGACACTGCTAAGTGTTGTCTGAGAATATATTCTTCGTTGAAAAACAGCAAATTTCTCCCTTTTTTTATCGTACACGGATAAAAGTACTGTGCGACGATTTTTTTTTATTTAGCAGATTTGCGGAAATTCTGCCAAATATCTGAAGGACATAAATAAACATCAAATGGATTGATATGTTTATGTATAACGTTATACATTCAATACAATCAAATATTCTGACTAAAATGGATATTCCTCTATGACGTCAAAAGACGACAGAGAGGTTACACATGTACAAAGAAAAGGGGGCGTAACCCCTCTATGCTTAGCTCTAGTTTATTGTAAAACGGGTCACTTGGAGAGAATAAGCTGTGGATAAGGATACTATATTTATCGTGGTGTTACTAAAACCATGACACCAATTAATTTGACGTTATGGCTGGTTTTATGTCTTTGACAACGTCGGAGGCCGACGACATTGTCTGATTAATATATATTTCCACTATGCTATTTTTGAAATTCATTTCTCCGAGTAAATATACGAAATTTAGATTTTTAAAAATGCTGTTATTAAAGCTGTGGATGGTGATTTAGTAATGTGTAAAACATAACGACAGTTGCTATGTACCTAAATTTCAGAGGTCATTTTCAGTAATTTTGCTTTGCCTAAAATGGCAGTGGATGATCTCAAAGAACAGGGAATTTCCCGCAGAATTCACAACTGTGAAGTATACGTGTGTGCGTGACGTATGTTGAATTTATTCTACTTCAAAATGAGGATTGAAAAGGAGTGACATATATGTCCCTCTGACATCCAGGGGGTTAAGCTAACGAGCTTTTGCACTTTAACATTTTCATTATCTTCCCATCTTAACTAGACTGACACACTCATAGCGTTTGGTGATACCCTGTAATCTGGGTTGCTAGCATCACATGCCCTGTGTTAAGGAACAATGATAAACTGGAACCATGAATCAGGAAGTGAACCAGAGTGAAATAAGATTACCAAAAGTGTTATCAATGAACCGTTATGTTCTTTCAGAATGTGGACAGGAATTAGGCTTGCGCTTGTGACTTTGTTGGCGGTGTTACATATTGCAAAGACGCAGAAAGTGTCGACTCTAAATGGCCCACTTCTTGGACAACGTCTGTCAGTGCTGGGCAGATCTCTCGACGTGTTTTATGGAATCCCATACTCTCAGCCCCCTGTAGGCGATCTCCGTTTCAAGTACCCTCAGCCGTAAGAGTCATGGGAACCGGAAGTTAGGGATGCACAGAAACCGACGCCATCTTGCTTTCAACCTGCAGGTGCTCATAACACTGATGAGACTTACAAACAGATGCCTGATGATTATAGTGAAGACTGCCTTTATCTTAACGTGTGGGCACCAACAGACAATGGCGGTAATCTGGCCGTGATGGTCTGGATCCATGGTGGGGGATTTTATTTTGGATCTACACGACTGCCACTGTATGAAGGCAAATACCTTGCAGCAGAAAATGACGTCATCGTTGTATCAATGAATTACAGATTAGGGCCTTTAGGATTCAGCTACCTGGGACCAGATACCATCCCTGGCAACATGGGCTTGATGGATCAAAGACTGGCCTTACAGTGGGTGAAAGATAACATTGCCAACTTTGGTGGAGATCCAACCCGCGTGACCATATTTGGAGAAAGTGCTGGTGGTGCCAGCGTTGGTCACCACTTGGCCTCACCTCTGTCACGTGACTTGTTTGCCAGAGCCATCACGCAGAGTGGGACCCTCATTTCCCCATGGGCTTACACTGTGCCCAAAACAGCAAAACGAAAGATGAAGAAGTTTGCTGATCTCCTCGAATGTCCATCATCTTCAACTGATGCAGACATCTATGACTGCTTGAAAACAGCAGATGCCCAAACTATGGCAGACCTTCAGCTCGGTATGTTAGACGAAGGACTTGGTTTCAGACCAGTTGTGGACAGCTACTTTCTCCCCGATGACCCCAAAAGCCTGCTTGTTCCATCAAGCAGACCAGTGTTTTGCATGGCTTTACTAAAGATGAGACAACACTGTTTTTGGCAATGACGTTGAAGATGATGAGAAACGTATCGACATTACCGGAAACATTGATTTTAAGTCGCCCAGAGTATGATAGTCTTCTGTCATTTGACATTGTAGGTGGAACAGGAATCCAAGAACCTCTTCGTCTTTTTTATGAAAGTCAGCGAGCCCCTCTAAAGGACAAAGATTATTTTGATGTTGTGATTCGTACGGCTTCGGATAGGGGAATGAAGTGTCCTCATCTTGAGTTTGACAGATTGTACTCTCCTGCTAACCCTACCTATGTGTACAGTTTTAATCACCGACTATCAATTAGCCCATATCCCCTGTGGATAGGAGCAGCCCACTGGTACGAGCTTGACTTTGTGTTTGGTTTGGTCCTTGACGAGTCTCTAGGCTGTACACAGGAGGAGGTGGAACTCAGCAGGATCATCATGACCTACTGGACAAACTTTGCCAAGTCAGGGTGAGTGAGTGAGTGAGTGCGTGAGAGAGTGAGTGAATTGGTGTGTATTGTGATCATTCTTCAACGGAATCCACAAGGTCAAAATAGTTGGAAGACATGAATTATTGAACGAAAGGTCTCTACCTCGATCTGTTATTGTCCCCAGTCATGTACATTCTCACACAATTTTACGTCAGTTCATATTAATTCACAGAAGTCATGTATTCAATGAGACCCGTTAATCATGATAACATACTATTCATCACCTAAATGTTATTTGTTGCGGGGCTAACCATGTGGTTACATTGTTCGCTCATCATGAGGAAGGACCAGGTTCTATTTCCAATGTGCACAATGCCTGAACCCCCCAGACGTGATGTTGCTTGCTTTTTGCTAAAAGTGGGGTAAACAGATACTCACTCGCTCACCTTTAAATGATACCAAACATATCAATCAATCAGTTGTTGAAACATGCAATACTTTTTGATATTTTCATATCTATTTGCAGTGATCCTAACGCACCTGTCCCAGTGAAGGTGAAGTGGCCGGCCTCTGACAACACTGATCTCACCTACATGGCCCTTGACGATGGCAACAACTATACAGCAGGACACAGGGTAGTCCATCACGAATGTGTCTTCATCAACAGGATTCTACCCATGATTCGTGCAGGTAATGTTCCTGATGGAATAGAGGGTTATTTTGCCGTTACACACAGTCGAATGCTTGAGAGGTGACATCAGCACTTGTTTCTTCTTTTGGCGAATCCAAGAAAACACTCCAAAAGTACATCGAATTGTCATGGCAAGCAGCATTTCCATTCAAGGACAAGTCTCCCTTAAACACTACATTCACTTTCAAAGAGCCACTCCAAACTGCGCCTTCTTTCGGGATCATTACATTCATTTTTAAACAAGAAGTTATTCCTTATGTTCGACCAACAGTACCTATAGAAAACCACTTGAAATATCACGTTGAGTGGGCCCAGCTCACTCACCCATTAACTTTGCTTCATGGTCGAGTATCTGTACGAGTTGTGGTTATGGAATCTTCAGTATGCAAAATAAGAGACATTTCTGGGACACATCTCTTTGTATACACTCCCACGAGAGGCTGATACGCCGTGATAGGACCGAAATAATGTCACATGCAGCGTTTGGCCAACTCACTCAATGACTAGCAAAATATGTAGCTGAAATCAGTTGGTTTTATTGCAAACAATACGTTTGTGTGATAAGCAGATGACAACAGCCCCACACGGTGTGATAAATATACTGACGTGAAGCCAGGGAAATAATGAATAAAATTTTCGTGTTCCAGATCCACCAGAAGGACAGGAGTATTGCACAAGAGGATGAAAGATCTGCCTAGTAATAATCAGTACCCGAGTAAAATACATGGATCACGAAGATTTGTGTGAGTTTGGTGTAACACTCCAACCACACCAATATATACCTAACTATGGAATAACATCATGGAATAAACAATTTGCATGCATTCTGTTGTTCCATGTTAAGTCTCGTTTAGTTTACCTTAGTCTAATTTAGTCAACTTTATCATACAATGTCACACATAGATACATTATCTACTCAGACAAGTCACCTGGTAGATAAATTATCTATTCAGACAAGTCACCTGGTAGGTACGTTATCTTCTACTCCGACAAGTCTACTGGTAGATACGTTTTCTACTCAGGCACGTCACCTGGTATATACATTATCTAACCCAACAAGTCTACTGGTAGATACATTATCTACTCAGGCAAGTCACCTGGTATATACATTATCTACCCCAACAAGTATACTGGTAGATACGTTATCTACTCAGGCAAGTCACCTGGTATATGCATTATCTACTCCAACAAGTCTACTGGTAGATACGTTATCTACTCA
The DNA here is from genome assembly GCF_023055435.1 of Haliotis rufescens. Classification (NCBI taxonomy): domain Eukaryota; kingdom Metazoa; phylum Mollusca; class Gastropoda; order Lepetellida; family Haliotidae; genus Haliotis; species Haliotis rufescens. The sequence goes on along the minus strand of NW_025963824.1, from coordinate 27,884,800 downwards.
GGCAAGTCACCTGGTATATACATTATCTACTCCAACAAGTCTACTGTTAGATACGTTATCTACGCAGGCAAGTCAGCTGGTAATTACGTTATCTACTCAGGCAAGTCAGCTGGTAATTATGTTATCTACTCAGGCAAGTCAGCTGGTAATTACGTTATCTACTCAGGCAAGTCAGCTGGTAATTACGTTATCTACTCAGGCAAGTCAGCTGGTAATTACGTTATCTACTCAGGCAAGTCAGCTGGTAATTACGTTATCTACTCAGGCAAGTCAGCAAGTACCCTATGTGTTAGACGTATCACATGCTTTTGCTGCCAATGTTGTGAAACTGGAATATTGTTGACAATGTTGTACATATAACATTCCTATTTTGCCATATCTGATTATCTGTGGTTCTAACAAGAGCAAATAGAAGGCAACTTTTAATACTGCAATGTCATTGCCTTATGTTTATCGGTGTGTGCACATTCCTATAATAGCAATAGTAACATTCATTAAAAGTCATTTGTATTATTAAATATTATAGATAAATACTGCTCAAATAATTCATAATGCCCATTGTAATAGATATAAAATGACCAGAGTGAAACACAACTGATGGTTCATTTCGGGAAAGGAAATTGCTAACTGAATCTTTCTCCATACTTTTCATCTTTGTGATAATGGCAAAGCTGCAAATTATAGTTGCTCGAAATATTTATTGACCGTCTTTCCAAAGGTCATATTATTTGTGATCAAATGTGTGAATATAGTTTTAATTTCATATTTCCTTCTTCACCAAGTTACACACACAAGCCCTCTGTGTGGACAGTTAGACGAGACGACCTTGCTTCTTTTACGTAACACGTCATACACTTCTTCCACATCCTATGTTGGGATTTGAGTTAAGGACCTTCTCCTATTACGAAAACGCCATTCCATCCATTTTGGGGTAAATGACCACGATCTATTACAAAACACCATCCACTGATTTGGTAGAGAACTTTGTCAACTGACAAACACAACGACTGCTTTCACAGTCCACTGGCTTGGTAGAGGACCTTGGCTCAACTTTTTTCCATTTCATCCTCTTCCACATCAACAACAATTTCCTCCAAAACCAAGGTTGGCTAACAATTCAGACTGTTTGGGCAGATGATTCAGGATCACACAGTATTGACCTTCCAACTATCCACACTATCCTCCACACACAAGATCTTTTGGTGAATATCTAGACTGTTGAGATGGATGTTTAAAACTCATTCAGGATCAAACAGTCTTGACATGTAACAATTGTTATATACTTGTCAACGGTGCATTTTGACGGTATGAAAAAGCTCTTGGGGGAATAAAGAACAAAATCGACATCACTGTCCCGAAACGCTTTATGCACAACATGTAAACAATAAACAACAATTGCACAATGAGCGGAATACCTGTTCTGACAACACAAACACAGCGATGAGCGGACCTTCCAGCTCAGGCGTACAAGAGATGAGCGGAGCTCCAGCTCACCTCAGGGCGTTTCCTACGAGCGGCACATCCTTCTCGAGGTCGTCCCTATGCCAGCACTCGGAATACCAAGCCTGACTAACACCCTAGTAACTGTGTAATGGTAGCACATATATAGTACTGAACAATGGTAATACAATGACGTTGCTCTGGACATGGGACTTACGGGGGTGACGTACCGACACAACTCAGGGGATGAACAATTAAGGCATTAAATGTCATACTATAAATAACAGTAATTAACGGGAAGTGTAAAGTAGCTCAGTTTGGCTGTCAGTCAATATACAATAAAATGTTGGTAAGGATTAACAACGGGGATTAGCGCCTAAAACGTAATGACAATTAAGTTATGGAGACATGGCTACAGGGTAATTTGCCAAATGTACTGCAGACAATGGTAGTCATAAATCAGTCGCTATGACAACTTCCCTCCGTTCCGTGAAGCTTGGACCCCAAGCTTACATGATGAGTCCAAATTGATATGTGTGACACGTTTTCACCAACGAAAACAACAGTGCAAAATGTTAACATAATCAGTTAGATGAGTTCAGGATACTGTTGAAATACGTGTGCACATAATTATACCTATCCAATGACGGTATGAAAGTGATCATCTAGCCAGTTTGATTTAGTGCAAGTTTGAAAACTAACCCAGTGATCTTTATAATGTGCAATTTCACTACAAGGTAATTTATCGCTTTGCACAGATTCAATAAATATATCATAGAGGTTCTTTGAATTCAGGAGTCTGGCTTGGTGGTGCGACTCAGTACCGATTAATAATAATGAGTACTGTCATAAAAAGTACGACTTAAACATCTCAGCAAATATTTCGCGTAAAGAAATTTGAAACCAGGAGTCTAGCTTTACCGCGTGACTCAAACGGTACTTGTGGGTACGTTTGCCCTTTTAAGTACAATGGGTGCTCTTCCCGTGTCCTTAAAGGAGCTTGCCCAGATATTGTGGGTACGAAGCCTAAGAAAAAAAATCCTTAATTCCGACATCAAAACTCTGAAATGCTGAATACTGCTGTGCTGTTAATTACTTAATACTGACATACAATAAACATATGTGTAGGGGTGGCTCGCCCACGAATATCCCTAATCTGAATTCAAAGTCCTAGACAATACATTCAATTTTGTACCAAACTGTGCACATTAATAACTTGTAACAAATGACAAATTCGTCGTTTAGATTTTTGAAATTACGAGTCGAGCTTTAAGGTGTGACTCGATAACCCTACAGCTTAGGTTTGTCCGGGCCCTAGCTGCAACTATATGTCTGGCGTGGCCTGGAGACATCTTCAAGATTCCCTACACAATAACTTCAAAGATCTAGCTTGACTGAAGATGTAATTTGGAGTATATTGCACATATACAAAACTGAATTTTGGAAAGACACATTTTGGCATTAATATACTGGCTTTGATCAAACATACCTGGTTGCACTTATCAACAGTCACACAATATATATCCTGGAATGAGTTCATGTAAGTAAATACAAATTAGTAAGTCCCAATGTGATATCTTGTACACAGTGTCCATCTTGTAGGTGCCCGTGAGGCGGTTTCTGTATGGTGCAGGATCTGCATGATGATGGCTGTGGTCAGGATCACTGTGGGATAGGCGTTTATACTTTTTTGGTCCTGTGTATGAACGAAATCTTGAGAGATTCCTGTTGTTTTCTTCAATCTTGTTTCTTCATGGCTTGAGTTGATAATTGTTCTTCAGTGTGGTAGGCATTTGGAGAGGTTACTGGATCGGGAGTAAACTCAAAAGTTACTCCAGCCGGATTCTAACACCAGTTGTCAACGGTGCATGTTGACGGTATGAATTAGCTCTTGGGGGAATAAAGGACAAAATCGACATCACTGTCCCGGAACGCATTATGCACAACATGTAAACAATAAACAACAATTGCACAATGAGCGGAATACCTGCTCCGACAACACAAACACAGCGATGAGCGGACCTTCCAGCTCAGGCATACAAGAGATGAGCGGAGCCCCAGCTCACCTCAAGGCGTTTCCTACGAGCGGCACATCCTGCTCGAGGTCGTCCCTATGCCAGCACTCGGAATACCAAGCCTGACTAACACCCTAGTAACTGTGTAATGGTAGCACATATATAGTACTGAACAATGGTAATACAATGACGTTGCTCTGGACATGGGACTTACGGGGGTGACGTACCGACACAACTCAGGGGATGAACAATTAAGGCAATACATGTCATCCTATAAATAACAGTAATTAACGGGAAGTGATAAAGTAGCTCAGTTTGGCTGTCAGTCAATATACAATGAAAGTTGGTGAGGATTAACAACGGGGATTAGCGCCTAAAACGTAATGACAATTAAGTTATGGAGACATGGCTACAGGGTAATTTGCCCTTGGAGTCAAATGTACTACAGACAATGGTAGTCATAAATCAGTCACTATGACATACTCTTAAAAAACAGAAACGCAAAACCGATATTTTTGGCCATAAAAGCAAAATTAGCGGACCAAGAGGTGCAAAATGATATATATAGCTAAAACGGATACATTTATTATGAAACCGCGTGCATGTTATTAGAATTGAGCGGCCCACCGTAACTTGATAATGCCCTCATATTGCTTGACGACGGGCCATTATCACGCCCGTTGTAAGGTGACGTCATACTGATGTTCAATAGTGACGTTATCTGGTTTGTTCTATGACGTTTCCATATTTGTGAAAGTGGGTCAGTGGCATTCGTTGTCTACTGATTTCAGTAAATGTTTCAAAACCGATATTGTTTATTTTTATTTGATAACAAATTCTATCCATTTTAGCTATAATAACGGTATCGCTATCGTTGATAAAAGTGGAAACAAATCCTCGGCAAGCCTCGGAGTTTTTCCACTTTTATCAACTCGTGTTGATATATTTGATATCAAAAGACACTCGGGTGAGATTCTCTATATAAAGATGCTCGATTTATCTGTAAACTTTCGGAATAGCATGAATTGATATCTAACGTTATAGAAACATGTGGAATATTCTGTGATGTTTCAGTGACACACGATTGGTCTAGCACTGTTCAGAACATGCTGGAGGCTAGTTAGTCTATATAAGTGAAGAGGGCGCATTCCTTTCCTCTCACTTTTCATCTGACAATACATCAAGACCTGCTTTCACCCCGGATTCGCAGCATTGACCGAAGCTTGATGTTATCAGACGTTTGCTATCACCCTGTATTTGTTTTTTTTCATACTGACCACTGCTATCATATTATATAGTGTCATTGAATATTGTACTACCGTTCTATTGTATACTGCCATTATAATTCCTGTGCAGTTATTTGTAAAGATTTGAAAACCTAGTTCAATTAATAATACAATTGTTGACTATATACCATGTGCTGATTGTTTATTAGTTTAACACAACTTTCTAGGTTATCTTATTGTTTCAATTTGGGAATCGACACTAAACACAATCCACACTATCCTCCATACAACGGGTAGACCTATGGCTGAATATCCAGATTGTTTGGGTAGAGGATCATGTCTCCATCAGGATCGCATCCCCCACACCAGCCTCCACACACCAGATCAATGACGGCGCCATTCTGTGTCCGGGTGATACTGTGCACTTTGCCTTCAGGTCCTTTTTCAATCCACTGAAGCTGGATATGAATGGATGTACTTTGATGCGTTTTACACAACAAGTATGACGGAACATTGCTGTTATCGAGATGGTAAGATACTAGAATGGTCATAATTAAATTATACGAAAATAACATCAATGGTTGTTCTTATGATTCTTTTTCTACATTCAAAAATGCATGTAACATTTTAACATCATAATATATTTACTTGTCGCGAAATCAAGATGACTTACTAGATTGATTATCTTGTGGTCCCAATGGCTGCGTTATAACAGCACATCTCTTTATTCTACATATTTGGAATGTTATCGATGATCGATGCTCATGATATAAATGACTGGATTGTCTGGTCCAGACTCGATTATTTACATACCGCCGTCATATAGCTGGAATATTGCCGGCGTTAAACAACAAAGCAAAGCAAAAATGTTATCGATGATTAACACATCATGTGTCTTTATAACACTAGCTAAAAGGAATCACTTACATCAGTGGAGAACTTCATCCCTGTGCCCAGCGTGTCGATGTGAAAGGTTCCTATTCGTTTGCAGCTTCCAGAATATGAATAACAATCTTCTGCTGTACCAAACTTATGTGGCTTCGTCTTGTTCCCGTTTGTGAAGGTGGTGTCAGTTCTCACAACAGTCATAGTCTAAAGCATGGAAATATACCATTTCTCCAGATACATAATATATTCTACAAGCTTATTTGTTTACGTTTTTAAGAATTGAAGGGAAATAATGATAGTTTTATCAAAACAAAATTGAAATTTGAACATATTTGAAAGAAATATATATAATAGTGCAAAGTAGTTTCTCCACTTCACTTTACCTCACACCAACTCCGGACCCACACACTCACATATCACAGAAACCGAAAGTAAAAGGGCACTTACCGATGGCTTTACTCTGATCTTCTGATACTCTGTTACTCCGTCTTTACCAACACCAGCAGCTAGTAAATAAAGCTGTTCATTTCTGCAATTATTGTTCGACCTTTTGGGATAGTTTCCAATGTTCCTATTTGGCAGTGTGACATATTCCATCTGGTGTGTGTCATTCATCAAGCAGTAGACCTTCACTGACACACCCTCAAACTGAGAAGCCGACGGAATGATCTTGTACTCTCCACTCTGAGCTTCTGGGTTGTTTTTCCTGATCTCAAAACATGTCTTAGGCTCTGTAAAGCAATGATATTATACATCACGTATTTTGAAGTAAAGATATTGTACACCATCAATTGAATTAACGTAGTAATTACGCTTTTATTTATCTGTGGCACAGGTTCGGTATCACAGTTGGCTCCAATTACTAAAGTAAAAAGGAACAAAGTGACAAAGAGGGGTATTGTGGACATGTATTCAATCAAACGTCCTGAAAGATAAATAGCAAGCTTTTCTCCTAGTCTATATAGGTTTAAAACCTGAGGTTCATTTTATATCCATGTTTTAGTTTTTAGATCTATTGTGTGAACTATACAATGTTTTCTCTCAACGAAATTATGCTACCCAGTACCTTGCTCGTTGTCGTTGAAGATGTCAAACAATCCGCTGCCTGGGTTAAGGACGCTGTCAGATATTGGCTCTAAGTGTCGTGTGATGCACGTGCGGCTTGTGTCAGAATACTGGAACTCATGGCATGACATGCGGGAACACAACATGGCACATGTCGTTAGTCCAAACACTTTTTGGACCTGGAGATGTTGGGAATCTTCTAAAACGGCTGGAACGCCACTGGTTGACTTTTTAAAATGAGATTCTTCCAAATTAAATGTTATTGATATACCAACAACCAAGAAAAGAGTCCTGAAGTAGCCAATATCCATCTGCATTTTCAAAGACGTTCATGTAATACAAATCAAGTAAACGGATGGTCTTCCTATCCTGCCCAGCTACGGTAATCAAAAGGAGTGAGAAAGAACTACATGTTTGGAGGCAGACACGGGTCACATTAACATTACATGCATGTGACGTGAGACGTAGTGGAGATACCACTGTTGTCATGATCAATAAGATTGCTACAAAGAGATCGCTTTGTTATCTAACGATTGAAGTAATGGCAGACAGCACTAAGTAATGATTTATCGAAACATTCCTCATTAGGACGGTAACTGAGGCAAATCTGTGTCTAGAAAGGTCCTTACAGTGATTTTCTATAGATTGTGTGGTAATCGAAATTGTTGTATGCAAAACCATGGAGCATCTCATTTATGATTGAAAGGAAAATGTCTCCTGTACATGTATAAATTGTGTCAGAATCATCATTGTACTGGAGGATCAGCTATGACACGATGACCATTGCACTCCACACAAAACCCAGTTTCCTGACGCTTGGAACAATGTTGCCATTAATGTATATGCGCATATTTTCAAAAAATCCAAATCAGTTAAGGTCTACTTCAGGAATGCATGGAAATGTTGTAGAAATGCACACATTAACATCAGTATCAATACCTGTTCATGATCCTGGCCGGTGTGTTATGTCTCATATGGTTAGATGAGGTGATTTGTTGTTAACGCCGCATTCAGCATTATTCCAGCTATATGACAGCCGTCTGTAAATAATCATGTCTGGACCAGACAATTCAGTGATTGATATCATGATCATCGATCCACACAATTGGGATACGATGACATCCATCAACCGAGCCAACGAGCCTGACTACCCGATCCCGTTAGTCACCTTTTATGGAAAGCGTGTCTCATATGGAGCATCTGTATGCCAGGGGGTAGCGTGTCGCAGGAAGCGACGAACGGGATCGGGTGGTCATGCCTCGCTGACTTGAATGATGCATGTTATCTATCGGGAATGTGTAAATCGATGCTCAGGTATATCAATAAATGGATTGTCAGATCAAGGCTCGAATACTGCATGCGGCGTTAAAAAACAAACAAACAATACCAAATTTATGACGTTTACATGTGGGCGCATTTGAAAATATTTCAATTGTACAGGTAGCATTAGTTAGAACCTCCTGACTAACACTTCATACACCGTTACTCTACACAAGCAGCCATTAGACATGGCTGTTCATTACTGTTCGACCTCCAAAATATTTTCCAATGTTCCTATTTGGCACTGTGACATACTCCATCTGGTGTGTGTCATTCATCAAGCAATAGGCCTTCACTGTCACACACTGAAACTGAGGAGCCGAAGGAGTGATCTTGTAAACTCCACTCTGAGTTTCTGGGTTGTTTTCCTCATCTCAAAACATGTCTCAGGCTCTGTAAATAATAACAATACACATCGACATATTTTGAAGTAAAGATGGTAAACACCGTCAATTGAATTAAAGTAGTAATTACGCTTTTGTTTATCAATGTCTTGGCTTCAGTATCACAGTAGACAACAATAACTTAAGTTAAAAAATACAATTTATAATGACCATAAAACTCGTTGTGGACATGTATTCAATCAAACGTCCTGAAAGATAAATAGCAAGTTTTTCTCCCAGTCTATATGATTTTAAAATCTGTCGTTCATTTACGTGTCCTTGTTTCAGTAACATGTGTATGGAGTTCCATGGCGTGAATTATACAACGTTTTCTCTCAATGAAATTATGCTACACAGTACCTTGCTAATTGCCGTTGTGGTCATCAAACAATCCACTGTTTGGGTTAAGGACGGTTTCGAATCTGTAAAGGATGTAATAATAACACAAACCGCGTAGTGTGAAGCAAACATTTTGGACACCCTCAAGACGGTTCCAGAACGATCCAAAGGAAATATGTTATTTTTAACAATATAGTTATTAACAATTTGTTGTAACTCTAAGTCAGTAGGGAATTGGTGATGGACTTCGTAACAAGACTACATTGTTTACAAGGCAACAAGAAGACACTTACTCTTTAATGCAAATTGTGTGTGTTGGGAATGCTACCGGTGAGCAGGGCATTTTGCGAACACCTGTCGCATCGAAGATTGTCAGTTATCCATTCACAAGGTTTTAGAGTATATGCTCACTCCTTCACCTGATGAAGGAGTAAGCACATACTTCTTTATAATGAGGAACACGACGTTTCAGAGTTAAGGTAGTAAGCGTATACTCCGAAACGTTGTGTTCTTCATAAAAAAGAAGTTGACACGCATATATTCTCTTCCTTATGTGTATCACTTCTAAATGCCTTTCAAAGACAAGATGAGATTGGCCGAGGGTAAGCAGGTACTAGTGGGCTACCGTTGCCATGTGGAGATAACATCTTTACTAGCGCAAAACAAGTGCCAGGTCATGCAATAAATTTTCCGTAAACACACACAGTCCATTGTCACTAAGGTGGACGCCTTCCCAGGCATACCATGCCTTGTCTGATGCCAGGATCTGGGGATGTGGCACGATGGTACCGCCGAGCTCTTCGGCGGTGGATATTGTTCCGTATCCCCTTGATCTTTATTGGATCCCTGGCATCGTGCCAGTAGTGGCGGGGCAGCATTGAGGATATGATGATCCTGGTGTCGGGAAGCTGGAGTCGTATCCGAAGAATTACATTATATGTCACACGTGATACCTTCAACAGAACTGTAAATAAGAGCAAGATTGCTTCAACTAGTGTTTCTCTCACACATAAGCAAATAAAAGCATTAATGTATAAATGATGTCTGGAAAGAACTGATCACTATGTTTTCCACATCTACCTACTCCATGAGACAGGTCGTTAATAAAGGCAACCATGTTTAAAGATAACCTGACAATCAAAGAATCACGCTAAGGTAATACGCAAGACGCACTTTTAAATATCTTCCTATCTCATCCAGACTGACAAAATTATAGCTTTTGGTAACAGCCTCTAATCTGGGTAATTAGCATCAGATATCCTGTGTAAAAGAACAATGATAAGCTGGGACCATGGAGGAGGACGTGAACCAGATTGAAAAGTGTTAGATCCAATCCGGGTGACCTTATTAGGAGAAAGTGCTGGTGGTGTCAGCGTGGGTCAGCACTTGCAGTCACCCTGTCACGTTACTTGTTTCACAGAGCCATCATACAAACGCCAAAACAGCAAAACGAAAGATGAAGAAGTTTCCTGGTCTCCTTGAATACCCCTCGTCTTCAACAGATGCGGACATCTATGACTTTTTGAAGACAGCAGATGCTCAAACTATGGCAGACCCTCAGCTAGGTTTGTTTGATGCAGGACTTGGATTCAAAGCAGTTATGGATGATTACTTTCTCTCCAATGACCCAAAATCATTTCTGTCCAGCGGTTCCATCAAGCAGACCTACCCTGCAACAGTTACCTAAACGTATTGTCATCATGGTCAGTTAAGCCATGACTCCACAGCTCGCCTGGTTATCAGTGTGGACAGTGTGTGGACAGTAATAGCATTTTTTCGGATATATATGAGCAGAATTACGATGTGATTCGAATGCAGGGAGGACTCATGACACGTTCACCTAATATTAACATGATGTTAATCAGTTCGAAAAATATGTCGTAGCAGCCATGGACTGCTTATACATGAAGTACTAACTTACAATATTCAGTGTATGAATTGCAGTTTACAACGGAAGAACAAACAACGTATTTAGATATGTGATGGACTGGGAGCACACATTGAAACACGGAACGTCATTGATGAACGTACATGTAGCAAGTATTGTTGATGATAAGCAATTGCAATAGTAATGTCATGTAATTAGGTAAACATGTAACTATGCTTGTCATAAGAGGCGACAAACGGGATCGGGTGGTAAGGCTCGCTGATGCATATGTCATCGCATCTCAATTGTGTAGATCGATGCTCATGATGTCAATCACTGTATTGTCTTGTCCAGACTCGATTATTGACACACCGCCGTCATATAGCTGGAATATTGCTGAGTGTGGCGTTAAAAAGCAAACAATCAAACAATCAAACCCTATGGAAATCGTAGTTCAGGTTCCACTAAAAGAACTCGATTCTGGATGCTAACAAGCGCCATCAGCATTAATAAGACCCACACTGGTCGGAGAAGACTCCTGGATTCTAAAATTCAATGAACTATGCACATAAACGGAACTGTTAATTTGAAATCAAATATTACCTATTAAAACTGTTTCTTAGGAAAGGGTTCCGTGCATTGTGAAACCTTATAACTCTCCGACTGCATTCATCTCGCGTCTTCACTCGGAAGGAGTAACCGACTGAATCATAAGTGTATGATAACAATTGTCACAAGTAGGTAACGGTAACTAGTAAGTGCGTGAGTAAAAACATCAAACAATAGTAAAATTCTGTATCAACATGTGTCATCACAACATTTTTCACTGTGAACCATATATTTGTACCACATAACTATGAAACCTTCGGTTCTTATGACTCCATTTCAGTTTTCATGCCTGAATCTCCATTCGTATTTGAATTCTCAACATTGTATTTCAATTTTCAGCTTTATTTTTGAAGACACTGTACATGGAATCATATTGCATAACCGTGCGACCCGCAGTCGTCATGTCTCGTAGATTGTAGTTCATTTGTTTTCCTGCATGTACACGCTGAGCAAACAATGCTTTGTAATGGTCCGCGAAACATATACAACGTCCCGTATGGACAGCGCAACCGGTAACCTTCTCGTAGAAGTAGTAGTAGTAATATAAATAGTCTGTATTACCCCTAATACATAACAATCGTTTCACTAGAATCGTCAGATTGCCCTTGTGCTATTGAATGGTCGCCTATTGGTTCGATATTTACACAAAGAGGGTAATTGGTTGTACTGTCAACATACCATTCTGGTGCAGTCGCAATTGTTATGTGTTCGCTGTTGCCATCCAACTGCCGAGACCATTGCTTGCACAGTTCGTATCACGTTGGCAGTCTTGGTGGGACTTTCTGTCGAATCGATATTGAACTGTGAAGTAGTTTATTGTTTTTTTATTGAGGAGGAATTGTAATGTTTGACAGCAAGCGAGCAGGAATCACGCACGTTGAGACGCCCAACGCTATCACCGTATTCGTACGTGCGTGATTCCCGTGCACCCTTTCGAGTTGAGTTGATCGGTTCAACTGTGTCATATGGCCCTGTGACGCAGGGGTAGCATTATGCAGATGGCTGTTTCAATGAATGCTCGTTCTACCCGTGACGAACAGGTCTGGTTGTTGATGAAATATAGTGATAGCTAAAAAGACAGATTTTTTATTCATGCACTGATTGTCTTTAAACCTTCCAGACTAAAGGTATGTGTAACATGAGGTTTCTGAGATGTAGTATTATGTCAAATCCGTCTGATCAAGAGACCTTGTGATGTCACAGAAGAAGATCACAATCAGATTTCATATGTAAAGTGACGTCACAAACAACGCTTTTGAATCAGAGTTTTTATTAACCCAGTTTTGAGAAATGGGAAAACGGTGAATAAGGTGCATAAACATTACTGGTGAATATATAACGTTAATTACATACAATGTTTACATATCAAATAATTTAAATCTTTAATATCATACCTAGCGGAATGAGTACTTAAAACAGGTGCGAAAAGGTCATATTTGCATGTTACCATGTATGGCGACAAGAGAGGAACACATCATGGATCAAATTGGGCACATCATCTAAATATGCCGTCAGGTAAATTAGAGAAAAACAAATGTTACAGCATTGTAATTCCATTAAATATGTTAACAATATATAATTTCAACAAAGTCAGCCATTGAACTAATTTACTGTCAGCATTGGTGTTCAACTATTGTTTGTTTAATATTGAGGATGAAAATATTAATAAATATGTAACAATATAATGCCAATCGTGTTTCTCCAGCAATTATTGCCACAATTAATACTAGTATATCATACACTTCAGTTAGATTTACCCAAATTTTCCACTTTCAACCATTATGTAACTTCTATGTTTTTTGTTATACAATATATTTTTTTTCACATTATCAACAAAAATTTACAATAAACTAAATCTCAATAACGCTGACAAGTATCATCATAAACCATCAAAATATTTGTTAAATCTAAGGCAGGGTTTCAGGGAACAGCTAACATTGTCCTTTCAGCTATTGGCCTGTGTGAAATGTTGATTTAATGTAATTCACACACTATTTCAATTCTCGCGGCTATTGAAACAAGTTTTTGAAAAGTTAGCATTATTAAATATAATAAGAAAAACAGTTAATTGCTAACTTTAGCGATGGTGACAAACGCCTACCGTCAGCTGTCACAAAATTGATGAATTATTTTTCTTCGAACAAACACTCTTTTGGGGGGCAACATCGTCATCAATTTAATACTGAGGAAGAAAGTATCCATAACTATGGAACTAGTAACACATTTCAATTATGTTTCTCCAGACATTAATGGACTAAATCCTCATTATGGTGACAACCATCATCATACATCACCAGAATATTTGTTAAATCTTAGAACACCTTTCAGAGACGAGACATATTTTGACCAAAGCGTTGTCATATAGATATACATACATATAACAAATATTATCTTAAGTTTGGTGATGTGAACATTAATCGTGAAAGAGAAATTCTAATCCCAGACTCTTATCAGGTAATCGTGACCTTTGACATAATGGCCTATTATATCTCAACTCTCGTGGCTACTGCAGACAAGCTGTTGAACAAAATTAAAATCTTAATTATTTTATGTATAATATATTAAAACAGTAAAGGATTGAGTTTGGTGATGATGGCAAACATCTATAGTGAATGATGAGTAAAAGCGGTAATATAGAATGTTTCTAGGAACAATCACACTTATTGATATCATCTACTGCATAGAAGTTGAACAACCTATATCTTCGTATGTCCATAATTAGTGTAATGTTTCTTATAATATTCAAACTAAAACTAACGTGTACGTTCAAAATTGGTTACACCATAAGGGACACGGCAATGTGCACAACATTTCGGGGAAACAGTAACATGGAACAGCATTAAAACACATACATGTACGTCGATCAACATATAGTAAGCTTACCATGCATGTCAACAATGTGAACCAAAAGCGGTTTCTCATGTTTATTTATGTTTTGTGTGGATAAGCACTTTCACTCTTAGTCTACCTATTTCGAAGAAAAGCTATGGTTTTATCATCAAAAACTTGGTTATGAAAGACGACAAACAGATTGTTATTTTAAAAATAGACCCGTTCAGTTTCTGGGTGCTTGCACATGATTAGATTTCAAGGTGAAACGTAATTATATTGTCAAGCCTTGTGTTTCTATTGTATTACAGAACTATCTCCCTGCAAATACTTAAAGGCATACCCAGAGAGAGTAGGCTAGACCCCAACGTCACCATTCTTGTAGAGTTGACTCCGATCGGATCAAGTTAGGACGTGTAAGTTGGTTTATGTGTTTATATTGCACCCCATGTGTTAAACGTTTCATATGTTATTGCAGCTAGTGGCGTAAAACTGGAATATATTTGACAATGTTGTAACATTCCTATATTGCCATATCTGATTATCCGTGGAAAGAGTGAGTGAGTATGGTTTTACGCCGCTTTTAGCAATATTCCAGCAACATCACGACGGGGGTCAGCAGAAATGGGCTTCACACATTGTACCCATGTCGGGAATCGAACCCAGGTCTTCGGCTTGGCGAGCGAACGCTTTAACCACTAGGCTACCCGACCGGCCCCCGTGGATAGAACAAGTGAAAATAGAGGGGAACATTTCCGACTGCTATGCCATTGCTTTATGGTTATCGGTGTGTGCACATTCCTCTTATGACAATCATAACATTAGGTATTTTATACATATTAAATATAACTGTCATATACACCCAAATACAGTTCAAATAATTCATAATGACCATTGCAATAAATATAAAATGTCCGGAGTGAAACAAAGTTGGCGAATTTGAATTATCGATGGTTCATAATCGGAGAGGAAAGGAAACTCTACACACTGAAGCTGCCTCCGTTGTTTTTATCTTTGCGACAAATGGCGACGCTGCAGATTACAGTTGGTCGAAACATTTATTCGCCGTTTTCAGTATTTGTAATCTAGCGAACAATGCTATGTAATGGTCCGCGAAATATTTACAACGTCCCGTATGGATTGCGCAACCGGTTATCTTCTCGTCGTCGTCGTAGTAGTAGTAGTAGTAGTAGTAGTAGTAGTAGTAGTAGTAGTAGTAGTAGTAATATAAATAGTCTATATGTAAAATGTGGCAGTTCATTAGAATCGTCAGATTACCCTTGTGCTATTGAATGATCGCCTATGAGTTCGATATTTGCACAAAGAGGATAACTGATTGTACTGTCATGATACAACTCTGGTGCAGTCGCAATCGTTATGTGTTCGCTGTTGCCATCCCACTGCAGAGATCATTTATTGCAAAGTTCGTATCAGGAGGGCAGACTCGGTGTGACAACTTTCTGTTGGATCGATATTGAACTGTGAAAGTGAAGTAGTTTATTGATTTTTTCATTTGAAAGGAATTGTAATGTTTGACAGGGAGCGACCAGGAAACTGTTCTGGCCGTGTGGTCAGTTTGTTGACCAACAACATGTGGTAACAAAGTAAGACTGTTCACACTCCTGATTGGGGTCATGGGCGTGTCGTAGAATAACATGTGTATGTTTGGAACTGTTCACACTGCTGATAGGGGTCCTTGGCGTGTCTTAGAACAACATGTGTATGTTTGGAACTGTTCACATTGCTGACAGGGGTCATATGCGTGTCGTGGAACAGCATGTGTGTTCTGAACTGTTAACAATGAAGGTAGGTGTGACAGTTTCTGAGATGTACTGTTATGTCAAACCCGTCTGATCAAAAGACCTTTTGGTGTCACAGAAGATCACAATTAGATTTTTATGTATAGTGACATCACAAATGAATCAGAGTTTTTATTAACCCAGTTTTGAGGAAAGGGAAAACAGTACATAAGGTGAATAAACATTATTGGTGAATATTATGTTTATCATAAAAAATGTTTACATATAAAATAATGCAAATCTAGCGGAATTAGTACTTATAACAGGTGTGAAAAGGTTATATTTGCATGTTAACATGTATGGCGACAAGAGAGGAACATATGTGGATCAAATTGAGCATATCATCTGAAACATGCCGTCAGGTAAGTTAGAGAAAAGCAAGTGTTATAGCATTGTAGTTCACTTGAATATGTCCACAATTTATAATTTCAAGCAGCATTGGTGTTCAACTATTGTTTGTTTAATATTGAGGGCGAAAATAGTAATAAATTTGTAACAATATGATGTCAATCGTGTTTCTCCAGCAATTATTGTCATAATTAATACTAGTATATCAAACACTTCAGTTAGATTTTCCCAAACTTTTTAACTTTCAACCATTACGTGGCTTCTATTTTTTTGTTATACAATATATTTTTTTCAAATTATCTTCAAAAATTAACAATAAACTAAATCTCAATAGCGGTGACAAAAATCATCATACACCATCAGAATATTTGTTTAATCTAAGGAAGAGTTTCAGGAAACAGCTAACATTCTGCTTTCAGCTATTGGCCTGTGTGAAATGTTGATGTCAATATAATTTACACAGTATTTCAATTCTCGCGGCTATTGCAACAAGCTCTTTAAAAATAAGCATAATTAAAAATAATAAGAAAAACAGTAAATCGCTTCACTTTTGAGATTGTGACAAACACCTACCGGTGGGGGTGGGGGGGCAACAACATCGTCATTAATTTAATACTGAGGAAGAAAGTATCCATAACTATGGAACTAGTCACACATTTCAATTATGTTTCTCGAGACATTAATGGAACTAAATCCCAATTATGGTGACAACCATCTTCATACATAATCGGAATATTTGTTAACTCTGAAAACACCTTTCAAAGACAAGACTTATTTTGTTCAAAGAATTGTCATAAAGTAACACATCCATATAACAAGTATTATCTCAAGTTTGGTGATGAGAACATTAATCGTGAAAGAGAAATTCCAAACACAGACTCTTATCAGGTAACTGTGACCTTTGACATAATGGCCTATTATATGTCAACTCTCGTGGCTACTGCAAACAAGTTGTTGAACCAAATTGAAATCTTAGTTATATTATGTATAATACATTAATTCAGTAAAGGATTTAGATTTGTGCTGTTGACAAA
Source organism: Haliotis rufescens (assembly GCF_023055435.1). Taxonomy (NCBI): domain Eukaryota; kingdom Metazoa; phylum Mollusca; class Gastropoda; order Lepetellida; family Haliotidae; genus Haliotis; species Haliotis rufescens. The sequence continues at coordinate 27,867,638 of NW_025963824.1, read as the reverse complement.
CATCTATAGTGAATGATTAGTAAAAGTGGTGAAATAGTTTTTTTCTAGGAACAAACACACTTATTGATATAATCTAGAGCATAGAAGTTGAACAACCTATATCTTCGTATGTTCATCATTAGTGTAATGTTTCTAAACAATATTCAAACTAAAACTGACGTGTACGTTCAAAATTAGTTACACCATAAGAGACACGTCAATATGCACAGCATTTGGGGGAAACAGGTACATGGAACAGCATTAAAACACATATGTCGATCAACATATAGTAAGCTTACCATGCATGTCAACATTGCAACAATTTGAACCAAAAGCAGTTTCTCTTGTTTATTTATGTTTGTGTTGTGTGTGGATAAGCACTTTGACTCCAGCGTGAGTCTACCTATTTCGGTGAAACTGTCTCAAAAGCTATGGTTTTATCATCAAAAACTTGCTTATGAAAGAAGACAACAGATTTTTTTAAAAATGGACCCGTTCAATTTCTGGGTGCTTACACATGATTAGATCTCAAGGTGAAAGATCTCTTCAATGAAAACATTAAGCCCTTTGCTTCTATTGTATTACAGAACTTTCTCCCTACAAATACTTAAAGGCATACAGATATAGAATAGGCTAGACCCCAACCTCCCCTTTCTTGTAGAGTGGACAGTTTAGTTCAGGTCAGGATGTGTTAGTTTGTTTATGTGTCATTATACCCTGTATGTTAAGCGTCTCGCATGCTATTGCAGCAAGTGGCTTGAAACTGGAATATTGTTGACAATGTTGTAACATTCCCATATTGCCATATCTGATTAGCCGTGATAGAACAAGTGGAAATAGAAGGCAACATGTAAGACTGCTATGCCATTGCTTTATGGTTATCGGTGTGTGCACATTCCTCTTATGACAATCATAACATTAAGTCTTTTATACATATTATATATATACCTAAATACAGTTCAAATGATTCATAATATCCATTTTAATAAATATAAAATGAAACACAATTGGCGAAATGGCATTTCTAAATAGACACTGAAGCTGTCTCCATTGTTTTCATCTTTGCAACAAATGGCGACGCTGCACATTATAATTGGTCGAAATATTTTTTCACCGTCTTTCCAAAGGTTAACAGTATTCGTAATCAAATATGTGAATATATTTTTAGTTTCATATTTCCTACTACATCCAACTATGATTATCGCGAAAGCTTTAGCACTGTCGCTGCTGGGTCAATATATTTTTATAACTGACTTTAATTATCACTGCTGTTTTTGTGTTTGATATTGACCATTCTATTGTATACTGTCATCCATGTGCAGTAATTTGTATTGATTTGTAAACAATATTCATTTAATAATACAATTGTTGATTATATACCACTTTTTACGTACAGATATCTCGGTTAGCTTATTGTTTCAATTTGCGGATTTATACCTAACACAATCCACACTATCCTCCACACAACGGGTAGACCTATGGCTGAATATCCAGATTGTTTGGGTAGAGGATCATATCTCCATCAGGATCGCATCCCCCACACCAGCCTCCACACACCAGATCAATGACGGCGCCATTCTGTGTCCGGGTTATACTGTACACTTTGCCTACGCTTCCTTTTCCAGTCCACTTAAGCTGGAAATGAATGGTTGTACTTTGATGCATTTACATAACAAGTATGAACGAACTTTGCTACTGTCAAGATAGCAATGGTCATCATTAAATTAAACGAAAACAACATTAATGGTTGATCTTATGATTCTTATCTACATTCAAATGTGCATGTAACATTTTAACATCATAATTTATTTGCTTGTCGCGAAATCAAGATGACTCACTAGATGGATTATCCCAGGGCTGCGTTACAACAGCGCATCTTTTTATTCTACATCTTCGGTCTTTGAATGTTATCGTTGATATACTTTAGCATATTGATAACGCTCGCGAAAAGGAATCACTTACATCAGTGGAGAACTTCATCCCTGTGCCTAGTGTGTCGATGTGAAAGGTTCCTATTCGTTTGCAGCTTCCAGAATATGAGTAACAATCTTTTGCTGTACCAAATGTATGTGGCTTCGTCTTGTTCCCGCTTGTGAAGGTGGTGTCAGTTCTCACAACAGTCATAGTCTAAAGCATGGAAATATACCATTTCTCCAGATGCATAATATATTCTACAAGCTTATTTCTTTACGTTTTTAAGAATTGAAGGGAAATAATGATAGTTTTATCAAAACAAAATTGAAATTTGAACATATTTGAAAGAAATATATATAATAGTGCAAAGTAGTTTCTCCACTTCACTTTACCTCACACCAACTCCGGACCCACACACTCACATATCACAGAAACCGAAAGTAAAAGGGCACTTACCGATGGCTTTACTCTGATCTTCTGATACTCTGTTACTCCGTCTTTACCAACACCAGCAGCTAGTAAATAAAGCTGTTCATTTCTGCAATTATTGTTCGACCTTTTGGGATAGTTTCCAATGTTCCTATTTGGCAGTGTGACATATTCCATCTGGTGTGTGTCATTCATCAAGCAGTAGACCTTCACTGACACACCCTCAAACTGAGAAGCCGACGGAATGATCTTGTACTCTCCACTCTGAGCTTCTGGGTTGTTTTTCCTGATCTCAAAACATGTCTTAGGCTCTGTAAAGCAATAATATTATACATCACGTATTTTGAAGTAAAGATATTGTACACCATCAATTGAATTAACGTAGTAATTACGCTTTTATTTATCTGTGGCACAGGTTCGGTATCACAGTTGGCTCCAATTACTAAAGTAAAAAGGAACAAAGTGACAAAGAAAGGAATTGTGGACATGTATTCAATCAAACGTCCTGAAAGATAAATAGCAAGCTTTTCTCCTAGTCTATATAGGTTTAAAACCTGAGGTTCATTTTATATCCATGTTTTAGTTTTTAGATCTATTGTGTGAACTATACAATGTTTTCTCTCAACGAAATTATGCTACCCAGTACCTTGCTCGTTGTCGTTGAAGATGTCAAACAATCCGCTGCCTGGGTTAAGGACGCTGTCAGATATTGGCTCTAAGTGTCGTGTGATGCACGTGCGGCTTGTGTCAGAATACTGGAACTCATGGCATGACATGCGGGAACACAACATTGCACATGTCGTTAGTCCAAACACTTTTTGGACCTGGAGATGTTGGGAATCTTCTAAAACGGCTGGAACGCCACTGGTTGTCTTTTTAAAAATGAGATTCTTCCAAATTAAATGTTATTGATATACCAACAACCAAGAAAAGAGTCCTGAAGTAGCCAATATCCATCTGCATTTTCAAAGACGTTCATGTAATACAAATCAAGTAAACGGATGGTCTTCCTATCCTGTCCAGCTACGGTAATCAAAAGGAGTGAGAAAGAACTACATGTTTGGAGGCAGACACGGGTCACATTAACATTACATGCATGTGACGTGAGACGTAGTGGAGATACCACTGCTGTCAGTCATGATCAATATGATTGCTACAAAGAGATCGCTTTGTTATGTAACGATTGAAGTAATTGCAGAATGCACTAAGAAATGATTTATCGAAACATTCCTGATTAGGACGGTAACTGAGGCAAATCTGAGTCTAGAAAGTCCTTACAGTGATTTTCTATAGATTGTGTGGTAATCGAAATTGTTGTATGCAAAACCATGGAGCATCTCATTTATGATTGAAAGGAAAATGTCTCCTGTACATGTATAAATTGTGTCAGAATCATCATTGTACTGGAGGATCAGCTATGACACGATGACCACATTGCACTCCACACAAAACCCAGTTTCCTGACGCTTGGAACAATGTTGCCATTAATGTATATGCGCATATTTTCAAAAAATCCAAATCAGTTAAGGTCTACTTCAGGAATGCATGGAAATGTTGTAGAAATGCACACATTAACATCAGTATCAATACCTGTTCATGATCCTGGCCGGTGTGTTATGTCTCATATGGTTAGATGAGGTGATTTGTTGTTAACGCCGCATTCAGCATTATTCCAGCTATATGACAGCCGTCTGTAAATAATCATGTCTGGACCAGACAATCCAGTGATTGATATCATGATCATCGATCCACACATTTGGGATACGATGACATCTATCAACCGAGTCAACGATCCTGACCACCCGATCCCGTTAGTCGCCTTTTATGACAAGCGTGTCTACATATGGAACATCTGTATGCCAGGGGGTAGCGTGTCGCAGGAAGCGACGAAAGGGATCAGGTGGTCATGGCTCGCTGACTTGAATGATGCATGTTATCTATCGAGAATGTGTAAATCGATGCTCAGGATATCAATGAATGGATTGTCAGATCAAGGCTCGAATACTGCGTGCGGCGTTAAAAATCAAACAAACAATACCAAATTTATGACGTGTACATGTGGGCGCATTTGAAAATATCTCAATTGTACAGGTAGCATTAGTTAGAACCTCCTGACTAACACTTCATACACCGTTACTCTACACAAGCAGCCATTAAAGATGCCTGTTCATTACTGTTCGACCTCCAAAATATTTTCCAATGTTCCTATTTGGCAGTGGACCTTCACTGACACACCCTTTAACTGAGGAGCCGAAGGAATGATCTTGTAAACTCCACTCTGAGCTTCTGGGTTGTTTTCCTGATCTCAAAACATGTCTCAGGCTCTGTAAATAATAACACTACACATCGCTTATTTTGAAGTAAAGATGGTGAACACCGTCAATTGAATTAACGTAGAAATTACGCTTTTGTTTATCAATGGCTTGGTTTCAGTATCACAGTAGACAACAATAACTTAAGTTAAAAAATACAATTTATAATGACCAAGAAACTCGTTGTGGACATGTATTCAATCAAACGTCCTGAAAGATAAATAACAAGTTTTTCTCCCAGTCTATATGAGTTTAAAAACTGTCGTTCATTTACGTGTCCTTGTTTCAGTAACATGTGTATGGAGTTCCATGGCGTGAATTATACAACGTTTTCTCTCAATGAAATTATGCTACACAGTACCTTGCTAATTGCCGTTGTAGTCATCAAACAATCCGCTGTTTGGGTTAAGGACGCTTTCGAATCTGTAAAGGATGTAATAATAACACAAACCGCGTAGTGTGAAGTAAACATATTGGACACCCTCAAGACGGTTCCAGAACGATCCAAAGGAAATATGTTATTTTTAACAATATAGTTATTGACACTTTGTTGTAACTCTAAGTCAGTAGGGAATTGGTGATGGACTTCGTAACAAGACTACATTGTTTTACAAGGCAACAAGAAGACACTTACTCTTTAATGCAAAATGGTAGATAATCGGGATGATTGTTCACTGGAAACGGCGTTATATACTTTGCTATACAGCCCTTGTGTTCTTTCTTTTCAGTTATCCAAAGACGTGCCAAGGAGAGGCGCGGGCCACCAAGCTGTGGATGCCCGTGCCTAAAATTACCCACAAGATGAGATGGAGGAAGAGAATATATATGGATGTCAATTTCTTTATAATGAGGAACACAACGTTTCAGAGTATATGCTCACTCCTTCACCTGATGAAGGAGTAAGCACATACTTCTTTATTATGAGGAACACGACGTTTCAGAGTGAAGGTAGTTAGCATATACTCCGAAACGTTGTGTTCTTCATAATAAAGAAGTTGACATCCATATATTCTCTTCCTTATGTGTATCACTTCTAAATGCCTTTCAAAGACAAGATTCGATTGGCCGAGGATGAGCAGGTACTAGTGGGCTACTAAGCTGCTAGTTGGGTATACCAAAATGCTACCGTTGCCATGTGGAGATAACCTCTTTACTAGCGCAAAACAAGTGCCAGGTCATGCAATAAATTGTCCGTAAACACACACAGTCCATTGTCACTAAGGTGGACGCCTTCCCAGGCGTACCATGCCTTGTCTGATGCCAGGATCTGGGGATGTGGCACGATGGTACCGCCGAGCTCTTCGGCGGTGGATATTGTTCCGTATCCCCTTGATCTTTATTGGATCCCTGGCATCGTGCCAGTAGTGGCGGGGCAGCATTGAGGATATGATGATCCTGGTGTCGGGAAGCTGGAGTCGTATCCGAAGGATTGATGCCACCATATCAAGGTAGAGTTGGCTTCCCTTGACCAAGCACAGGTCGTTGGAGCCCAGGTGAATGATGAGGGTTCTGGTCCAGCTTTTCCCCCTCGAGGCAGCCAGTGTACTATATCATGTGCATGTGTTTATGAATCCCTATCAAATAGTGATGATACCAGGTGTTCGTGAAAAGGTGTAGCGTATCCTGCCCCATCGGTGGCATCCGTCACTAACACATGCAAAGGCAAGTCAACTGTTCACCCGAAAGAATATGGGGAACATATGGTACACGTCAAAATATGGAATTTAATCGGACATTATTGTTCTCACTGATTTAGAAATGTCTTCCACATAAAACGTTTTGAAAGCTTTACTGAGGCCTTGAACCTTGATCAAACAACGTCTTAGCAAGAGTCATATGATGCTCCATGAAATCTTGGTAGAAAGAGCATGCTCGATTGTATCAAAAGTTGTGACATGTAGACACCAAGGCAGGAGCTGCTGGAATATTGCTCGACATGAAGGGAAAGTAGACTTTTGGAAAGTTGAAGTTATTCCTCTAATCCTACAGTCTTGTGGATAGTGTTTTGTCACTCTGAATCATTATATGATTTATATGTTTTAAACACGTGATTCCTAATTCTCTGGAGAAAGTTACAGTCCCCACTGATATTTTATTACACATGTAGAAGCCATTTCCTGGATGAACAATTTGGAGTATGGTATTACTCAAACGAAAACTAATGTTTGATGTCATTGTTTGAAGTTTGAAATCACTCTTACAATCAAAGAATTACATTATATGTCACACGTGATACCTTCAACAGAACTGTAAATAAGAACAAGATTGCTTCAGCTAGTGTTTCTCTCACACATAAGCAAATAAAAGCATTAATGTATAAATGATGTCTGGAAAGAACTGATCACTATGTTTTCCACATCTACCTACTCCATGAGACAGGTCGTTAATAAAGGCAACCATGTTTAAAGATAACCTGACAATCAAAGAATCACGCTAAGGTAATACGCAAGACGCACTTTTAAATATCTTCCTATCTCATCCAGACTGACAAAATTATAGCTTTTGGTAACAGCCTCTAATCTGGGTAACTAGCATCAGATATCCTGTGTAAAAGAACAATGATAAGCTGGGACCATGGAGGAGGACGTGAACCAGATCGAAAAGTGTTAGATCCAATCCGGGTGACCTTATTAGGAGAAAGTGCTGGTGGTGTCAGCGTGGGTCAGCACTTGCAGTCACCCCTGTCACGTTACTTGTTTCACAGAGCCATCATGCAAACGCCAAAACAGCAAAACGAAAGATGAAGAGGTTTCCTGGTCTCCTTGAATACCCCTCGTCTTCAACAGATGCGGACATCTATGACTTCTTGAAGACAGCAGATGCTCAAACTATGGCAGACCCTCAGCTAGGTTTGTTTGATGAAGACTTGGATTCAAAGCAGTTATGGATGATTACTTTCTCTCCAATGACCCAAAATCATTTCTGTCCAGCGGTTCCATCAAGCAGACCTACCCTGCAACAGTTACCTAAACGTATTGTCATCATGGTCAGTTAAGCCATGACTCAGCAGCTCGCCTGGTTATCAGCGTGGACAGTGTGTGGACAGTAATAGCATTTTTTCTGATATATATGAGCAGAATTACGATGTGATTCGAATGCAGGGAGGACTCAATACACGTTCACCTGTGTCCACAAGAATAATATTAACATGATGTTAATCAGTTCGAAAAATATGTCGTAGCAGCCATGGAATGCTTATACATGAAGTACTAACTTACAATATTCAGTGTATGAATTGCAGTTTACAACGGAAGAACAAACAACGTATTTAGATATGTGATGGACTGGGAGCACACATTGAAACACGGAAGGTCATTGATGAACGTACATGTAGCAAGTATTGTTGATGATAAGCAATTGCAATAGTAATGTCATGTAATTAGGTAAACATGTAACTATGCTTGTCATAAGAGGCGACAAACGGGATCGGGTGGTAAGGCTCGCTGATGCATATGTCATCGCATCTCAATTGTGTAGATCGATGCTCATGATGTCAATCACTGTATTGTCTTGTCCAGACTCGATTATTGACACACCGCCGTCATATAGCTGGAATATTGCTGAGTGTGGCGTTAAAAAGCAAACAATCAAACAATCAAACCCTATGGAAGTCGTAGTTCAGGTTCCACTAAAAGAACTCGATTCTGGATGCTAACAAGCGCCATCAGCATTAATAAGACCCACACTGGTCGGAGAAGACTCCTGGATTCTAAAATTCAATGAACTATGCACATAAACGTAACTGTTAATTTGAAATCAAATATTACCTATTATCACTGTTTCTTAGGAAAGGGTTCCGTGCATTGTGAAACCTTATAACTCTCCGACTGCATTCATCTCGCGTCTTCACTCGGAAGGAGTAACCGACTGAATCATAAGTGTATGATAACAATTGTCACAAGTAGGTAACGGTAACTAGTAAGTGCGTGAGTAAAAACATCAAACAATAGCAAAATTCTGTATCAACATGTGTCATCACAACATTTTTCACTGTGAACCATATATTTGTACCACATAACTATGAAACCTTCGGTTCTTATGACTGCATTTCAGTTTTCATGCCTGAATCTCCATTCGTATTTGAATTCTCAACATTGTATTTCAATTTTCAGCATTATTTTTGAAGACACTGTACATGGAATCATATTGCATAACCGTGCGACCCGCAGTCGTCATGTCTCGTAGATTGTAGTTCATTTGTTTTCCTGCATGTACACGCTGAGCAAACAATGCTTTGTAATGGTCCGCGAAACATATACAACGTCCCGTATGGACAGCGCAACCGGTAACCTTCTCGTAGAAGTAGTAGTAGTAATATAAATAGTCTGTATTACCCCTAATACATAAGAATCGTTTCACTCGAATCGTCAGATTGCCCTTGTGCTATTGAATGGTCGCCTATTGGTTCGATATTTACACAAAGAGGGTAATTGGTTGTACTGTCAACATACCATTCTGGTGCAGTCGCAATTGTTATGTGTTCGCTGTTGCCATCCAACTGCCGAGACCATTGCTTGCAAAGTTCGTATCACGTTGGCAGTCTTGGTGGGACTTTCTGTCGAATCGATATTGAACTTTGAAGTAGTTTATTGTTTTTTTATTGAGGAGGAATTGTAATGTTTGACAGCAAGCGAGCAGGAATCACGCACGTTGAGACGCCCAACGCTATCACCGTATTCGTACGTGCGTGATTCCCGTGCACCCTTTCGAGTTGAGTTGATCGGTTCAACTGTGTCATATGGCCCTGTGACGCAGGGGTAGCATTATGCAGATGGCTGTTTCAATGAATGCTCGTTCTACCCGTGACGAACAGGTCTGGTTGTTGATGAAATATAGTGATAGCTAAAAAGACAGATTTTTTATTCATGCACCGATTGTCTTTAAACCTTCCAGACTAAAGGTATGTGTAACATGAGGTTTCTGAGATGTAGTATTATGTCAAATCCGTCTGATCAAGAGACCTTGTGATGTCACAGAAGAAGATCACAATCAGATTTCATATGTAAAGTGACGTCACAAACAACGCTTTTGAATCAGAGTTTTTATTAACCCAGTTTTGAGAAATGGGAAAACGGTGAATAAGGTGCATAAACATTACTGGTGAATATATAACGTTAATTACATACAATGTTTACATATCAAATAATTTAAATCTTTAATATCATACCTAGCGGAATGAGTACTTAAAACAGGTGCGAAAAGGTCATATTTGCATGTTACCATGTATGGCGACAAGAGAGGAACACATCATGGATCAAATTGGGCACATCATCTAAATATGCCGTCAGGTAAATTAGAGAAAAACAAATGTTACAGCATTGTAATTCCATTAAATATGTTAACAATATATAATTTCAACAAAGTCAGCCATTGAACTAATTTACTGTCAGCATTGGTGTTCAACTATTGTTTGTTTAATATTGAGGATCAAAATATGAATAAATATGTAACAATATAATGCCAATCGTGTTTCTCCAGCAATTATTGCCACAATTAATACTAGTATATCATACACTTCAGTTAGATTTACCCAAATTTTCCACTTTCAACCATTATGTAACTTCTATGTTTTTTGTTATACAATATATTTTTTTTCACATTATCAACAAAAATTTACAATAAACTAAATCTCAATAACGCTGACAAGTTTCATCATAAACCATCAGAATATTTGTTAAATCTAAGGCAGGGTTTCAGGGAACAGCTAACATTGTCCTTTCAGCTATTGGCCTGTGTGAAATGTTGATTTAATGTAATTCACACACTATTTCAATTCTCGCGGCTATTGAAACAAGTTTTTGAAAAGTTAGCATTATCAAATATAATAAGAAAAACAGTTAATTGCTAACTTTAGCGATGGTGACAAACGCCTACCGTCAGCTGTCACAAAATTGATGAATTATTTTTCTTTGAACAAACACTCTTTTGGGGGGCAACATCGTCATCAATTTAATACTGAGGAAGAAAGTATCCATAACTATGGAACTAGTAACACATTTCAATTATGTTTCTCCAGACATTAATGGACTAAATCCTCATTATGGTGACAACCATCATCATACATCACCAGAATATTTGTTAAATCTTAGAACACCTTTCAGAGACGAGACATATTTTGACCAAAGCGTTGTCATATAGATATACATACATATAACAAATATTATCTTAAGTTTGGTGATGTGAACATTAATCGTGAAAGAGAAATTCTAATCCCAGACTCTTATCAGGTAATCGTGACCTTTGACATAATGGCCTATTATATCTCAACTCTCGTGGCTACTGCAGACAAGCTGTTGAACAAAATTAAAATCTTAATTATTTTATGTATAATATATTAAAACAGTAAAGGATTGAGTTTGGTGATGATGGCAAACATCTATAGTGAATGATGAGTAAAAGCGGTAATATAGAATGTTTCTAGGAACAATCACACTTATTGATATCATCTACTGCATAGAAGTTGAACAACCTATATCTTCGTATGTCCATAATTAGTGTAATGTTTCTTATAATATTCAAACTAAAACTAACGTGTACGTTCAAAATTGGTTACACCATAAGGGACACGGCAATGTGCACAACATTTCGGGGAAACAGTAACATGGAACAGCATTAAAACACATACATGTACGTCGATCAACATATAGTAAGCTTACCATGCATGTCAACAATGTGAACCAAAAGCGGTTTCTCATGTTTATTTATGTTTTGTGTGGATAAGCACTTTCACTCTTAGTCTACCTATTTCGAAGAAAAGCTATGGTTTTATCATCAAAAACTTGGTTATGAAAGACGACAAACAGATTGTTATTTTAAAAATAGACCCGTTCAGTTTCTGGGTGCTTGCACATGATTAGATTTCAAGGTGAAACGTAATTATATTGTCAAGCCTTGTGTTTCTATTGTATTACAGAACTATCTCCCTGCAAATACTTAAAGGCATACCCAGAGAGAGTAGGCTAGACCCCAACGTCACCATTCTTGTAGAGTTGACTCCGATCGGATCAAGTTAGGACGTGTAAGTTGGTTTATGTGTTTATATTGCACCCCATGTGTTAAACGCTTCATATGTTATTGCAGCTAGTGGCGTAAAACTGGAATATATTTGACAATGTTGTAACATTCCTATATTGCCATATCTGATTATCCGTGGAAAGAGTGAGTGAGTATGGTTTTACGCCGCTTTTAGCAATATTCCAGCAACATCACGACGGGGGTCAGCAGAAAAGGGGCTTCACACATTGTACCCATGTCGGGAATAGAACCCAGGTCTTCGGCTTGGCGAGCGAACGCTTTAACCACTAGGCTACCCGACCGCCCCCCGTGGATAGAACAAGTGAAAATAGAGGGGAACATTTCCGACTGCTATGCCATTGCTTTATGGTTATCGGTGTGTGCACATTCCTCTTATGACAATCATAACATAAGGTCTTTTATACATATTAAATATAACTGTCATATACACCCAAATACAGTTCAAATAATTCATAATGACCATTGCAATAAATATCAAATGTCCGGAGTGAAACAAAGTTGGCGAATTTGAATTATCGATGGTTCATAATCGGAGAGGAAAGGAAACTCTACACACTGAAGCTGCCTCCGTTGTTTTTATCTTTGCGACAAATGGCGACGCTGCAGATTACAGTTGGTCGAAACATTTATTCGCCGTTTTCAGTATTTGTAATCTAGCGAACAATGCTATGTAATGGTCTGCGAAATATTTACAACGTCCCGTATGGATTGCGCAACCGGTTATCTTCTCGTCGTAGTAGTAGTAGTAGTAGTAGTAGTAGTAGTAGTAGTAGTAGTAATATAAATAGTCTATATGTAAAATGTGGCAGTTCATTAGAATCGTCAGATTACCCTTGTGCTATTGAATGATCGCCTATGAGTTCGATATTTGCACAAAGAGGATAACTGATTGTACTGTCATGATACAACTCTGGTGCAGTCGCAATCGTTATGTGTTCGCTGTTGCCATCCGACTGCAGAGATCATTGCATGCACAGTTTGTATCGGGAGGGCAGACTCGGTGTGACAACTTTCTGTTGGATCGATATTGAACTGTGAAAGTGAAGAAGTTTATTGATTTTTTCATTTGAAAGGAATTGTAAGGTTTGACAGGGAGCGACCAGGAAACCGTTCTGGCCCTGTGGTCAGTTTGTTGACCAACAACATGTGGTAACAAAGTAAGACTGTTCACACTCCTGATTGGGGTCATGGGCGTGTCGTAGAACAACATGTGTATGTTTGGAACTGTTCACATTGCTGACAGGGGTCATATGCGTGTCGTGGAACAGCATGTGTGTTCTGAACTGTTAACAATGAAGGTAGGTGTGACAGTTTCTGAGATGTACTGTTATGTCAAACCCGTCTGATCAAACGACCTTTTGGTGTCACAGAAGATCACAATTAGATTTTTATGTATAGTGACATCACAAATGAATCAGAGTTTTTATTAACCCAGTTTTGAGGAAAGGGAAAACAGTACATAAGGTGAATAAACATTATTGGTGAATATTATGTTTATCATAAAGAATGTTTACATATAAAATAATGCAAATCTAGCGGAATTAGTACTTATAACAGGTGTGAAAAGGTTATATTTGCATGTTAACATGTATGGCGACAAGAGAGGAACATATGTGGATCAAATTGAGCATATCATCTGAAACATGCCGTCAGGTAAGTTAGAGAAAAGCAAGTGTAATAGCATTGTTGTTCACTTGAATATGTCCACAATTTATAATTTCAACAAAGTCAGCCATTAAACTAATTGGCAGCAGCATTGGTGTTCAACTATTGTTTGTTTAATATTGAGGGCGAAAATAGTAATAAATTTGTAACAATATGATGTCAATCGTGTTTCTCCAGCAATTATTGTCATAATTAATACTAGTATATCAAACACTTCAGTTAGATTTTCCCAAACTTTTTAACTTTCAACCATTACGTGGCTTCTATTTTTTTGTTATACAATATATTTTTTTCAAATTATCTTCAAAAATTAACAATAAACTAAATCTCAATAGCGGTGACAAAAATCATCATACACCATCAGAATATTTGTTTAATCTAAGGAAGAGTTTCAGGAAACAGCTAACATTCTGCTTTCAGCTATTGGCCTGTGTGAAATGTTGATGTCAATATAATTTACACAGTATTTCAATTCTCGCGGCTATTGCAACAAGCTCTTTAAAAATAAGCATAATTAAAAATAATAAGAAAAACAGTAAATCGCTTCACTTTTGAGATTGTGACAAACACCTACCGGTGGGGGTGGGGGGGCAACAACATCGTCATTAATTTAATACTGAGGAAGAAAGTATCCATAACTATGGAACTAGTCACACATTTCAATTATGTTTCTCGAGACATTAATGGAACTAAATCCCAATTATGGTGACAACCATCTTCATACATAATCGGAATATTTGTTAACTCTGAGAACACCTTTCAAAGACAAGACTTATTTTGTTCAAAGAATTGTCATAAAGTAACACATCCATATAACAAGTATTATCTCAAGTTTGGTGATGAGAACATTAATCGTGAAAGAGAAATTCCAAACAAAGACTCTTATCAGGTAACTGTGACCTTTGACATAATGGCCTATTATATGTCAACTCTCGTGGCTACTGCAAACAAGTTGTTGAACCAAATTGAAATCTTAGTTATATTATGTATAATACATTAATTCAGTAAAGGATTTAGATTTGTGCTGTTGACAAACATCTATAGTGAATGATTAGTAAAAGTGGTGAAATAGTTTTTTTCTAGGAACAAACACACTTATTGATATAATCTAGAGCATAGAAGTTGAACAACCTATATCTTCGTATGTTCATCATTAGTGTAATGTTTCTAAACAATATTCAAACTAAAACTGACGTGTACGTTCAAAATTAGTTACACCATAAGAGACACGTCCATATGCACAGCATTTGGGGGAAACAGGTACATGGAACAGCATTAAAACACATATGTCGATCAACATATAGTAAGCTTACCATGCATGTCAACATTGCAACAATTTGAACCAAAAGCAGTTTCTCTTGTTTATTTATGTTTGTGTTGTGTGTGGATAAGCACTTTGACTCCAGCGTGAGTCTACCTATTTCGGTGAAACTGTCTCAAAAGCTATGGTTTTATCATCAAAAACTTGCTTATGAAAGAAGACAACAGATTTTTTTTTAAATGGACCCGTTCAATTTCTGGGTGCTTACACATGATTAGATCTCAAGATGAAAGATCTCTTCAATGAAAACATTAAGCCCTTTGCTTCTATTGTATTACAGAACTTTCTCCCTACAAATACTTAAAGGCATACAGATATAGAATAGGCTAGACCCCAACCTCCCCTTTCTTGTAGAGTGGACAGTTCAGTTCAGGTCAGGATGTGTTAGTTTGTTTATGTTTCATTATACCCTGTATGTTAAGCGTCTCGCATGCTATTGCAGCAAGTGGCGTGAAACTGGAATATTGTTGACAATGTTGTAACATTCCCATATTGCCATATCTGATTAGCCGTGATAGAACAAGTGGAAATAGAAGGCAACATGTAAGACTGCTATGCCATTGCTTTATGGTTATCGGTGTGTGCACATTCCTCTTATGACAATCATAACATTAAGTCTTTTATACATATTATATATATACCTAAATACAGTTCAAATGATTCATAATATCCATTTTAATAAATATAAAATGAAACACAATTGGCGAAATGGCATTTCTAAATAGACACTGAAGCTGTCTCCATTGTTTTCATCTTTGCAACAAATGGCGACGCTGCACATTATAATTGGTCGAAATATTTTTTCACCGTCATTCCAAAGGTTAACAGTATTCGTAATCAAATATGTGAATATATTTTTAGTTTCATATTTCCTACTACATCCAACTATGATTATCGCGAAAGCTTTAGCACTATCGCTGCTGGGTCAATATATTATTATAACTGACTTTTCTTATCACTGCTATTTTTGTATTTGATATTGACCATTCTATTGTATACTGTCATCCATGTGCAGTAATTTGTATTGATTTGTAAACAATATTCATTTAATAATACAATTGTTGATTATATACCACTTTTTACGTACAGATATCTCGGTTAGCTTATTGTTTCAATTTGCGGATTTATACTTAACACAATCCACACTATCCTCCACACAACGGGTAGACCTATGGCTGAATATCCAGATTGTTTGGGTAGAGGATCATATCTCCATCAGGATCGCATCCCCCACACCAGCCCCCACACACCAGGTCAATGACGGCGCCATTCTGTGTCCGGGTTATACTGTACACTTTGCCTACGCTTCCTTTTCCAGTCCACTTAAGCTGGAAATGAATGGTTGTACTTTGATGCATTTACATAACAAGTATGAACGAACTTTGCTACTGTCAAGATAGCAATGGTCATCATTAAATTAAACGAAAACAACATTAATGGTTGATCTTATGATTCTTATCTACATTCAAATGTGCATGTAACATTTTAACATCATAATTTATTTGCTTGTCGCGAAATCAAGATGACTCACTAGATGGATTATCCCAGGGCTGCGTTACAACAGCGCATCTTTTTATTCTACATCTTCGGTCTTTGAATGTTATCGTTGATTTACTTTATAACGCTAGCGAAAAGGAATCACTTACATCAGTGGAGAACTTCATCCCTGTGCCTAGTGTGTCGATGTGAAAGGTTCCTATTCGTTTGCAGCTTCCAGAATATGAGTAACAATCTTTTGCTGTACCAAATTTATGTGGCTTCGTCTTGTTCCCGCTTGTGAAGGTGGTGTCAGTTCTCACAACAGTCATAGTCTAAAGCATGGAAATATACCATTTCTCCGGATACATAATATATTCTACAAGCTTATTTGTTTACGTTTTTAAGAATTGAAGGGAAATAATGATAGTTTTATCAAAACAAAATTGAAATTTGAACATATTTGAAAGAAATATATATAATAGTGCAAAGTAGTTTCTCCACTTCACTTTACCTCACACCAACTCCGGACCCACACACTCACATATCACAGAAACCGAAAGTAAAAGGGCACTTACCGATGGCTTTACTCTGATCTTCTGATACTCTGTTACTCCGTCTTTACCAACACCAGCAGCTAGTAAATAAAGCTGTTCATTTCTGCAGTTATTTTGTACGACCTTTTGGGATAGTTTCCAATGTTCCTATTTGGCAGTGTGACATATTCCATCTGGTGTGTGTCATTCATCAAGCAGTAGACCTTCACTGACACACACTCAAACTGAGAAGCCGACGGAATGATCTTGTACTCTCCACTCTGAGCTTCTGGGTTGTTTTTCCTGATCTCAAAACATGTCTTAGGCTCTGTAAAGCAATAATATTATACATCACGTATTTTGAAGTAAAGATATTGTACACCATCAATTGAATTAACGTAGTAATTACGCTTTTATTTATCTGTGGCACAGGTTCGGTATCACAGTTGGCTCCAATTACTAAAGTAAAAAGGAACAAAGTGACAAAGAAAGGTATTGTGGACATGTATTCAATCAAACGTCCTGAAAGATAAATAGCAAGCTTTTCTCCTAGTCTATATAGGTTTAAAACCTGAGGTTCATTTTATATCCATGTTTTAGTTTTTAGATCTATTGTGTGAACTATACAATGTTTTCTCTCAACGAAATTATGCTACCCAGTACCTTGCTCGTTGTCGTTGAAGATGTCAAACAATCCGCTGCCTGGGTTAAGGACGCTGTCAGATATTGGCTCTAAGTGTCGTGTGATGCACGTGCGGCTTGTGTCAGAATACTGGAACTCATGGCATGACATGCGGGAACACAACATTGCACATGTCGTTAGTCCAAACACTTTTTGGACCTGGAGATGTTGGGAATCTTCTAAAACGGCTGGAACGCCACTGGTTGTCTTTTTAAAATGAGATTCTTCCAAATTAAATGTTATTGATATACCAACAACCAAGAAAAGAGTCCTGAAGTAGCCAATATCCATCTGCATTTTCAAAGACGTTCATGTAATACAAATCAAGTAAACGGATGGTCTTCCTATCCTGCCCAGCTACGGTAATCAAAAGGAGTGAGAAAGAACTACATGTTTGGAGGCAGACACGGGTCACATTAACATTACATGCATGTGACGTGAGACGTAGTGGAGATACCACTGTTGTCATGATCAATAAGATTGCTACAAAGAGATCGCTTTGTTATCTAACGATTGAAGTAATGGCAGACAGCACTAAGTAATGATTTATCGAAACATTCCTCATTAGGACGGTAACTGAGGCAAATCTGTGTCTAGAAAGGTCCTTACAGTGATTTTCTATAGATTGTGTGGTAATCGAAATTGTTGTATGCAAAACCATGGAGCATCTCATTTATGATTGAAAGGAAAATGTCTCCTGTACATGTATAAATTGTGTCAGAATCATCATTGTACTGGAGGATCAGCTATGACACGATGACCAAATTGCACTCCACACAAAACCCAGTTTCCTGACGCTTGGAACAATGTTGCCATTAATGTATATGCGCATATTTTCAAAAAATCCAAATCAGTTAAGGTCTTCTTCAGGAATGCATGGAAATGTTGTAGAAATGCACACATTAACATCAGTATCAATACCTGTTCATGATCCTGGCCGGTGTGTTATGTCTCATATGGTTAGATGAGGTGATTTGTTGTTAACGCCGCATTCAGCATTATTCCAGCTATATGACAGCCGTCTGTAAATAATCATGTCTGGACCAGACAATCCAGTGATTGATATCATGATCATCGATCCACACATTTGGGATACGATGACATCCATCAACAGAGTCAACGATCCTGACCACCCGATCCCGTTAGTCGCCTCTTGTGGCAAGCGTGTCTCATATCGAGCATCTGTATGCCAGGGGGTAACGTGTCGCAGGAAGCGACGAACGGGATCGGGTGGTCATGGCTCGCTGACTTGAATGATGCATGTTATCTATCGAGAATGTGTAAATCGATGCTCAGGATATCAATGAATGGATTGTCAGATCAAGGCTCGAATACTGCGTGCGGCGTTAAAAATCAAACAAACAATACCAAATTTATGACGTGTACATGTGGGCGCATTTGAAAATATCTCAATTGTACAGGTAGCATTAGTTAGAACCTCCTGACTAACACTTCATACACCGTTGCTCTACACAAGCAGCCATTAAAGATGCCTGTTCATTACTGTTCGACCTCCAAAATATTTTCCAATGTTCCTATTTGGCAGTGGACCTTCACTGACACACCCTTTAACTGAGGAGCCGAAGGAATGATCGTGTAAACTCCACTCTGAGCTTCTGGGTTGTTTTCCTGATCTCAAAACATGTCTCAGGCTCTGTAAATAATAACACTACACATCGCTTATTTTGAAGTAAAGATGGTGAACACCGTCAATTGAATTAACGTAGAAATTACGCTTTTGTTTATCAATGGCTTGGTTTCAGTATCACAGTAGACAACAATAACTTAAGTTAAAAAATACAATTTATAATGACCAAGAAACACGTTGTGGACATGTATTCAATCAAACGTCCTGAAAGATAAATAACAAGTTTTTCTCCCAGTCTATATGCGTTTAAAAACTGTCGTTCATTTACGTGTCCTTGTTTCAGTAACATGTGTATGGAGTTCCATGGCGTGAATTATACAACGTTTTCTCTCAATGAAATTATGCTACACAGTACCTTGCTAATTGCCGTTGTAGTCATCAAACAATCCGCTGTTTGGGTTAAGGACGCTTTCGAATCTGTAAAGGATGTAATAATAACACAAACCGCGTAGTGTGAAGTAAACATATTGGACACCCTCAAGACGGTTCCAGAACGATCCAAAGGAAATATGTTATTTTTAACAACATAGTTATTGACACTTTGTTGTAACTCTAAGTCAGTAGGGAATTGGTGATGGACTTCGTAACAAGACTACATTGTTTTACAAGGCAACAAGAAGACACTTACTCTTTAATGCAAAATGGTAGATAATCGGGATGATTGTTCACTGGAAACGGCGTTATATACTTTGCTATACAGCCCTTGTATTCTTTCTTTTCAGTTATCCAAAGACGTGCCAAGGAGAGGCGCGGGCCACCAAGCTGTGGATGCCCGTGCCTAAAATTACCCACAAGATGAGATTGAGGAAGAGAATATATATGGATGTCAATTTCTTTATAATGAGGAACACAACGTTTCAGAGTATATGCTCACTCCTTCACCTGATGAAGGAGTAAGCACATACTTCTTTATTATGAGGAACACGACGTTTCAGAGTGAAGGTAGTTAGCATATACTCCGAAACGTTGTGTTCTTCATAATAAAGAAGTTGACATCCATATATTCTCTTCCTTATGTGTATCACTTCTAAATGCCTTTCAAAGACAAGATTCGATTGGCCGAGGATGAGCAGGTACTAGTGGGCTACTAAGCTGCTAGTTGGGTATACCAAAATGCTACCGTTGCCATGTGGAGATAACCTCTTTACTAGCGCAAACCAAGTGCCAGGTCATGCAATAAATTGTCCGTAAACACACACAGTCCATTGTCACTAAGGTGGACGCCTTCCCAGGCGTACCATGCCTTGTCTGATGCCAGGATCTGGGGATGTGGCACGATGGTACCGCCGAGCTCTTCGGCGGTGGATATTGTTCCGTATCCCCTTGATCTTTATTGGATCCCTGGCATCGTGCCAGTAGTGGCGGGGCAGCATTGAGGATATGATGATCCTGGTGTCGGGAAGCTGGAGTCGTATCCGAAGGATTGATGCCACCATATCAAGGTAGAGTTGGCTTCCCTTGACCAAGCACAGGTCGTTGGAGCCCAGGTGAATGATGAGGGTTCTGGTCCAGCTTTTCCCCCTCGAGGCAGCAAGTGTACTATATCATGTGCATGTGTTTATGAATCCCTATCAAATAGTGATGATACCAGGTGTTCGTGAAAAGGTGTAGCGTATCCTGCCCCATCGGTGGCATCCGTCACTAACACATGCAAAGGCAAGTCAACTGTTCACCCGAAAGAATATGGGGAACATACACGTCAAAATATGGAATTTAATCGGACATTATTGTTCTCACTGATTTAGAAATGTCTTCCACATAAAACGTTTTGAAAGCTTTACTGAGGCCTTGAACCTTGATCAAACAACGTCTTAGCAAGAGTCATATGATGCTCCATGAAATCTTGGTAGAAAGAGCATGCTCGATTGTATCAAAAGTTGTGACATGTAGACACCAAGGCAGGAGCTGCTGGAATATTGCTCGACATGAAGGGAAAGTAGACTTTTGGAAAGTTGAAGTTATTCCTCTAATCCTACAGTCTTGTGGATAGTGTTTTGTCACTCTGAATCATTATATGATTTATATGTTTTAAACACGTGATTCCTAATTCTCTGGAGAAAGTTACAGTCCCCACTGATATTTTATTACACATGTAGAAGCCATTTCCTGGATGAACAATTTGGAGTATGGTATTACTCAAACGAAAACTAATGTTTGATGTCATTGTTTGAAGTTTGAAATCACTCTTACAATCAAAGAATTACATTATATGTCACACGTGATACCTTCAACAGAACTGTAAATAAGAACAAGATTGCTTCAACTAGTGTTTCTCTCACACATAAGCAAATAAAAGCATTAATGTATAAATGATGTCTGGAAAGAACTGATCACTATGTTTTCCACATCTACCTACTCCATGAGACAGGTCGTTAATAAAGGCAACCATGTTTAAAGATAACCTGACAATCAAAGAATCACGCTAAGGTAATACGCAAGACGCACTTTTAAATATCTTCCTATCTCATCCAGACTGACAAAATTATAGCTTTTGGTAACAGCCTCTAATCTGGGTAACTAGCATCAGATATCCTGTGTAAAAGAACAATGATAAGCTGGGACCATGGAGGAGGACGTGAACCAGATCGAAAAGTGTTAGATCCAATCCGGGTGACCTTATTAGGAGAAAGTGCTGGTGGTGTCAGCGTGGGTCAGCACTTGCAGTCACCCATGTCACGTTACTTGTTTCACAGAGCCATCATGCCATTGCTTGCACAGTTCGTATCACGTTGGCAGTCTTGGTGGGACTTTCTGTCGAATCGATATTGAACTGTGAAGTAGTTTATTGTTTTTTTATTGAGGAGGAATTGTAATGTTTGACAGCAAGCGAGCAGGAATCACGCACGTTGAGACGCCCAACGCTATCACCGTATTCGTACGTGCGTGATTCCCGTGCACCCTTTCGAGTTGAGTTGATCGGTTCAACTGTGTCGTAGGGGTAGCATTATGCAGATGGCTGTTTCAATGAATGCTCGTTCTACCCGTGACGAACAGGTCTGGTTGTTGATGAAATATAGTGATAGCTAAAAAGACAGATTTTTTATTCATGCACCGATTGTCTTTAAACCTTCCAGACTAAAGGTATGTGTAACATGAGGTTTCTGAGATGTAGTATTATGTCAAATCCGTCTGATCAAGAGACCTTGTGATGTCACAGAAGAAGATCACAATCAGATTTCATATGTAAAGTGACGTCACAAACAACGCTTTTGAATCAGAGTTTTTATTAACCCAGTTTTGAGAAATGGGAAAACGGTGAATAAGGTGCATAAACATTACTGGTGAATATATAACGTTAATTACATACAATGTTTACATATCAAATAATTTAAATCTTTAATATCATACCTAGCGGAATGAGTACTTAAAACAGGTGCGAAAAGGTCATATTTGCATGTTACCATGTATGGCGACAAGAGAGGAACACATCATGGATCAAATTGGGCACATCATCTAAATATGCCGTTAGGTAAATTAGAGAAAAACAAATGTTACAGCATTGTAATTCCATTAAATATGTTAACAATATATAATTTCAACAAAGTCAGCCATTGAACTAATTTACTGTCAGCATTGGTGTTCAACTATTGTTTGTTTAATATTGAGGATGAAAATATTAATAAATATGTAACAATATAATGCCAATCGTGTTTCTCCAGCAATTATTGCCACAATTAATACTAGTATATCATACACTTCAGTTAGATTTACCCAAATTTTCCACTTTCAACCATTATGTAACTTCTATGTTTTTTGTTATACAATATATTTTTTTTCACATTATCAACAAAAATTTACAATAAACTAAATCTCAATAACGCTGACAAGTATCATCATAAACCATCAAAATATTTGTTAAATCTAAGGCAGGGTTTCAGGGAACAGCTAACATTGTCCTTTCAGCTATTGGCCTGTGTGAAATGTTGATTTAATGTAATTCACACACTATTTCAATTCTCGCGGCTATTGAAACAAGTTTTTGAAAAGTTAGCATTATTAAATATAATAAGAAAAACAGTTAATTGCTAACTTTAGCGATGGTGACAAACGCCTACCGTCAGCTGTCACAAAATTGATGAATTATTTTTCTTCGAACAAACACTCTTTTGGGGGGCAACATCGTCATCAATTTAATACTGAGGAAGAAAGTATCCATAACTATGGAACTAGTAACACATTTCAATTATGTTTCTCCAGACATTAATGGACTAAATCCTCATTATGGTGACAACCATCATCATACATCACCAGAATATTTGTTAAATCTTAGAACACCTTTCAGAGACGAGACATATTTTGACCAAAGCGTTGTCATATAGATATACATACATATAACAAATATTATCTTAAGTTTGGTGATGTGAACATTAATCGTGAAAGAGAAATTCTAATCACAGACTCTTATCAGGTAATCGTGACCTTTGACATAATGGCCTATTATATCTCAACTCTCGTGGCTACTGCAGACAAGCTGTTGAACAAAATTGAAATCTTAATTATTTTATGTATAATATATTAAAACAGTAAAGGATTGAGTTTGGTGATGATGGCAAACATCTATAATGAATGATGAGTAAAAGCGGTAATATAGAATGTTTCTAGGAACAATCACACTTATTGATATCATCTATTGCATAGAAGTTGAACAACCTATATCTTCGTATGTCCATAATTAGTGTAATGTTTCTTATAATATTCAAACTAAAACTAACGTGTACGTTCAAAATTGGTTACACCATAAGGGACACGGCAATGTGCACAACATTTCGGGGAAACAGTAACATGGAACAGCATTAAAACACATACATGTACGTCGATCAACATATAGTAAGCTTACCATGCATGTCAACAATGTGAACCAAAAGCGGTTTCTCATGTTTATTTATGTTTTGTGTGGATAAGCACTTTCACTCTTAGTCTACCTATTTCGAAGAAAAGCTATGGTTTTATCATCAAAAACTTGGTTATGAAAGACGACAGATTGTTATTTTAAAAATAGACCCGTTCAGTTTCTGGGTGCTTGCACATGATTAGATTTCAAGGTGAAACGTAATTATATTGTCAAGCCTTGTGTTTCTATTGTATTACAGAACTTTCTCCCTGCAAATACTTAAAGGCATACCCAGAGAGAGTAGGCTAGACCCCAACGTCACCATTCTTGTAGAGTTGACTCCGATCGGATCAAGTTAGGACGTGTAAGTTGGTTTATGTGTTTATATTGCACCCCATGTGTTAAACGTTTCATATGTTATTGCATCTAGTGGCGTAAAACTGGAATATATTTGACAATGTTGTAACATTCCCATATTGCCATATCTGATTATCCGTGGAAAGAGTGAGTGAGTATGGTTTTACGCCGCTTTTAGCAATATTCCAGCAACATCACGACGGGGGTCAGCAGAAAAGGGGCTTCACACATTGTACCCATGTCGGGAATCGAACCCAGGTCTTCGGCTTGGCGAGCGAACGCTTTAACCACTAGGCTACCCGACCGCCCCCCGTGGATAGAACAAGTGAAAATAGAGGGGAACATTTCCGACTGCTATGCCATTGCTTTATGGTTATCGGTGTGTGCACATTCCTCTTATGACAATCATAACATTAGGTCTTTTATACATATTAAATATAACTGTCATATACACCCAAATACAGATCAAATAATTCATAATGACCATTGCAATAAATATAAAATGTCCGGAGTGAAACAAAGTTGGCGAATTTGAATTATCGATGGTTCATAATCGGAGAGGAAAGGAAACTCTACACACTGAAGCTGCCTCCGTTGTTTTTATCTTTGCGACAAATGGCGACGCTGCAGATTACAGTTGGTCGAAACATTTATTCGCCGTTTTCAGTATTTGTAATCTAGCGAACAA
Source organism: Haliotis rufescens (assembly GCF_023055435.1). Classification (NCBI taxonomy): domain Eukaryota; kingdom Metazoa; phylum Mollusca; class Gastropoda; order Lepetellida; family Haliotidae; genus Haliotis; species Haliotis rufescens. Next base: position 27,842,765 of record NW_025963824.1, on the reverse strand, counting down.
TGCTATGTAATGGTCCGCGAAATATTTACAACGTCCCGTATGGATTGCGCAACCGGTTATCTTCTCGTCGTCGTCGTCGTAGTAGTAGTAGTAGTAGTAGTAGTAGTAGTAGTAGTAGTAGTAGTAATATAAATAGTCTATATGTAAAATGTGGCAGTTCATTAGAATCGTCAGATTACCCTTGTGCTATTGAATGATCGCCTATGAGTTCGATATTTGCACAAAGAGGATAACTGATTGTACTGTCATGATACAACTCTGGTGCAGTCGCAATCGTTATGTGTTCGCTGTTGCCATCACACTGCAGAGATCATTTATTGCAAAGTTCGTATCAGGAGGGCAGACTCGGTGTGACAACTTTCTGTTGGATCGATATTGAACTGTGAAAGTGAAGTAGTTTATTGATTTTTTCATTTGAAAGGAATTGTAATGTTTGACAGGGAGCGACCAGGAAACTGTTCTGGCCCTGTGGTCAGTTTGTTGACCAACAACATGTGGTAACAAAGTAAGACTGTTCACACTCCTGATTGGGGTCATGGGCGTGTCGTAGAATAACATGTGTATGTTTGGAACTGTTCACACTGCTGATAGGGGTCCTTGACGTGTCTTAGAACAACATGTGTATGTTTGGAACTGTTCACATTGCTGACAGGGGTCATATGCGTGTCGTGGAACAGCATGTGTGTTCTGAACTGTTAACAATGAAGGTAGGTGTGACAGTTTCTGAGATGTACTGTTATGTCAAACCCGTCTGATCAAAAGACCTTTTGGTGTCACAGAAGATCACAATTAGATTTTAATGTATAGTGACATCACAAATGAATCAGAGTTTTTATTAACCCAGTTTTGAGGAAAGGGAAAACAGTACATAAGGTGAATAAACATTATTGGTGAATATTATGTTTATCATAAAGAATGTTTACATATAAAATAATGCAAATCTAGCGGAATTAGTACTTATAACAGGTGTGAAAAGGTTATATTTGCATGTTAACATGTATGGCGACAAGAGAGGAACATATGTGGATCAAATTGAGCATATCATCTGAAACATGCCGTCAGGTAAGTTAGAGAAAAGCAAGTGTTATAGCATTGTAGTTCACTTGAATATGTCCACAATTTATAATTTCAACAAAGTCAGCCATTAAACTAATTGGCAGCAGCATTGGTGTTCAACTATTGTTTGTTTAATATTGAGGGCGAAAATAGTAATAAATTTGTAACAATATGATGTCAATCGTGTTTCTCCAGCAATTATTGTCATAATTAATACTAGTATATCAAACACTTCAGTTAGATTTTCCCAAACTTTTTAACTTTCAACCATTACGTGGCTTCTATTTTTTTGTTATACAATATATTTTTTTCAAATTATCTTCAAAAATTAACAATAAACTAAATCTCAATAGCGGTGACAAAAATCATCATACACCATCAGAATATTTGTTTAATCTAAGGAAGAGTTTCAGGAAACAGCTAACATTCTGCTTTCAGCTATTGGCCTGTGTGAAATGTTGATGTCAATATAATTTACACAGTATTTCAATTCTCGCGGCTATTGCAACAAGCTCTTTAAAAATAAGCATAATTTAAAATAATAAGAAAAACAGTAAATCGCTTCACTTTTGCGATTGTGACAAACACCTACCGGTGGGGGTGGGGGGGCAACAACATCGTCATTAATTTAATACTGAGGAAGAAAGTATCCATAACTATGGAACTAGTCACATATTTCAATTATGTTTCTCGAGACATTAATGGAACTAAATCCCAATTATGGTGACAACCATCTTCATACATAATCGGAATATTTGTTAACTCTGAGAACACCTTTCAAAGACAAGACTTATTTTGTTCAAGAATTGTCATAAAGTAACACATCCATATAACAAGTATTATCTCAAGTTTGGTGATGAGAACATTAATCGTGAAAGAGAAATTCCAAACACAGACTCTTATCAGGTAACTGTGACCTTTGACATAATGGCCTATTATATGTCAACTCTCGTGGCTACTGCAAACAAGTTGTTGAACCAAATTGAAATCTTAGTTATATTATGTATAATACATTAATTCAGTAAAGGATTTAGATTTGTGCTGTTGACAAACATCTATAGTGAATGATTAGTAAAAGTGGTGAAATAGTTTTTTTCTAGGAACAAACACACTTATTGATATAATCTAGAGCATAGAAGTTGAACAACCTATATCTTCGTATGTTCATCATTAGTGTAATGTTTCTAAACAATATTCAAACTAAAACTGACGTGTACGTTCAAAATTAGTTACACCATAAGAGACACGTCAATATGCACAGCATTTGGGGGAAACAGGTACATGGAACAGCATTAAAACACATATGTCGATCAACATATAGTAAGCTAACCATGCATGTCAACATTGCAACAATTTGAACCAAAAGCAGTTTCTCTTGTTTATTTATGTTTGTGTTGTGTGTGGATAAGCACTTTGACTCCAGCGTGAGTCTACCTATTTCGGTGAAACTGTCTCAAAAGCTATGGTTTTATCATCAAAAACCTGCTTATGAAAGAAGACAACAGATTTTTTAAAAAATGGACCCGTTCAATTTCTGGGTGCTTACACATGATTAGATCTCAAGGTGAAAGATCTCTTCAATGAAAACATTAAGCCCTTTGCTTCTATTGTATTACAGAACTTTCTCCCTACAAATACTTAAAGGCATACAGATATAGAATAGGCTAGACCCTAACCTCCCCTTTCTTGTAGAGTGGACAGTTCAGTTCAGGTCAGGATGTGTTAGTTTGTTTATGTTTCATTATACCCTGTATGTTAAGCGTCTCGCATGCTATTGCAGCAAGTGGCTTGAAACTGGAATATTGTTGACAATGTTGTAACATTCCCATATTGCCATATCTGATTAGCCGTGATAGAACAAGTGGAAATAGAAGGCAACATGTAAGACTGCTATGCCATTGCTTTATGGTTATCGGTGTGTGCACATTCCTCTTATGACAATCATAACATTAAGTCTTTTATACATATTATATATATACCTAAATACAGTTCAAATGATTCATAATATCCATTTTAATAAATATAAAATGAAACACAATTGGCGAAATGGCATTTCTAAATAGACACTGAAGCTGTCTCCATTGTTTTCATCTTTGCAACAAATGGCGACGCTGCACATTATAATTGGTCGAAATATTTTTTCACCGTCTTTCCAAAGGTTAACAGTATTCGTAATCAAATATGTGAATATATTCTTAGTTTCATATTTCCTACTACATCCAACTATGATTATCGCGAAAGCTTTAGCACTGTCGCTGCTGGGTCAATATATTATTATAACTGACTTTTCTTATCACTGCTGTTTTTGTATTTGATATTGACCATTCTATTGTATACTGTCATCCATGTGCAGTAATTTGTATTGATTTGTAAACAATATTCATTTAATAATACAATTGTTGATTATATACCACTTTTTACGTACAGATATCTCGGTTAGCTTATTGTTTCAATTTGCGGATTTATACTTAACACAATCCACACTATCCTCCACACAACGGGTAGACCTATGGCTGAATATCCAGATTGTTTGGGTAGAGGATCATATCTCCATCAGGATCGCATCCCCCACACCAGCCTCCACACACCAGATCAATGACGGCGCCATTCTGTGTCCGGGTTATACTGTACACTTTGCCTACGCTTCCTTTTCCAGTCCACTTAAGCTGGAAATGAATGGTTGTACTTTGATGCATTTACATAACAAGTATGAACGAACTTTGCTACTGTCAAGATAGCAATGGTCATCATTAAATTAAACGAAAACAACATTAATGGTTGATCTTATGATTCTTATCTACATTCAAATGTGCATGTAACATTTTAACATCATAATTTATTTGCTTGTCGCGAAATCAAGATGACTTACTAGATGGATTATCCCAGGGCTGCGTTACAACAGCGCATCTTTTTATTCTACATCTTCGGTCTTTGAATGTTATCGTTGATATACTTTAGCATATTGATAACGCTCGCGAAAAGGAATCACTTACATCAGTGGAGAACTTCATCCCTGTGCCTAGTGTGTCGATGTGAAAGGTTCCTATTCGTTTGCAGCTTCCAGAATATGAGTAACAATCTTTTGCTGTACCAAATGTATGTGGCTTCGTCTTGTTCCCGCTTGTGAAGGTGGTGTCAGTTCTCACAACAGTCATAGTCTAAAGCATGGAAATATACCATTTCTCCAGATACATAATATATTCTACAAGCTTATTTATTTAAGTTTTTAAGAATTGAAGGGAAATAATGATAATTTTCTCAAAACAAAATTGAAATTTGAACATATTTGAAATAAATATTTATAATAGTGCAAAGTAGGTTCTCCACTTCACATTACCTCACACCCACTCCGAAGCCACACACTCACATATCACAGAAACCGAAAGTAAAAGGGCACTTACCGATGGCTTTACTCTGATCTTCTGATACTCTGTTACTCCGTCTTTACCAACAGCACCAGCTGGTAAATATGAATGTTCATTTCTGCAATTATTGTTCGACCTTTTGGGAAAGTTTCCAATGTTCCTATTTGGCAGTGTGACATATTCTATCTGGTGTGTGTCATTCATCAAGCAGTAGACCTTCACTGACACACCCTCAAACTGAGGAGCCGAGGAAATGATCTTATACTCTCCACTCTGAGCTTCTGGGTTGTTTTTCCTGATCTCAAAACATGTCTTAGGCTCTGTAAAGCAATAATAATATACATCACGTATTTTGAAGTAAAGATATTGTACACCATCAATTGAATTAACGTAGTTATGACGCTTTTGTTTATCTGTGGCACAGGTTCAGTATCACAGTTGGCTCCAATGACAAAAGTAAAAAGGAACAAAGTGACAAAGAGAGGCTTTGTGGACATGTATTCAATCAAACGTCCTGAAAGATAAATAGCCAGCTTTTCTCCCACTCTATAAAGGTTTAAAACCAGAGGTTCATTAAAGTATCCATGTTTTAGTTTTTAGATCTATGGTGTGAACTATACAATGTTTTCTCTCAACGAAATTATGCTACCCAGTACCTTGCTCGTTGTCGTTGAAGATGTCAAACAATCCGCTGCCTGGGTTAAGGACGCTGTCAGATATTGGCTCTGAATGTCGTGTGATGCACGTGCGGCTTGTGTCAGAATACTGGAACTCATGGCATGACGTGCGTGAACACAACATGGCACATGTCGTTAGTCCAAACACTTTCTGGACCTGGAGATGTTGGGAGTTGTCTAAAACGGCTGGAACGCCACTGGTTGTCTTTTTAAAATGAGATTCTTCCAAACTTGATGCTATTGAAATACTAACAATCAAGAAAAGTGTCCTGAAGTAGCCAATATCCATCTGCATTTTCAAAGACGTTCATGTAATACAAATCAAGTAAACGGATGGTCTTCCTATCCTGCCAAGCTACGGTAAACAAAAGGAGTGAGAAAGAACTACATGTTTGGAGGCAGACACGGGTCACATTAACATTACATGCATGTGACGTGAGAAGTAGTGGAGATACCACTGTTGTCATGATCAATAAGATTGCTACAAAGAGATCGCTTTGTTATGTAACGATTGAATTGATGGCAGACAGCACTTAGTAAAGATTTATCGAAACATTCCTGATTAGGACGGTAACTGAGGCAAATCGGAGTCTAGAAAGGTCTTTACAGGGATTTATGGATTGTGTGGTAATCGAAATTGTTGTATGCAAAACCATGGAGCATCTGATTGAAAGGAAAATGTCTCCTGTCTAAATTGTGTCAGAATCATCATTGTACTGGAGGATCAGCTATGACACGATGACCACATTGCACTCCACAAAAAAACCAGTTTCCTGACGCTTGGAACAATGTTGCCATTAATGTATATGTGAATATTTTCAAAAAATCCAAATCAGTTAAGGTCTACCTCAGGAAAGCATGGAAATGTTGTAGAAATGCACACAATAACATCAGTACCAATACCTGTTCATGATCCTGGCCGGTGTGTTATGTCTCATATGGTTAGATTAGGTTATTTGTTGTTACCGCCGCATTCAGCATTATTCCAGCTATAAGCCAGACGTCTGTAAATAATCATGTCTGGACCAGACAATTCAGTGATTGATATCATGATCATCGATCCACACAATTGGGATACGATGACATCCATCAACCGAGCCAACGAGCCTGACTACCCGATCCCGTTAGTCACCTTTTATGGAAAGCGTGTCTCATATGGAGCATCTGTATGCCAGGGGGTAGCGTGTCGCAGGAAGCGACGAACGGGATCGGGTGGTCATGCCTCGCTGACTTGGATGATGCATGTTATCTATCGGGAATGTGTAAATCGATGCTCAGGATATCAATGAATGGATTGTCAGATCAAGGCTCGAATACTGCATGCGGCGTTAAAAATCAAACAAACAATACCAAATTTATGACGTGTACATGTGGGCGCATTTGAAAATATCTCAATTGTACAGGAAGCATTAGTTAGAACCTCCTGACTAACACTGCATACACCGTTACTCTACACAAGCAGCCATTAAAGATGCCTGTTCATTACTGTTCGACCTCCAAAATATTTTCCAATGTTCCTATTTGGCAGTGGACCTTCACTGACACACCCTTTAACTGAGGAGCCGAAGGAATGATCTTGTAAACTCCACTCTGAGCTTCTGGGTTGTTTTCCTGATCTCAAAACATGTCTCAGGCTCTGTAAATAATAACACTACACATCGCTTATTTTTAAGTAAAGATGGTGAACACCGTCAATTGAATTAACGTAGAAATTACGCTTTTGTTTATCAATGGCTTGGTTTCAGTATCACAGTAGACAACAATAACTTAAGTTAAAAAATACAATTTATAATGACCAAGAAACACGTTGTGGACATGTATTCAATCAAACGTCCTGAAAGATAAATAACAAGTTTTTCTCCCAGTCTATATGAGTTTAAAAACTGTCGTTCATTTACGTGTCCTTGTTTCAGTAACATGTGTATGGAGTTCCATGGCGTGAATTATACAACGTTTTCTCTCAATGAAATTATGCTACACAGTACCTTGCTAATTGCCGTTGTAGTCATCAAACAATCCGCTGTTTGGGTTAAGGACGCTTTCGAATCTGTAAAGGATGTAATAATAACACAAACCGCGTAGTGTGAAGTAAACATATTGGACACCCTCAAGACGGTTCCAGAACGATCCAAAGGAAATATGTTATTTTTAACAATATAGTTATTGACACTTTGTTGTAACTCTAAGTCAGTAGGGAATTGGTGATGGACTTCGTAACAAGACTACATTGTTTTACAAGGCAACAAGAAGACACTGACTCTTTAATGCAAAATGGTAGATAATCGGGATGATTGTTCACTGGAAACGGCGTTATATACTTTGCTATACAGCCCTTGTATTCTTTCTTTTCAGTTATCCAAAGACGTGCCAAGGAGAGGCGCGGGCCACCAAGCTGTGGATGCCCGTGCCTAAAATTACCCACAAGATGAGATTGAGGAAGAGAATATATATGGATGTCAATTTCTTTATAATGAGGAACACAACGTTTCAGAGTATATGCTCACTCCTTCACCTGATGAAGGAGTAAGCACATACTTCTTTATTATGAGGAACACGACGTTTCAGAGTGAAGGTAGTTAGCATATACTCCGAAACGTTGTGTTCTTCATAATAAAGAAGTTGACATCCATATATTCTCTTCCTTATGTGTATCACTTCTAAATGCCTTTCAAAGACAAGATTCGATTGGCCGAGGATGAGCAGGTACTAGTGGGCTACTAAGCTGCTAGTTGGGTATACCAAAATGCTACCGTTGCCATGTGGAGATAACCTCTTTACTAGCGCAAAACAAGTGCCAGGTCATGCAATAAATTGTCCGTAAACACACACAGTCCATTGTCACTAAGGTGGACGCCTTCCCAGGCGTACCATGCCTTGTCTGATGCCAGGATCTGGGGATGTGGCACGATGGTACCGCCGAGCTCTTCGGCGGTGGATATTGTTCCGTATCCCCTTGATCTTTATTGGATCCCTGGCATCGTGCCAGTAGTGGCGGGGCAGCATTGAGGATATGATGATCCTGGTGTCGGGAAGCTGGAGTCGTATCCGAAGGATTGATGCCACCATATCAAGGTAGAGTTGGCTTCCCTTGACCAAGCACAGGTCGTTGGAGCCCAGGTGAATGATGAGGGTTCTGGTCCAGCTTTTCCCCCTCGAGGCAGCCAGTGTACTATATCATGTGCATGTGTTTATGAATCCCTATCAAATAGTGATGATACCAGGTGTTCGTGAAAAGGTGTAGCGTATCCTGCCCCATCGGTGGCATCCGTCACTAACACATGCAAAGGCAAGTCAACTGTTCACCCGAAAGAATATGGGGAACATATGGTACACGTCAAAATATGGAATTTAATCGGACATTATTGTTCTCACTGATTTAGAAATGTCTTCCACATAAAACGTTTTGAAAGCTTTACTGAGGCCTTGAACCTTGATCAAACAACGTCTTAGCAAGAGTCATATGATGCTCCATGAAATCTTGGTAGAAAGAGCATGCTCGATTGTATCAAAAGTTGTGACATGTAGACACCAAGGCAGGAGCTGCTGGAATATTGCTCGACATGAAGGGAAAGTAGACTTTTGGAAAGTTGAAGTTATTCCTCTAATCCTACAGTCTTGTGGATAGTGTTTTGTCACTCTGAATCATTATATGATTTATATGTTTTAAACACGTGATTCCTAATTCTCTGGAGAAAGTTACAGTCCCCACTGATATTTTATTACACATGTAGAAGCCATTTCCTGGATGAACAATTTGGAGTATGGTATTACTCAAACGAAAACTAATGTTTGATGTCATTGTTTGAAGTTTGAAATCACTCTTACAATCAAAGAATTACATTATATGTCACACGTGATACCTTCAACAGAACTGTAAATAAGAACAAGATTGCTTCAACTAGTGTTTCTCTCACACATAAGCAAATAAAAGCATTAATGTATAAATGATGTCTGGAAAGAACTGATCACTATGTTTTCCACATCTACCTACTCCATGAGACAGGTCGTTAATAAAGGCAACCATATTTAAAGATAACCTGACAATCAAAGAATCACGCTAAGGTAATACGCAAGACGCACTTTTAAATATCTTCCTATCTCATCCAGACTGACAAAATTATAGCTTTTGGTAACAGCCTCTAATCTGGGTAACTAGCATCAGATATCCTGTGTAAAAGAACAATGATAAGCTGGGACCATGGAGGAGGACGTGAACCAGATCGAAAAGTGTTAGATCCAATCCGGGTGACCTTATTAGGAGAAAGTGCTGGTGGTGTCAGCGTGGGTCAGCACTTGCAGTCACCCCTGTCACGTTACTTGTTTCACAGAGCCATCATGCAAACGCCAAAACAGCAAAACGAAAGATGAAGAGGTTTCCTGGTCTCCTTGAATACCCCTCGTCTTCAACAGATGCAAACATCTATGACTTCTTGAAGACAGCAGATGCTCAAACTATGGCAGACCCTCAGCTAGGTTTGTTTGATGAAGACTTGGATTCAAAGCAGTTATGGATGATTACTTTCTCTCCAATGACCCAAAATCATTTCTGTCCAGCGGTTCCATCAAGCAGACCTACCCTGCAACAGTTACCTAAACGTATTGTCATCATGGTCAGTTAAGCCATGACTCCACAGCTCGCCTGGTTATCAGCGTGGACAGTGTGTGGACAGTAATAGCATTTTTTCGGATATATATGAGCAGAATTACGATGTGATTCGAATGCAGGGAGGACTCAATACACGTTCACCTGTGTCCACAAGAATAATATTAACATGATGTTAATCAGTTCGAAAAATATGTCGTAGCAGCCATGGACTGCTTATACATGAAGTACTAACTTACAATATTCAGTGTATGAATTGCAGTTTACAACGGAAGAACAAACAACGTATTTAGATATGTGATGGACTGGGAGCACACATTGAAACACGGAAGGTCATTGATGAACGTACATGTAGCAAGTATTGTTGATGATAAGCAATTGCAATAGTAATGTCATGTAATTAGGTAAACATGTAACTATGCTTGTCATAAGAGGCGACAAACGGGATCGGGTGGTAAGGCTCGCTGATGCATATGTCATCGCATCTCAATTGTGTAGATCGATGCTCATGATGTCAATCACTGTATTGTCTTGTCCAGACTCGATTATTGACACACCGCCGTCATATAGCTGGAATATTGCTGAGTGTGGCGTTAAAAAGCAAACAATCAAACAATCAAACCCTATGGAAGTCGTAGTTCAGGTTCCACTAAAAGAACTCGATTCTGGATGCTAACAAGTGCCATCAGCATTAATAAGACCCACACTGGTCGGAGAAGACTCCTGGATTCTAAAATTCAATGAACTATGCACATAAACGTAACTGTTAATTTGAAATCAAATATTACCTATTATCACTGTTTCTTAGGAAAGGGTTCCGTGCATTGTGAAACCTTATAACTCTCCGACTGCATTCATCTCGCGTCTTCACTCGGAAGGAGTAACCGACTGAATCATAAGTGTATGATAACAATTGTCACAAGTAGGTAACGGTAACTAGTAAGTGCGTGAGTAAAAACATCAAACAATAGTAAAATTCTGTATCAACATGTGTCATCACAACATTTTTCACTGTGAACCATATATTTGTACCACATAACTATGAAACCTTCGGTTCTTATGACTGCATTTCAGTTTTCATGCCTGAATCTCAATTCGTATTTGAATTCTCAACATTGTATTTCAATTTTCAGCATTATTTTTGAAGACACTGTACATGGAATCATATTGCATAACCTTGCGACCCGCAGTCGTCATGTCTCGTAGATTGTAGTTCATTTGTTTTCCTGCATGTACACGCTGAGCAAACAATGCTTTGTAATGGTCCGCGAAACATATACAACGTCCCGTATGGACAGCGCAACCGGTAACCTTCTCGTAGAAGTAGTAGTAGTAATATAAATAGTCTGTATTACCCCTAATACATAAGAATCGTTTCACTAGAATCGTCAGATTGCCCTTGTGCTATTGAATGGTCGCCTATTGGTTCGATATTTACACAAAGAGGGTAATTGGTTGTACTGTCAACATACCATTCTGGTGCAGTCGCAATTGTTATGTGTTCGCTGTTGCCATCCAACTGCCGAGACCATTGCTTGCACAGTTCGTATCATGTTGGCAGTCTTGGTGGGACTTTCTGTCGAATCGATATTGAACTGTGAAGTAGTTTATTGTTTTTTTATTGAGGAGGAATTGTAATGTTTGACAGCAAGCGAGCAGGAATCACGCACGTTGAGACGCCCAACGCTATCACCGTATTCGTACGTGCGTGATTCCCGTGCACCCTTTCGAGTTGAGTTGATCGGTTCAACTGTGTCATATGGCCCTGTGACGCAGGGGTAGCATTATGCAGATGGCTGTTTCAATGAATGCTCGTTCTACCCGTGACGAACAGGTCTGGTTGTTGATGAAATATAGTGATAGCTAAAAAGACAGATTTTTTATTCATGCACCGATTGTCTTTAAACCTTCCAGACTAAAGGTATGTGTAACATGAGGTTTCTGAGATGTAGTATTATGTCAAATCCGTCTGATCAAGAGACCTTGTGATGTCACAGAAGAAGATCACAATCAGATTTCATATGTAAAGTGACGTCACAAACAACGCTTTTGAATCAGAGTTTTTATTAACCCAGTTTTGAGAAATGGGAAAACGGTGAATAAGGTGCATAAACATTACTGGTGAATATATAACGTTAATTACATACAATGTTTACATATCAAATAATTTAAATCTTTAATATCATACCTAGCGGAATGAGTACTTAAAACAGGTGCGAAAAGGTCATATTTGCATGTTACCATGTATGGCGACAAGAGAGGAACACATCATGGATCAAATTGGGCACATCATCTAAATATGCCGTCAGGTAAATTACAGAAAAACAAATGTTACAGCATTGTAATTCCATTAAATATGTTAACAATATATAATTTCAACAAAGTCAGCCATTGAACTATTTTACTGTCAGCATTGGTGTTCAACTATTGTTTGTTTAATATTGAGGATGAAAATATTAATAAATATGTAACAATATAATGCCAATCGTGTTTCTCCAGCAATTATTGCCACAATTAATACTAGTATATCATACACTTCAGTTAGATTTACCCAAATTTTCCACTTTCAACCATTATGTGACTTCTATGTTTTTTGTTATACAATATATTTTTTTCACATTATCAACAAAAATTTACAATAAACTAAATCTCAATAACGCTGACAAGTATCATCATAAACCATCAGAATATTTGTTAAATCTAAGGCAGGGTTTCAGGGAACAGCTAACATTGTCCTTTCCGCTGTTGGCCTCTATGAAATGTTTGTGTAATGTAATTCACACACTATTTCAATTCTCGCGGCTATTGAAACAAGTTTTTGAAAAGTTAGCATTATTAAATATAATAAGAAAAACAGTTAATTGCTAACTTTAGCGATGGTGACAAACGCCTACCGTCAGCTGTCACAAAATTGATGAATTATTTTTCTTCGAACAAACACTCTTTTGGGGGGCAACATCGTCATCAATTTAATACTGAGGAAGAAAGTATCCATAACTATGGAACTAGTAACACATTTCAATTATGTTTCTCCAGACATTAATGGACTAAATCCTCATTATGGTGACAACCATCATCATACATCACCAGAATATTTGTTAAATCTTAGAACACCTTTCAGAGACGAGACATATTTTGACCAAAGCGTTGTCATATAGATATACATACATATAACAAATATTATCTTAAGTTTGGTGATGTGAACATTAATCGTGAAAGAGAAATTCTAATCACAGACTCTTATCAGGTAATCGTGACCTTTGACATAATGGCCTATTATATCTCAACTCTCGTGGCTACTGCAGACAAGCTGTTGAACAAAATTGAAATCTTAATTATTTTATGTATAATATATTAAAACAGTAAAGGATTGAGTTTGGTGATGATGGCAAACATCTATAGTGAATGATGAGTAAAAGCGGTAATATAGAATGTTTCTAGGAACAATCACACTTATTGATATCATCTACTGCATAGAAGTTGAACAACCTATATCTTCGTATGTCCATAATTAGTGTAATGTTTCTTATAATATTCAAACTAAAACTAACGTGTACGTTCAAAATTGGTTACACCATAAGGGACACGGCAATGTGCACAACATTTCGGGGAAACATGGAACAGCATTAAAACACATACATGTACGTCGATCAACATATAGTAAGCTTACCATGCATGTCAACAATGTGAACCAAAAGTGGTTTCTCATGTTTATTTATGTTTTGTGTGGATAAGCACTTTCACTCTTAGTCTACCTATTTCGAAGAAAAGCTATGGTTTTATCATCAAAAACTTGGTTATGAAAGACGACAAACAGATTGTTATTTTAAAAATAGACCCGTTCAGTTTCTGGGTGCTTGCACATGATTAGATTTCAAGGTGAAACGTAATTATATTGTCAAGCCTTGTGTTTCTATTGTATTACAGAACTATCTCCCTGCAAATACTTAAAGGCATACCCAGAGAGAGTAGGCTAGACCCCAACGTCACCATTCTTGTAGAGTTGACTCCGATCGGATCAAGTTAGGACGTGTAAGTTGGTTTATGTGTTTATATTGCACCCCATGTGTTAAACGTTTCATATGTTATTGCAGCTAGTGGCGTAAAACTGGAATATATTTGACAATGTTGTAACATTCCCATATTGCCATATCTGATTATCCGTGGAAAGAGTGAGTGAGTATGGTTTTACGCCGCTTTTAGCAATATTCCAGCAACATCACGACGGGGGTCAGCAGAAATGGGCTTCACACATTGTACCCATGTCGGGAATCGAACCCAGGTCTTCGGCTTGGCGAGCGAACGCTTTAACCACTAGGCTACCCGACCGCCCCCCGTGGATAGAACAAGTGAAAATAGAGGGGAACATTTCCGACTGCTATGCCATTGCTTTATGGTTATCGGTGTGTGCACATTCCTCTTATGACAATCATAACATTAGGTATTTTATACATATTAAATATAACTGTCATATACACCCAAATACAGTTCAAATAATTCATAATGACCATTGCAATAAATATAAAATGTCCGGAGTGAAACAAAGTTGGCGAATTTGAATTATCGATGGTTCATAATCGGAGAGGAAAGGAAACTCTACACACTGAAGCTGCCTCCGTTGTTTTTATCTTTGCGACAAATGGCGACGCTGCAGATTACAGTTGGTCGAAACATTTATTCGCCGTTTTCAGTATTTGTAATCTAGCGAACAATGCTATGTAATGGTCCGCGAAATATTTACAACGTCCCGTATGGATTGCGCAACCGGTTATCTTCTCGTCGTCGTTGTAGTAGTAGTAGTAGTAGTAGTAGTAGTAGTAGTAGTAGTAGTAGTAGTAGTAATATAAATAGTCTATATGTAAAATGTGGCAGTTCATTAGAATCGTCAGATTACCCTTGTGCTATTGAATGATCGCCTATGAGTTCGATATTTGCACAAAGAGGATAACTGATTGTACTGTCATGATACAACTCTGGTGCAGTCGCAATCGTTATGTGTTCGCTGTTGCCATCCCACTGCAGAGATCATTGATTGCAAAGTTCGTATCAGGAGGGTAGACTCGGTGTGACAACTGTCTGTTGGATCGATATTGAACTGTGAAAGTGAAGTAGTTTATTGATTTTTTCATTTGAAAGGAATTGTAATGTTTGACAGGGAGCGACCAGGAAACTGTTCTGGCCCTGTGGTCAGTTTGTTGACCAACAACATGTGGTAACAAAGTAAGACTGTTCACACTCCTGATTGGGGTCATGGGCGTGTCGTAGAATAACATGTGTATGTTTGGAACTGTTCACACTGCTGATAGGGGTCCTTGGCGTGTCTTAGAACAACATGTGTATGTTTGGAACTGTTCACATTGCTGACAGGGGTCATATGCGTGTCGTGGAACAGCATGTGTGTTCTGAACTGTTAACAATGAAGGTAGGTGTGACAGTTTCTGAGATGTACTGTTATGTCAAACCCGTCTGATCAAAAGACCTTTTGGTGTCACAGAAGATCACAATTAGATTCTTATGTATAGTGACATCACAAATGAATCAGAGTTTTTATTAACCCAGTTTTGAGGAAAGGGAAAACAGTACATAAGGTGAATAAACATTATTGGTGAATATTATGTTTATCATAAAGAATGTTTACATATAAAATAATGCAAATCTAGCGGAATTAGTACTTATAACAGGTGTGAAAAGGTTATATTTGCATGTTAACATGTATGGCGACAAGAGAGGAACATATGTGGATCAAATTGAGCATATCATCTGAAACATGCCGTCAGGTAAGTTAGAGAAAAGCAAGTGTTATAGCATTGTAGTTCACTTGAATATGTCCACAATTTATAATTTCAACAAAGTCAGCCATTAAACTAATTGGCAGCAGCATTGGTGTTCAACTATTGTTTGTTTAATATTGAGGGCGAAAATAGTAATAAATTTGTAACAATATTATGTCAATCGTGTTTCTCCAGCAATTATTGTCATAATTAATACTAGTATATCAAACACTTCAGTTAGATTTTCCCAAACTTTTTAACTTTCAACCATTACGTGGCTTCTATTTTTTTGTTATACAATATATTTTTTTCAAATTATCTTCAAAAATTAACAATAAACTAAATCTCAATAGCGGTGACAAAAATCATCATACACCATCAGAATATTTGTTTAATCTAAGGAAGAGTTTCAGGAAACAGCTAACATTCTGCTTTCAGCTATTGGCCTGTGTGAAATGTTGATGTCAATATAATTTACACAGTATTTCAATTCTCGCGGCTATTGCAACAAGCTCTTTAAAAATAAGCATAATTAAAAATAATAAGAAAAACAGTAAATCGCATCACTTTTGCGATTGTGACAAACGCCTACCGGTGGGGGTGGGGGGGGGCAACAACATCGTCATTAATTTAATACTGAGGAAGAAAGTATCCATAACTATGGAACTAGTCACACATTTCAATTATGTTTCTCGAGACATTAATGGAACTAAATCCCAATTATGGTGACAACCATCTTCATACATAATCGGAATATTTGTTAACTCTGAGAACACCTTTCAAAGACAAGACTTATTTTGTTCAAAGAATTGTCATAAAGTAACACATCCATATAACAAGTATTATCTCAAGTTTGGTGATGAGAACATTAATCGTGAAAGAGAAATTCCAAACACAGACTCTTATCAGGTAACTGTGACCTTTGACATAATGGCCTATTATATGTCAACTCTCGTGGCTACTGCAAACAAGTTGTTGAACCAAATTGAAATCTTAGTTATATTATGTATAATACATTAATTCAGTAAAGGATTTAGATTTGTGCTGTTGACAAACATCTATAGTGAATGATTAGTAAAAGTGGTGAAATAGTTTTTTTCTAGGAACAAACACACTTATTGATATAATCTAGAGCATAGAAGTTGAACAACCTATATCTTCGTATGTTCATCATTAGTGTAATGTTTCTAAACAATATTCAAACTAAAACTGACGTGTACGTTCAAAATTAGTTACACCATAAGAGACACGTCAATATGCACAGCATTTGGGGGAAACAGGTACATGGAACAGCATTAAAACACATATGTCGATCAACATATAGTAAGCTTACCATGCATGTCAACATTGCAACAATTTGAACCAAAAGCAGTTTCTCTTGTTTATTTATGTTTGTGTTGTGTGTGGATAAGCACTTTGACTCCAGCGTGAGTCTACCTATTTCGGTGAAACTGTCTCAAAAGCTATGGTTTTATCATCAAAAACTTGCTTATGAAAGAAGACAACAGATTTTTTTAAAAATGGACCCGTTCAATTTCTGGGTGCTTACACATGATTAGATCTCAAGGTGAAAGATCTCTTCAATGAAAACATTAAGCCCTTTGCTTCTATTGTATTACAGAACTTTCTCCCTACAAATACTTAAAGGCATACAGATATAGAATAGGCTAGACCCCAACCTCCCCTTTCTTGTAGAGTGGACAGTTCAGTTCAGGTCAGGATGTGTTAGTTTGTTTATGTGTCATTATACCCTGTATGTTAAGCGTCTCGCATGCTATTGCAGCAAGTGGCTTGAAACTGGAATATTGTTGACAATGTTGTAACATTCCCATATTGCCATATCTGATTAGCCGTGATAGAACAAGTGGAAATAGAAGGCAACATGTAAGACTGCTATGCCATTGCTTTATGGTTATCGGTGTGTGCACATTCCTCTTATGACAATCATAACATTAAGTCTTTTATACATATTATATATATACCTAAATACAGTTCAAATGATTCATAATATCCATTTTAATAAATATAAAATGAAACAATTGGCGAAATGGCATTTCTAAATAGACACTGAAGCTGTCTCCATTGTTTTCATCTTTGCAACAAATGGCGACGCTGCACATTATAATTGGTCGAAATATTTGTTCACCGTCTTTCCAAAGGTTAACAGTATTCGTAATCAAATATGTGAATATATTTTTAGTTTCATATTTCCTACTACATCCAACTATGATTATCGCGAAAGCTTTAGCACTGTCGCTGCTGAGTCAATATATTATTATAACTGACTTTTCTTATCACTGCTGTTTTTGTATTTGATATTGACCATTCTATTGTATACTGTCATCCATGTGCAGTAATTTGTATTGATTTGTAAACAATATTCATTTAATAATACAATTGTTGATTATATACCACTTTTTACGTACAGATATCTCGGTTAGCTTATTGTTTCAATTTGCGGATTTATACTTAACACAATCCACACTATCCTCCACACAACGGGTAGACCTATGGCTGAATATCCAGATTGTTTGGGTAGAGGATCATATCTCCATCAGGATCGCATCCCCCACACCAGCCTCCACACACCAGATCAATGACGGCGCCATTCTGTGTCCGGGTTATACTGTACACTTTGCCTACGCTTCCTTTTCCAGTCCACTTAAGCTGGAAATGAATGGTTGTACTTTGATGCATTTACATAACAAGTATGAACGAACTTTGCTACTGTCAAGATAGCAATGGTCATCATTAAATTAAACGAAAACAACATTAATGGTTGATCTTATGATTCTTATCTACATTCAAATGTGCATGTAACATTTTAACATCATTATTTATTTGCTTGTCGCGAAATCAAGATGACTTACTAGATGGATTATCCCAGGGCTGCGTTACAACAGCGCATCTTTTTATTCTACATCTTTGTTCTTTGAATGTTATCGTTGATATACTTTAGCATATTGATAACGCTCGCGAAAAGGAATCACTTACATCAGTGGAGAACTTCATCCCTGTGCCTAGTGTGTCGATGTGAAAGGTTCCTATTCGTTTGCAGCTTCCAGAATATGAGTAACAATCTTTTGCTGTACCAAATGTATGTGGCTTCGTCTTGTTCCCGCTTGTGAAGGTGGTGTCAGTTCTCACAACAGTCATAGTCTAAAGCATGGAAATATACCATTTCTCCAGATACATAATATATTCTACAAGCTTATTTATTTACGTTTTTAAGAATTGAAGGGAAATAATGATAATTTTCTCAAAACAAAATTGAAATTTGAACATATTTGAAATAAATATTTATAATAGTGCAAAGTAGGTTCTCCACTTCACATTACCTCACACCCACTCCGAAGCCACACACTCACATATCACAGAAACCGAAAGTAAAAGGGCACTTACCGATGGCTTTACTCTGATCTTCTGATACTCTGTTACTCCGTCTTTACCAACAGCACCAGCTAGTAAATATGAATGTTCATTTCTGCAATTATTGTTCGACCTTTTGGGAAAGTTTCCAATGTTCCTATTTGGCAGTGTGACATATTCTATCTGGTGTGTGTCATTCATCAAGCAGTAGACCTTCACTGACACACCCTCAAACTGAGGAGCCGAGGAAATGATCTTATACTCTCCACTCTGAGCTTCTGGGTTGTTTTTCCTGATCTCAAAACATGTCTTAGGCTCTGTAAAGCAATAATAATATACATCACGTATTTTGAAGTAAAGATATTGTACACCATCAATTGAATTAACGTAGTTATTACGCTTTTGTTTATCTGTGGCACAGGTTCAGTATCACAGTTGGCTCCAATGACAAAAGTAAAAAGGAACAAAGTGACAAAGAGAGGCTTTGTGGACATGTATTCAATCAAACGTCCTGAAAGATAAATAGCCAGCTTTTCTCCCACTCTATAAAGGTTTAAAACCAGAGGTTCATTAAAGTATCCATGTTTTAGTTTTTAGATCTATGGTGTGAACTATACAATGTTTTCTCTCAACGAAATTATGCTACCCAGTACCTTGCTCGTTGTCGTTGAAGATGTCAAACAATCCGCTGCCTGGGTTAAGGACGCTGTCAGATATTGGCTCTGAATGTCGTGTGATGCACGTGCGGCTTGTGTCAGAATACTGGAACTCATAGCATGACGTGCGTGAACACAACATGGCACATGTCGTTAGTCCAAACACTTTCTGGACCTGGAGATGTTGGGAGTTGTCTAAAACGGCTGGAACGCCACTGGTTGTCTTTTTAAAATGAGATTCTTCCAAACTTGATGCTATTGAAATACTAACAATCAAGAAAAGTGTCCTGAAGTAGCTAATATCCATCTGCATTTCCAAAGACGTTCATGTAATACAAATCAAGTAAACGGATGGTCTTCCTATCCTGCCAAGCTACGGTAAACAAAAGGAGTGAGAAAGAACTACATGTTTGGAGGCAGACACGGGTCACATTAACATTACATGCATGTGACGTGAGAAGTAGTGGAGATACCACTGTTGTCATGATCAATAAGATTGCTACAAAGAGATCGCTTTGTTATGTAACGATTGAATTGATGGCAGACAGCACTTAGTAAAGATTTATCGAAACATTCCTGATTAGGACGGTAACTGAGGCAAATCGGAGTCTAGAAAGGTCTTTACAGGGATTTATGGATTGTGTGGTAATCGAAATTGTTGTATGCAAAACCATGGAGCATCTGATTGAAAGGAAAATGTCTCCTGTCTAAATTGTGTCAGAATCATCATTGTACTGGAGGATCAGCTATGACACGATGACCACATTGCACTCCACAAAAAAACCAGTTTCCTGACGCTTGGAACAATGTTGCCATTAATGTATATGTGAATATTTTCAAAAAATCCAAATCAGTTAAGGTCTACCTCAGGAAAGCATGGAAATGTTGTAGAAATGCACACAATAACATCAGTACCAATACCTGTTCATGATCCTGGCCGTTGTGTTATGTCTCATATGGTTAGATTAGGTTATTTGTTGTTAACGCCGCATTCAGCATTATTCCAGCTATAAGCCAGACGTCTGTAAATAATCATGTCTGGACCAGACAATTCAGTGATTGATATCATGATCATCGATCCACACAATTGGGATACGATGACATCCATCAACAGAGCCAACGAGCCTGACTACCCGATCCCGTTAGTCACCTTTTATGGAAAGCATGTCTCATATGGAGCATCTGTATGCCAGGGGGTAGCGTGTCGCAGGAAGCGACGAACGGGATCGGGTGGTCATGCCTCGCTGACTTGGATGATGCATGTTATCTATCGGGAATGTGTAAATCGATGCTCAGGATATCAATAAATGGATTGTCAGATCAAGGCTCGAATACTGCATGCGGCGTTAAAAAACAAACAAACAATACCAAATTTATGACGTTTACATGTGGGCGCATTTGAAAATATTTCAATTGTACAGGTAGCATTAGTTAGAACCTCCTGACTAACACTTCATACACCGTTACTCTACACAAGCAGCCATTAGACATGGCTGTTCATTACTGTTCGACCTCCAAAATATTTTCCAATGTTCCTATTTGGCAGTGTGACATACTCCATCTGGTGTGTGTCATTCATCAAGCAATAGGCCTTCACTGTCACACACTGAAACTGAGGAGCCGAAGGAGTGATCTTGTAAACTCCACTCTGAGTTTCTGGGTTGTTTTCCTGATCTCAAAACATGTCTCAGGCTCTGTAAATAATAACAATACACATCGCTTATTTTGAAGTAAAGATGGTAAACACCGTCAATTGAATTAAAGTAGTAATTACGCTTTTGTTTATCAATGTCTTGGCTTCAGTATCACAGTAGACAACAATAACTTAAGTTAAAAAATACAATTTATAATGACCATAAAACTCGTTGTGGACATGTATTCAATCAAACGTCCTGAAAGATAAATAGCAAGTTTTTCTCCCAGTCTATATGATTTTAAAATCTGTCGTTCATTTACGTGTCCTTGTTTCAGTAACATGTGTATGGAGTTCCATGGCGTGAATTATACAACGTTTTCTCTCAATGAAATTATGCTACACAGTACCTTGCTAATTGCCGTTGTGGTCATCAAACAATCCACTGTTTGGGTTAAGGACGGTTTCGAATCTGTAAAGGATGTAATAATAACACAAACCGCGTAGTGTGAAGCAAACATTTTGGACACCCTCAAGACGGTTCCAGAACGATCCAAAGGAAATATGTTATTTTTAACAATATAGTTATTAACAATTTGTTGTAACTCTAAGTCAGTAGGGAATTGGTGATGGACTTCGTAACAAGACTACATTGTTTACAAGGCAACAAGAAGACACTTACTCTTTAATGCAAATTGTGTGTGTTGGGAATGCTACCGGTGAGCAGGGCATTTTGCGAACACCTGTCGCATCGAAGATTGTCAGTTATCCATTCACAAGGTTTTAGAGTATATGCTCACTCCTTCACCTGATGAAGGAGTAAGCACATACTTCTTTATAATGAGGAACACGACGTTTCAGAGTTAAGGTAGTAAGCGTATACTCCGAAACGTTGTGTTCTTCATAAAAAAGAAGTTGACACGCATATATTCTCTTCCTTATGTGTATCACTTCTAAATGCCTTTCAAAGACAAGATGAGATTGGCCGAGGGTAAGCAGGTACTAGCAGTTATGGATGATTACTTTCTCTCCAATGACCCAAAATCATTTCTGTCCAGCGGTTCCATCAAGCAGACCTACCCTGCAACAGTTACCTAAACGTATTGTCATCATGGTCAGTTAAGCCATGACTCCACAGCTCGCCTGGTTATCAGTGTGGACAGTGTGTGGACAGTAATAGCATTTTTTCGGATATATATGAGCAGAATTACGATGTGATTCGAATGCAGGGAGGACTCATGACACGTTCACCTGTGTCCACAAGAATAATATTAACATGATGTTAATCAGTTCGAAAAATATGTCGTAGCAGCCATGGACTGCTTATACATGAAGTACTAACTTACAATATTCAGTGTATGAATTGCAGTTTACAACGGAAGAACAAACAACGTATTTAGATATGTGATGGACTGGGAGCACACATTGAAACACGGAACGTCATTGATGAACGTACATGTAGCAAGTATTGTTGATGATAAGCAATTGCAATAGTAATGTCATGTAATTAGGTAAACATGTAACTATGCTTGTCATAAGAGGCGACAAACGGGATCGGGTGGTAAGGCTCGCTGATGCATATGTCATCGCATCTCAATTGTGTAGATCGATGCTCATGATGTCAATCACTGTATTGTCTTGTCCAGACTCGATTATTGACACACCGCCGTCATATAGCTGGAATATTGCTGAGTGTGGCGTTAAAAAGCAAACAATCAAACAATCAAACCCTATGGAAGTCGTAGTTCAGGTTCCACTAAAAGAACTCGATTCTGGATGCTAACAAGCGCCATCAGCATTAATAAGACCCACACTGGTCGGAGAAGACTCCTGGATTCTAAAATTCAATGAACTATGCACATAAACGGAACTGTTAATTTGAAATCAAATATTACCTATTAAAACTGTTTCTTAGGAAAGGGTTCCGTGCATTGTGAAACCTTATAACTCTCCGACTGCATTCATCTCGCGTCTTCACTCGGAAGGAGTAACCGACTGAATCATAAGTGTATGATAACAATTGTCACAAGTAGGTAACGGTAACTAGTAAGTGCGTGAGTAAAAACATCAAACAATAGTAAAATTCTGTATCAACATGTGTCATCACAACATTTTTCACTGTGAACCATATATTTGTACCACATAACTATGAAACCTTCGGTTCTTATGACTCCATTTCAGTTTTCATGCCTGAATCTCCATTCGTATTTGAATTCTCAACATTGTATTTCAATTTTCAGCTTTATTTTTGAAGACACTGTACATGGAATCATATTGCATAACCGTGCGACCCGCAGTCGTCATGTCTCGTAGATTGTAGTTCATTTGTTTTCCTGCATGTACACGCTGAGCAAACAATGCTTTGTAATGGTCCGCGAAACATATACAACGTCCCGTATGGACAGCGCAACCGGTAACCTTCTCGTAGAAGTAGTAGTAGTAATATAAATAGTCTGTATTACCCCTAATACATAAGAATCGTTTCACTAGAATCGTCAGATTGCCCTTGTGCTATTGAATGGTCGCCTATTGGTTCGATATTTACACAAAGAGGGTAATTGGTTGTACTGTCAACATACCATTCTGGTGCAGTCGCAATTGTTATGTGTTCGCTGTTGCCATCCAACTGCCGAGATCATTGCTTGCACAGTTCGTATCACGTTGGCAGTCTTGGTGGGACTTTCTGTCGAATCGACATTGAACTGTGAAGTAGTTTATTGTTTTTTTATTGAGGAGGAATTGTAATGTTTGACAGGAAGCGAGCAGGAATCACGCACGTTGAGACGCCCAACGCTATCACCGTATTCGTACGTGCGTGATTCCCGTGCACCCTTTCGAGTTGAGTTGATCGGTTCAACTGTGTCATATGGCCCTGTGACGCAGGGGTAGCATTATGCAGATGGCTGTTTCAATGAATGCTCGTTCTACCCGTGACGAACAGGTCTGGTTGTTGATGAAATATAGTGATAGCTAAAAAGACAGATTTTTTATTCATGCACCGATTGTCTTTAAACCTTCCAGACTAAAGGTATGTGTAACATGAGGTTTCTGAGATGTAGTATTATGTCAAATCCGTCTGATCAAGAGACCTTGTGATGTCACAGAAGAAGATCACAATCAGATTTCATATGTAAAGTGACGTCACAAACAACGCTTTTGAATCAGAGTTTTTATTAGCCCAGTTTTGAGAAATGGGAAAACGGTGAATAAGGTGCATAAACATTACTGGTGAATATATAACGTTAATTACATACAATGTTTACATATCAAATAATTTAAATCTTTAATATCATACCTAGCGGAATGAGTACTTAAAACAGGTGCGAAAAGGTCATGTTTGCATGTTACCATGTATGGCGACAAGAGAGGAACACATCATGGATCAAATTGGGCACATCATCTAAATATGCCGTCAGGTAAATTAGAGAAAAACAAATGTTACAGCATTGTAATTCCATTAAATATGTTAACAATATATAATTTCAACAAAGTCAGCCATTGAACTAATTTACTGTCAGCATTGGTGTTCAACTATTGTTTGTTTAATATTGAGGATCAAAATATGAATAAATATGTAACAATATAATGCCAATCGTGTTTCTCCAGCAATTATTGCCACAATTAATACTAGTATATCATACACTTCAGTTAGATTTACCCAAATTTTCCACTTTCAACCATTATGTAACTTTTATGTTTTTTGTTATACAATATATTTTTTTTCACATTATCAACAAAAATTTACAGTAAACTAAATCTCAATAACGCTGACAAGTATCATCATAAACCATCAGAATATTTGTTAAATCTAAGGGAGGGTTTCAGGGAACAACTTACATTGTGCTTTCAGCTGTTGGCCTGTGTGAAATGTTGATGTCAATATAATTCACACACTATTTCAATTCTCGCGTCTATTGAAACAAGTTCTTGAAAAGTTAGCATCATTAAATATCATAAGAAAAACAGTTAATCGCTTAACTTTTGCGATGGTGAAATTGTTTTTCTTCGAACAAACACACTTTTTGGAGGGCAACATCTTCATCAATTTAATATTGAGGAGAAAGTATCCATAACTATGGAACTAGTAACACATTTCAATTATGTTAAATTAAATATAATAAGAAAAACAGCTAATTGCTAAGGTTTGCGATGGTGACAAACGCCTTCCGTCAGCTGTCACAAAAGTGGTGAAATAGTTTTTCTTGGAACCATCACACATGTTTGGGCAACATCGTCATCTATTTAATATTGAGGAAGTAAGTATCCATAACTATAGAACTAGTAATACATTTTCCCATTATGGTGACAACCATCATCATACATCATCGGAATAGTAGTTAAATCTGAGAATACCTTTAAGAGAGGAGACTTATTTTGACCAAAGAGTTGTCATATACTCGTAGGAATATATTTATTCAACAAGTATTATCTACAGTTTGGTGACAACAACATTGATTTAACCACAGACCACAGACACGTAACCTTGACCTTTGACATAATGGCCTAATATATCTCAACCCTCGTGGCTACTACAAACAAGTTGTTGAACAAAACTGAAAGCTTATATAATGTATAATATATTAAAACAGTAAAGGATTGCGTATAGTGATGATGACAAACATCTATTGTGAATGATGAGTAAAAGTGGCGAAATAGCTTTTTTCTAGGAACAGTCACACATTGATATCATCTACAGCATAGAAGTTGAACAACTTATCTTCGTATATCCATCATTATTGTAATGTTTCTAAATAGTATCCAAACTAAAAATAACGTGTACGTTCAAAACTAGTTACACCATAAGGGACACGTCTATGTGAACAACATTTCGGGGAAACAGGTACATGGAACAGCATTAAAACACATATGTCGATCAACATATAGTAAGCTTACCATGCGAGTCAAGAATGTGAACCAAATGCAGTTTGTGTTGTTTATTTGTTTTTGTGTTTCGTGGGGATAGGCACTGTCACTCCAACACGTGAGTCTACCTATTTCGAAGAACTGGTCTTAAAAGCTATGGTTTTATCAGCAAAAACTTGACTGTGAAAAAAGAAAAACAGATTGTTATTTTAAAAAGGACCCGTTCAGTTTCTGGGTGCTTACACATGATTAGATCTCAAGGTGAAACATAAAGCCTTATGTTTCTATTGTATTACAGAACTTTCTCCCAGCAAATACTTCAGGGCATACCAAGATAGAATAGCCTAAACCCAAAACTCCCCATTCTTGTATATATATACCTAAATAAAGTTCAAATGATTCATAATGACTATTGCAATAAATATAAAATGTCCTGAGTGAAACACAATTGGCGAAATGGCATCTCTAAATACACCCTGAAGCTGTTTCCATTTTTTTCATCTTTGCAACCAATGGCGACGCTGCACATTACTGTTGGTCGAAATATCTATTCACCGTCTTTCCATAGGTTAACAGTATTTGTAATGTAATGTGTGAATATATTTTTAATTTCAGGTTTTCTTCTACATCCAACTATACACAATAGGCCTGTGGGTGACCCTTTCACAATTCACTGGCATGGTCTCGAAAGTTTGACTACTGTCGCTGCTGACTGAATACATTATTATCACTGACTTTTGTTATCACCACTGTTTTTTTATTTGATATTGACCACTGCTATCATATCATATAGTGCTATTGATTGTTGTACTACCATTCTAGTGTATACTGCCATTGTAATTCCTTTGCAGTAATTTTTATAGATTTGTAAACCTAGTTCATTTGATAATACAATTGTTGATTGTATACTATTTCTTGGTTGGTTATTGGTTTCACACTTAATTGTTTTTTTACGTACAGATATCTCGGTTAACTTAATGTTTCAATTTGCGGATTGATACTTAACACAATCCACACTATCCTCCACACAACGGGTAGACCTATGGCTGAATATCCAGATTGTTTGGGTAGAGGATCATATCTCCATCAGGATCACATCGCCCACACCAGCCTCCACACACCAGATCAATGACGGCGCCATTCTGTGTCCGGGTTATACTGTGCACTTTGCCTGTGTTTTCTTTTCCAGTCCACTTAAGCTGGAAATGAATGGATGTACTTTGATGCGTTTTACAAAATAAGTATGAACGAACTTTGCTACTTTCAAGATAGTAATGGTCATCATTAAATTAAACGAAAACAACATTAATTGTTGTTCTTATTATTCTTTTTCTACATTCAAGTATGCATGTAACATTTAACATCATAATATATTTGCTTGTCGCGAAATCAAGATGACTCACTAGATGGATTATTTTGTTTTCCCCAGGGCTGCGTTACAACAGCGCATCTTTTTATTCTACATCTTTGTTCTTTGAATGTTATCGACGATTCACTTTAACACATCATGCATATTTATAACGCTAGCGAAAAGGAATCACTTACATTGGTGGAGAACTTCATCCCTGTGCCCAGTGTGTTGATCTGAAAGGTTCCTATTCGTTTGCAGCTTCCAGAATATGAATAACAATCTTCTGCTGTACCAAACTTATGTGGCTTCGTCTTGTTCCCGTTTGTGAAGGTGGTGTCAGTTCTCACAACAGTCATAGTCTAAAGCAAGGAAATATAGCATTTCTCCAGACACACAATATATTCTACAAGCTGAATTGTTTAAGAGCTGGAGGGAAGTAATTATAATTTTATCAAAACAAAATTGAACTTTGAACATATTTGAAATACATACATTAGAAATTTGAAATGTCTCCGTTTTACACATAGCAATAGTTACAAACCTCTTTTGCACGATAAAGACACCTGTGACATATATAAGAAAGTTATTTGGAATGTCACAGAAGCATAATATCTTATTTTTCGAATGTGTTAAGTAGGTTCTCCTCTTCACTTTACCTGACACCCACTCTGTACCCACACACTCACATGTCACAGAAAGCGAAATTAATGTAGGCACTTACCGATGGCTTCACTCTGATCCTCTGATACTCTGTTACTCCGTCTTTACCAACACCACCAGCTTCTAAATAAGGCTGTTCATTTCTACAACCACTGTTCGACCTTTTGGGAAAGTTTCCAATGTTCCTATTGGGCAGTGTTATATACTCCAGCTGGTGAGTGTCATTCATCAAGCAGTAGACCTTCACTGACACACCCTTAAACTGAGGAGCCGAGGGAATGATCTTGTACTCTCCACTCTGAGCTTCTGGGTTGTTTTTCCTGATCTCTAAACATGTCTTAGGCTCTGTAAAGTAATAATAATATACATCACGTATTTTGAAGTAAAGATATTGTACATGTACACCATCAATTGAATTAACGTAGTGGTTACGCTTTTGTTTATCTATGGCACAGGTTCGATATCACAGTAGGCTCCAATTACAAAAGTAAAAAGAGCAAAATGACCAAGAAAGACATTGTGGACATGTATTCAATCAAACGTCCTGAAAGATAAATAGCCAGCTTTTCTCCAAGTCTATATAAGTTTACAAACTGAGGTTCATTTAAGTGTCTTTGTTTTAGTTTTTAGATCTATGGTGTGAACTATACAATGTTTTCTCTCAACGAAATTATGTCACACAGTACCTTGCTCGTTGTCGTTGAAGATGTCAAACAATCCGCTGCCTGGGTTAAGGACACTCTCAGATATTGGCTCTGAGTGTCGTGTAATGCACGTGCGGCTTGTGTCAGAATACTGGAACTCGTGGCATGACGTGCGCAAACACAGACTGGCACATGTCGTTAGTCCAAACACTTTCTGGACCTGGAGATGTTGGTAGTTACCTAAAACGGCTGGAACTCCACTGGTTGTCTTTTTAAAATGAGATTCTTCCAAACTAAATGTTATTGAAATACCAATACTCAAGAAAAGAGTCCTGAAGAAGCTAATATCCATCTGCATTTTCAAAGACGTTCATGAAATACAAATCAAGTAAACGGATGGTCTTCCTATCCTGCCCAGCTACGGTAATCAAAAAGAGTGAGAAAGAACTACATCTTTCGAAGCAGACACGGGTCACATTAACATTACATGCATGTGACGTGAGAAGTAGTAAAGATACCACTGTTGTCATGATCAATATGATTGCTACAAGGAGATCGCTTTGTTATCTAACTATTGAAGTAATGACAGACAGCACTAAGTAATGATTTATCGAAACATTCCTCATTAGAACGGTAACTAAGGCATATCTGAGTCTAGAAAGGTCTTTTCAGTGATTTTATTGATTGTGTGGTGATCGAAATTGTTGTATGCAAAACCATGGTGCATCTAATTAATAATTGAAAGGAAAATGTCTCCTATCCTAATCAGTTAATATCTATTTTAGGAATGCCTGGAAATATTGTAGAAATACACACTTTAACATCAGTACCAATACCTGTTCATGATCCTGGCCGGTGTGTTATGTCTCATATGATTAGATTGGGTTATTTGTTGTTTAACGCCGCATTCAGCAATATTGAGCGCGGCGTTAAACAGCAAACAATCAAGCAATCAAGCCCTATGGAAGTCGCAATTCAGTTTGCACGAAATGAACTCGATTCTGGATGCTAACAAGCGCCATTAGTATTAATAAGACCCACACTGGTCGAAGAAGAGTCCTGGGTTCTACAATGCAATTAAATACGCACAATCACGTATAGATGCATTCATCTCGAGTCGGAGTAACCGACTGTACCTTAAGAGTATTATACATAGAGATTACTACACGGTGTCTGTCAGATACCATTTATCTTACGAGTTGTTTCAAAACGTATCTAACGAGCGAAAGCGAGTTAGATACGTTTTGAAACAACGAGTTGTAAGATAAATGGTTTAGGGTTAAATCGATGCGTATTTCGTCTATTCTCTTCTCTGCGGCGCATTAATATATAACACAACGTTTATGAATGCATGACGTCACTCGGCCTACTGTTTACAGCTCATACCTAGTGCGACCCTCCACAAAAAAGTTTCAGCCATATCTGTGCATAATCAAGGCCATAATGATAATGCAAAGTAGATAACATCAAAGAATATTTATTAAACATTCTAACAACCTGAAGTTGCAACGCAGATGTAGATGAATCTACGTCTCGCAAGTGAAACAAATTTAAAAGTGTGACGTCATATTAGTATCCTTCTGGACATGTGCTGGTGCCGCTCATTCAATTTGAATGGAGTCATCGTCATCGGAGGATTGTTTGGATTTCTTTGCACATGGAGGATCTGCACCTGTGTAAAAGTTAATGTTAAATGTGCCCCCATAGACTAGAGCCGACAATATTGAGGAGAGTTTGTCATTGAGTGTAACCCGTGTGCTGGAATGTGACATTGCGGAAGTGACGTTCACTTACGAAGGGGGACTACTCTTCATCGCCACAGCCTGCTTGTGTTCCCGCAGCCCGACACCGCCGCTAAGGATGTTACTGATGTTTCGGTGTTGGGAGGATGAAATGTGACTGTAGTTGTTGACACTCTGCATGTTACGATGACCGGAAATTTGCATAATATGCGTGGGAGGAATATTTTCATCAGAAAGTTTTTGGACAAGGAATTTTCTTGCTGAATGGTTAGTGAGTTTTCTGTTTTGGAAGCCAGCATTTGGGGACATTCGTCTCATGATAGAACTGAGTTTATTTACACCAACTGGCTGCCGCTTAAACCAGGGGAATATGCTCGATGCTTCCTTGGTATTGGTAGCAATAAAGAAAGGTGTGTCTGGACTGGTGTACCCTGCAGGACGCAAGCTTGAGTACAGCTTGTAGATGGATACCAGGCAGCGTTCATCATTTGTCGCCCAAGCTTTGGAGTGGATGTTTCGGAAAGCCAAAGGATTATCCCCTTGACATGTTTCAGACTGCCTCTATGTGAATTCAAGAAATTCCCTACCTTCGGAGTCAGTTTTAAGTGCAACATCGCCCCATTTCATGTCATTGTGGGGTTTGACACTACGGATTCCAAAATGAGTGGTGTTGTTCCACCACATGGTGTTTAAAATGGATTCAGGATCGTGAGGACCAAGTTGGTTTGTTTCATAGAGTTTGTTAATATCATCGTCAGTGAGGGATTCAGCACGGCGAGGTAAGGTACCCATACCTTCACTCTTTAGAACGTTTTGTTTTGTTTTGATGACAGTGTTAAGCTTGTCGAATTCGCGATCATTATTCAGCGATGATCGTTTACACAGATATTACTGATTGTTGCAGCCATTTTGAAGTCGTGACTACAGGCCTAGCGGCAGCAAATACAATATCAGACGATAAACGGAATATGAAATGAAAAATATATCAATGTTTTTATTTATTCTATGTTTGTTTTATTGCATAAATACTTGCCTTCCATACAATCGCGAAAATAACAAGTAGATAACAGGTAGGTATCAAGGGGCTTGGCATGAGTAACAGGTCTGCATTCGACTGAAGCACGAGAAACATATCAATGAATTACTATAAGGAAAGTACTTCGTCATCATCTGACCTCAGGTCATCATCATGGAGTAGCCAATCACGGGCCTGGAATTCGATCTCACACATATGTTTGATACCAGTTATCTCAAATGGGTTTCTCACCCACGGGTGTGTAAGAAAAGTATTGTCACAAGTAGGTAACGGTAACTAGTAAGTGTGAGTAAAAACATCAAACATTAGTAACATTCTGTATCAACATGTATCATCACAACATTTTTCACTGTGAACCATATATTTGTATTTGTACCATATAACTATGAAACCTTCAGTTCTTATGACTGCATTTATGTTTTCATGCCTGTATCTCAATTCGTATTTGAATTCTCAGCATTGTATTTCAATTTTCAGCATTATTTTTTAACTAACTGTATATTGAATCATATCGTATAACCATGTGACCCGTAGTCGTCATATCTCGTAGATTGTAGTTCATTTGTTTTCCTGCATGTACACGCTGAGCAAACAATGCTTTGTAATGGTCCGCGAATCATATACAACGTCCCGTATGGACAGCGCGACCGGTAACCTTCTCGTAGAAGTAGTAGTAGTAGTAATATAAGTAGTATGTAGGTAAAATGTGGTAATTCACTAGAACTGTCAGATTGCCCTTGTGGTGTTGAATGAATGTCTATGGGTTCGATATTTGCACAAAGATGGTAACTGATTGTACTGTACTATTCTGGTGCAGTCGCAATCGTTATGTGTTCGCTGTTGCCATCCAACTGCCGAGACCATTGCTTGCACAGTTCGTATCACGTTGGCAGTCTTGGTGTGACTTTCTGTCAGATCGATATTGAATTGTTTAATGGTTTATTGTTTTTGTATTGAGGAGGAATTGTAATGTTTGACAGCAAGCGAACTGTGATCTGGCTCTGTGGTCACTGTTTGTGGACCAGCAAGAGGTGGTAACAAAGTACCATTTACCCAGATAGAAACAACTGTTCAAACATTTTGAATAGTCAAAGTATAACATTGAAACTTCATAACAGTGCCTTGCTGTATCAGGAAATCGAAGCCAAAAATCATGGGACATGCTAAATCTTCTTCAATTTGAAAGCGTTGTTCCATTTGAGCATCACAAAAATTGATGGGAACTAAAACCTGTCCTTATACCAATAAGTGTGGTCAATAGTTTGTTCAACACAGTGGGAAATTGTGCCTGCTTGTTCGTGACTGTAATTGCTATCTGCTGGGTGGGAAACCTGACTGATACCTGGCCATAGCTACTCCAATGAAATGTCGGGATGAATTAGTAAATATCGTACCAGTGAGGACGCGAGAAGAAGGGTTACACATATAAAAAAATAATTATATTCTTGACAGTGTAATAGTCAGTTCATTCTTGTTTTCAGGTCTTTGATATAATTTATCAAGATTTAAGCCTGGGCTGAAGTAAAGGCCATCTTCACTCCACACCCTTCGGGTCATTTTGAAGGTATCAAACATTGCTAATATATATGTGTGTATTCGTATGATAATGCAACTTATGCATTCTATGTTATGTTTTATGTTATTTAAATATCTTAAAAGCATTTAAACATGGTATGATGATTATATCGCCATTGTGCCAAGTTACGAACTTAAATTAAATATGGCTAAGTAAACATTATAAATTCTTCTCATCTTTCTTCTTGTTTCTGTGTGTGAATGTTTTTTCAGCGCATGTGTAAATTTTCATTATTGTGTAAATACTACATTTGTACAATAACGTCCTCCCTTGGCATATGATGACGGCATTCTATTCCTCGGTGACATCCTGTCAGGCTCACAGAGTTTATGGAGAAAGTGAGCGCCATAGACATGTACTGATAGCTTTTTGTATTTGACAATATGTGTATAGTTTTCCTGGCTTAATGCGTTTTTGATGGAATAACATGATATAATTTGAAACCTGGATTACCATCGGTCATGTTTACATTCTTCATAAATTAACATCTGTTAATATTCTCTTTTGTGCCCTCTAAGTCAATATAAACGTCTCTTAATTACACGGAAGAGTGAGTAAGCTCGAATTCATACAGGTCTTTAGCCTTTGCCAGTTTATTGAAAGCCACAACCACGGATATGATACCAACAACCCTGTAAACATGCTCAGGCGAAATCTGATAAAAAAAATTCAACCTGTAATCACAGGTTTCTGTCACGCCCGTGGAAACAACAGGGAATGCTGGCACCTTGTAACATGCGGCCTGAGGTGCCCCCAAATAGAACATAAGTCTTATGCACAAATCTCTTCACTGACAAAATCAAGTTACACTTGTACAATTCTTACAAATAAACAAAACGTAGTAACTAAAATAACCATTTGAAGTGTGGATAATCAGGTAAAGATCAATGCCGAAGCTCGATATTGTACGAGCGCCTCAACCACATTGATGTAACTTACAAGCAGGCTTTTTTGCCATCTTTACAGTTTATTGTTTGAATTGTCGATGTGTATTTTGAGACGTTTCTTCGTGTACACAGTTTATTCAGTTTGCACAAAATGAACTCGATTCTGGATGCTGACAAGCGCCATCAGCATTAATAAGACCCATACTGGTCGAAGAAGACTCCTGGATTCTAAACTTCAAAGAAATACGCACATGACCAAAACATTAAACTTGAAATCAAATATTACCTATCATCAATGTTTTGTGGGAAAGGGTTCAATGCATTGTGAAACCTAGAAACTGCGCGACAGCCTTCCTCTCGGGTCTCTACTACGAAGTAATACCCGACAGTATCTTGAGAGTATGAAAACAATTGTTACAAGTAGATAACGGTAATCTCACACTTGTAACTGTGTAAGGAAAAACATCCAACTATAGTAAAATTATGTATCAACACGCATCATCAAAACATTTTCACCCTGAACCATATATTTGTATCATTGAATCATATCGTATAACCATGCGACCCGTAGTCGTTATATCTCGTAGATTGTAGTTCATTTGTTTGCCTGTATATACACGCAGAGCGAACAATGCTATGTAATGGTCCGCGAAATATTTACAACGTCCCGGTTGGATTGCGCAATCGGTAATCTTCTCGTAGTAGTAGTAGTAGTAGTAGTAGTAGTAGTAGTAATATAAGTAGTCTGTAGGTAAAATGTGGCAATTCATTAGAATCGTCAGAATACCCTTGTGCTATTGAATGATCGCCTATGAGTTCGATATTTGCTCAAAGAGGATAACTGATTGTACTGTCATGATACAACTCTGGTGCGGTCGCAATCGTTATGTGTTCGCTGTTGCCATCCGACTGCAGAGATCATTGCTTGCACAGTTTGTATCGGGAGGGCAGTCTCGATTTGACAACTTTCTGTTGGATCGATATTGAACTGTGAAAGTGAAGTAGTTTATTGATTTTTTTTTCATTTGGAAGGAATTGTAATGTTTGACAGGGAGCGAACAGGAATTTGTTCTGGCTCTGTGGTCAGTTTGTTGACCAGCAACATGTGGTAACAAGGTAAGATATCCCCAGACAGGAACAACTGTTGAACCATTCTGAATGGTCAAAGTATAACACTGAAAATTCTAAACAGCATGCCTGGCTGTATCAGGAAATCTAAGCCAAATATCATGGGACATGCTACATCTGCAACAATTTAAAAACGTTGTTCTATTTGAAAATCACCAAAATTGGTTTTAACCTAATACTGTTACAACAAGTTGTAATATTGAGAAATCGACACCTGTGACTTATGTGACTTCAAATAAGTATGGGCAATAGTTTGCTCAGCACAGTGGGAAATTCTGCCTGCTCTTTCGTGACTGTAATTGCTATCTGCTGGGTGGGGAACCTGACAGATACCTGGCCATAGATACTCCAATGAAATGTCGGGATGAATTAGTAAATATCGTACCAGGGCGTATAGGACGCGAGATGGGACAGGATTGTCAACGGTCTTAAATGTATCAGAATCATCTATTACAAGCCGAACTTCTCCTTCGAAGAGAATACTGGAAATAACATAGCCATACTCCTGAATAGTAAATCGGACTGTCAAACATAATTCTGGGGAGGGAGGTTGAAAGAGAAGGGTCACAACGACAAGAGGAAAAACAAAGAATGGGATCGTCTCAATCGTCAGTTAAGCCGTAGCTGTGCAGCTCGCCTGGTCAGACGAGTTTCTTTAAGGCAAGGAGTGAGCGACCTATCGACCTTCACTCCTTATTGTCCCCATAACCATTCATATATACATCAAATGGCCGGGACTAAAAAATAAGTTGGTTATATCGGTCAGTTCGTTATAAGCGTGTTCGATATAACCGTAGTTTACTCTAGGTGTGACATGAAGTTTCTGAGATGTATTGTTATGTCAAACCCGTCTGATCAAGAGACCTTGTGGTGTCAGAAGAAGATCACAATTAGATTTCATATGTATAGTGACGTCACAAACAACGCTTTTGAATCAGAGTTTTTATTAACCCAGTTTTGAGAAAAGGGAAAACAGTAAATAAGGTGTATAAACATTACTGGTGAATATAATGTTTATTATAAAGAATGTTTACATATCAAATAATTAAAAATCTTTGATATCATACCTAGCGGAATGAGTACTTTTAACCAGTGCGAAAAGGTCATATTTGCATGTTAACATGTATGGCGACAAGAGAGGAACATATGTGGCTGTACAATCATGGATCAAATTGGGCATATCATCTAAAACATGCCGTCAGGTAAATTAGAGAAAAACAAGTGTTACAGCATTGTAATTCACTTGAATATGTCCACAATTTATAATTTCATCAACGTCAGCCATTTAACTAATTTACTGTCAGCAACTGTGTTCAACTATTGTTTGTTTAATATTGAGGACGAAAATATTGATACATACGTAACAATATAATGTCAATTGTGTTTCTCCAGGAATTATTGTCAGAAATAATACTAGTATTTAATACTCTTCAGTTAGATTTACCCAAATTTTCAACTTTCAACAATTATGTGGCCTCTATGCTTTTTGTTGTACAATATATATTTTTTCAAATTATCAACAAAATTTACAATAAACTAAATCTCCTCAACGGTGACAACTGTCATCATAAACCATCAGAATATTTGTTAAATCTCAGGAAGGGTTTCAGGAAACAGCTCACATTGTGCTTTCAGCTGTTAGCCTGTGTGAAACGTTGATGTCGATATAATTCACACACTATTTCAATTATCGCGGCTTTTGAAACAAGTTCTTGAAAAGTTAGCATTATTAAATATCATAAGGAAACAGTTATTGCTAAGGTTTGCGATGGTGACAAACGACTTCCGTCAGCTGTCACAAACGTGGTGAAATAGTTTTTTCTTGGAACAATCACACTTGTTTTGGCAACATCGTCATCAATTTAATATTGAGGAGGTAAGTTTCCATAACTATAGAACTAGTACCACATTTCAATTATGTTTCTCCAGACGTTAATGAAATTAAATCCTCATTGTGGTGACAACCATCATCATACATCATCGGAATAGTAGTTAAATCTGAGAAAACCTTTCAGAGACGAGACTTATTTTGACCAAAGAGTTGTCGTATAGGAATATATTTTTTAACAAGTGTTTTCTACAGTTTGGTGACAACAACTAGTAACAAATTTCAATTATGTTAAATTAAATATAATAAGAAAAACAGCTAATTGCTAAGGTTTGCGATGGTGACAAACGCCTTCCGTCAGCTTTCACAAAAGTGGTGAAATAGTTTTTCTTGGAACCATCACACATGTTTGGGCAACATCGTCATCTATTTAATATTGAGGAAGTAAGTATCCATAACTATAGAACTAGTAATACATTTTCCCATTATGGTGACAACCATCATCATACATCATCGGAATAGTAGTTAAATCTGAGAATAGATTTAAGAGAGGAGACTTATTTTGACCAAAGAGTTGTCATATACTCGTAGGAATATATTTATTCAACAAGTATTATCTACAGTTTGGTGACAACAACATTGATTTAACCACAGACCACAGACACGTAACCTTGACCTTTGACATAATGGCCTAATATATCTCAACCCTCGTGGCTACTACAAACAAGTTGTTGAACAAAACTGAAAGCTTATATAATGTATAATATATTAAAACAGTAAAGGATTGCGTATGGTGATGATGACAAACATCTATTGTGAATGATGATTAAAGTGGCGAAATAGCTTTTTTCTAGGAACAACCACACATTGATATCATCTACAGCATAGAAGTTGAACAACTTATCTTCGTATATCAATCATTATTGTAATGTTTCTAAATAGTATCGTGTACATTCAAAATTAGTTACACCATAAGGGACACGTCTATGTGAACAACATTTCGGGGAAACAGGTACATGGAACAGCATTAAAACACATATGTCGATCAGTATATCGTTAGCTTACCATGCGAGTCAAGAATGTGAACCAAATGCAGTTTGTGTTGTTTATTCGTTCTTGTGTTTCGTGTGGACAGGCACTTTCACTCCAACACGTGAGTCTACCTATTTAGAAGAACTGGTCTTAAAAGCTATGGTTTTATCAGATTGATATTTTAAAAAGGACCCGTTCAATTTCAGTTGATTAGATCTCAAGGTGAAACATAAAGCCTTATGTTTCTATTGCATTACAGACCTTTCTCCCAGACAATACCAGGCATACCAAGCTAGAATAGCCTAGACCCTAAACTCCCTAAACTCCCATTCTTGTAGACCTAACTCAAATCGGATCTAGTTAGGATGTGTTAGTTGGTTTATGTGTCATTGTACCCCGTGTGTTAAACGTTTCACATGCTATTGCAACTGGCATATTGTTGACAATGTTGTACATGTACCATTCCCATATTGCCATATCTGATTATCCGTGGATAGAACAAGTGGAAATAGAGGGGAACATTTCAGACTGCTATACCATTGCTTTATGGTGATCGGTGTGTGCACATACCTCTTACGACAATCATAACATTAGGTCTTTTATACATATTAAATATAACCGTCATATTAATCCAAATACAGTTCAAATAGTTCATAATGACCATTGCACTAAATATATAATGTCTTGTGTGAAACACAGTTGGCGAACTTGCATAATCGATGGTTCATATTCTTAGAGGAAAGGAAACTCCAATTACACACTGAAGCTCTATCCTTTGTTTTCATCTTTACGTCAAATGGCGACCCTGCTCATTAAATTAAGTCTTTTATACATATTATATATATACCTAAATAAAGTTCAAATGATTCATAATGACCATTGCAATAAATATAAAATGTCCTGAGTGAAACACAATTGGCGAAATGGCATCTCTAAATACACCCTGAAGCTGTATCCATTGTTTTCATCTTTGCAACAAATGGCGACGCTGCACATTATAGTTGGTCGAAATATCTATTCACCGTCTTTCCATAGGTTAATAGTATTTGTAATCTGATGAGTGAATATATTTTTAATTACGGGTTTACTTCTGCATCCAACTATACACAATAGGCCTCTTGGTGACCCTTTCACAATACACTGGCATGGAAGAAGACTTTGGTTCTATACGAAACACACCATTCACTCTTTGGTTATGTAACCTTGGTTCTATAAGAGCTCACAATCCACTTCTTTCCACTTCATCCGCATCAATATCAACAAGACTTCCTCCCAAAACCAAGGTAGGCTGACTTATCCAGACTGTTAGGGCCGAGGACAAGATCTGATGCAGGATCACACAGTCCTGACCATCCAGCCATCCACATCATCCTCCACACTCCGGGTCTATGGCTGAATATCCAGACTGTTAGCGTAGAGGACAAGATCTGATTCGGGAGCACACAGTCCTGACCATCCACATTCTGTGAGGTTTCAGTGGCACTGGGCTGGCTTAGCCCTGTGTATTACATTGTTTTTATATGTGGATGCTCGAATTATCTGTAAATTTCCGGAATAGCATGAATCGATTTCAAGCGTGAAAGAAACATGTGTAGCACTGTGTAGAAAGTGTTGGAAGCTGGTCCACTATTTTCGTTTAGCGGGCGCGTCCCTGTCTCATCTCACATTTTATCTGACATAATATCAAGACCAGCTTTCGTGTGAAGATCACTTTTCACCCCGGATTCCCAGCCTTAGCCTGTCTCGGAAGTTTGACCACTGTCGCTGCTGACTGAATACATTATTATCACTGACTTTTGTTATCATCACTGTTTTTTTATTTGATATTGACCACTGCTATCCTATCATATAGTGCTATTGATTATTGTACTACCATTCTATTGTGACCAGTGAAGATTCCGGGGTAGAATAGGTCTTCAGCAACCCATGCTTGCCGTAAAAGGTGACTATGCTTGTCGTAAAAGGCGACTAACGGGATAAGGTGGTCAGGCTCGTTGACTTGGTTGATGCATGTCATCGATCCCAATGGCGTGGATCGATGCTCATGACATTAATCACTGGATTGTCTGGTCCAGACTCGATTATTTACAGACTGCCGTCAAATAGCTGGAATATTGCTGAGTGCGGCGTAAAACAACAAACCAACCAACCAACCAACCATTCTATTGTATACTGCCATTGTAATTCCTTTGCAGTAATTTGTATAGATTTGTAAACCTAGTTCATTTGATAATACGCTTGTTGATTGTATACCATTTGTTCGTTGGTTATTGGTTTCACACTAAATTGTTTTACGTACAGATATCTAGGTTAACTTATTGTTTCAATTTGCGGATTTATACTTAACACAATCCACACTATCGTACACACAACGGGTAGACCTATGGCTGAATATCCAGATTGTTTGGGTAGAGGATCATGTCTCCTTCAGGATTGCATCCCCCACACCAGCCTCCACACACCAGATCAATGACGGCGCCATTCTGTGTCCGGGTGATACTGTGCAGTTTGCTTGCGTATCCTTTTCTTGTCCACTTAAGCTGGATATGAATTGATGTATTTTGATGCGTTTTACATAACAAGTATGAACGAACTTTGCAACTATCAAGATAGTAGTGGTCATCATTAAAAATTAAACGAAAACAACATTAATTGTTGTTCTAATGATTTTTTTTCTACATTCAATATGCATGTAACATTTTAACAACATAATATATTTGCTTGTCGCGAAATCAAGATGACTTAGTAGATGGATTATCTAGTTACAAAAGCACATTTTATTTATTCTACAGTCTTTGAATGTTATCGATGATTAACACATCATGCATATTTATAACGCTAGTGAAAAGGAATCACTTACATCAGTGGATAACTTCATCCCTGTGCCCAGTGTGTCGATGTGAAAGGTTCCTATTCGTTTGCAGCTTCCAGAAATTGAGTAACAATCTTCTGCTGTTCCAAATATATGTGGCTTCGTCTTGTTCCCGCTTGTGAAGGTGGTGTCAGTTCTCACAACAGTCATGGTCTAAAGCATGGAAATATACCATTTCTCCAATATATTCTACATGCTTCATTGTTTACGTGTTTAAGAGCTGAAGGGAAGTAATTATCATTTTCTCCAAACAAAATTGAAATTTGAACAGGGCTTACAAAAACAGAATATTTACCATAAGAAATAAATATATTAAAATAAATCATAAATGCATACAACTGATTGTGGTACTCACAAACCAAGACAAACAATCACAGCGGAATTGGATTCAAAAACACCCTCATTGGTTTATGCAGCACCTGTGGGACGCACAACAACCTGTTGAAAACTGACCATTTCCAATCAGAAGGTTAGTGAAGGTTGAGGGTTTTCGAAACGCACATAATATTTATTCAGCAATTAAGAAGGTCAGGGAAACTACACACCACAGTGTTGCCAATACCTTGATTGAAGCCTAAATGGCTACATTAACACATTGGTGTTAGCTAGTTAGTTTCGTTAGCTCCTGAAAATTTGAAATGTCTCAATTTTACACATAACAATAGTTACAAGACTCCTTTGCACGGTGAAGGTACTTGTGACAAACACAAGAAAGTTATTTGGAATGTCACAAAGAAATCATTTCTTATTTTGTATAGTGTAAAGTAGATGCTCCCCTTCACTTTACCTGACACCCACTCCGGACTCACACTATCACATATCACAGAAACTGAAATTAATATAGACACTTACCGATGGCTTTACTCTGATCTTCTGATACTCTGTTACTCCGTCTTCACCAACACCACCAGCTACTAAATAAGGCTGTTCATTTTTACAATTTTTGTTCGACCTTTTAGGATAGTTTCCAGTGTTCCTATTTGGCAGTGTTATATACTCCATCTGGTGTTTGTCATTCATCAAGCAGTAGATTTTCACTGACACACCCTCAAACTGAGGAGCCGAGGGAATGATCTTGTACTCTCCACTCTGAGCTTCTGGGTTGTTTTCCCTGATCTCAAAACATGTCTTAGGCTCTGTAAAGTAATAATAATACACATCACGTATATTGAAGTAAACACAGTGTACACGTCAATTGAATTAACGTAGTAATTATGCTTTTGTTTATCTATGGATCGGATTCGTGTGGAATACAACAAGGGACCTTGTCGTGTTGTCGCAATGTCGCGCTTGTAATGATTACTGCATATTTAAATATTTTAACAAAGCGCATCAATGTGACAATGTGATATTTCATCAAAATGTCGCATTCTCGCATTGTCGCACTTTAAGTTGTTACCTCATATTTTAATATTTTAACAAAGTGCTACAACGGGACAATGCGACTTTCATCAAAATGCCGCGTTGCCGCATTGTCATGCTTTCAGTAGTTACTGCTTATTTTTGAATAGATGAATGCGCCCAGAGAACGAACGCAGTCATGACAATAACAAATGTGCATACATACGTCCGTGAGTAAGCTAAGTCTGTGAGTTACGCTGATAGGGTGCTGGCGCCACTCTCCACAGCGAATCGATGAGATTTGGAAGAGGGTGATGAAGAGAGAGAGAGAGAGAGGGAGAGAGAGAGAGAGAGAGAGAGAGAGAGAGAGACAGATAGAGAGAGAGAGAAGGGGGAGAGAGTGTTTATTTATAATAATAATAATCCATTTGTTTGGCACTTTTCCATGCTGAATATCATGCTCAAAGTACATTATTACACTGATCATTCCTATCCCCAAGGGGAGTATATATACGACCTTAGCTGCCTGTGATGTGCAAGAAGG
Organism: Haliotis rufescens; assembly: GCF_023055435.1. Lineage (NCBI taxonomy): Eukaryota > Metazoa > Mollusca > Gastropoda > Lepetellida > Haliotidae > Haliotis > Haliotis rufescens. Next base: position 27,800,131 of record NW_025963824.1, on the reverse strand, counting down.
TTAACAGCCACGTTGTCATAATATCTTATACCGGTTTCCCATGCACTGCTTTCTGAACAGTGGTATATTTCGAACAAAGCCACTTGCCCAAAGAGACCACTTGCGTTACGTGTGCTTGAGTGTGGGTCCCGCTTTGAACAAAAGTTCAACGATGAACGATTTGTTTTCATTTAGGGAAAAGAAAACCACATTGCCTTTGCTACTTTGGTTTTAGAACCATTGGAACTAACAAAAGACAAGTGAGGTATAACCATTTCGGCGTATGCGTAGATTAATTCACTTACAACGCATGCGCATCATTAATTGAGAAGGGCGACAACGGGTCAATGCGACATATTTTTACCTTGAAAAAAAGTTGCATTGTCGCATTGTCGCACTTTGGTAAATTTGCAACTTTTTGCTTGTTTTTAGAAGGGCGACAAAGCGACAACTCATCAATGTCCCTTGCAGTATTCCATAGATTCGGCATCACAGTAGGCTCCAATTACTTAAGTAAAAAAGAATACAATTCATAATGACCAAGAAACACATTGTGGACATGTGTTCAAACGTCCTGAAAGATAAATAGCAAACTTTTCTCCCAGTCAATATATATGCTTGAAAACTGTCCTTTAATTAACTGTCCTTGTTTCAGTAACACGAGTATGGAGACGAGCCATGTTTGATGTGAACTATACGATGTTTTCTCTATGTTACACAGTACCTTGCTCGTTGTCGTTGTAGGTGTCAAACAATCCGCAGCCCGGGTTAAGGACGCTGTCAGATATTGGTTCTGTGTGTCGTGTGATGCACGTGCGGCTTGTGTCAGAATACTGGAACTCGTGGCATGACATGCGTGAACACAACATGGCACATGTCGTTAGTCCAAACACTTTCTGGACCTGGAGATGTTTGGAATCGTCTAAAATGGCTGGAACTCGACTGATTATCTTTTGAAAATGAGATTCTTTCAAGCTAAATGTTACTGAAATACCGATGACCAAGACAAGTGTCCTGAAACAGGCAATATCCATCCGCATTTTCAAAGACGTTCATGTAATACAAATCAAGTAAACTGAATGGTCATCCTGTACTTGCCAGTTACGGTATAACAAAAGCAGTAAGAAACAAATACACATTTGTAGCAGACAAAGGTCACATTAAAATTGCATTCATGTGACGTAGTGGAGATACCACTGTTGTCATGATCAATAAGGTTGCTTCTTTGTTATCTAACGATCGTCGTCCCAGTGGACAGCACTAAGTAAAGATTTATAGAAACGTTCCTCGAAGATTTGCAAAAGGGCACCCACTCATCCTTAGGACAACGACAAAGGAAATCAGAGCCTAGAAAAGTAAAGAAAAGAAAACTTATCTTTTTTTATAGTGCAAATAGACCCGTGAAGATCCGGGGTAGAATACGTCTTCAGCAACACATGCTTTCTGTAAAAGGCGACTATGCTTTTTGTAAGAGGCGGCTAAAGGGATCGGGCGGTCAGGCTTGATGACTTAGTTGATGCATGTCATCGTATCCCAAATGCGTGGATCGATGCTCATGATGTCAATCACTGGACTGTCTAGTCCAGAATCGATTATTTACAGACCGCTGTCATATGGCTGAATATTGCTGAGAGCAGCGTTAAACAACAAACAAAACAAACAAATATATTGCAAATAGGTCCTCCCCTGTCATCACAGATTTTCAGTTATCCATTCGTATAATTTGGACTGTTAACCACCTAGCGCCTCACAAACAGCTTGGGTTGTATACTCCCCAGGGAACTGAGAAACAGATCGAGTGCAGACGGATCCACTGACGGAAGCAATATGGATGCTTTAGGGCATGGACTTGGCGCATTATAAATATTAATATTACTTTTTATTATATAAACATGTATGTATGCATTATTTACAGCAAATGTGCCTATATAGTTCAGCTGGACTCTTGGCGCTAAACTATATCCCGTTCTGTGACGTCATGTCTACTCCGCAAAATTATTAGATTTCCAACCAGTATGTCTATGTTCTTCCTTTCCAATCATCACCTTGTGACGCAACCTTTAGTATACAACACCTAAAGTCACCCGGGGACCTTCTTCTTGTCATTAGATTAAACTTTGTCCCACTCTTATCCGTTATCATGTTAAATGCTACTGCCATGGGTAAGTCAATGTATTAACGTTTTATATATGCATTCATTGAATATACTAATGCATACGAATGTTTTGTATTCAACTGCTCGTTAAATTGCTGTGATGTCAGAGGAGGAATTTCTGTTTTTTTGTATATTTTATGTTTTTGCTTTAAATGTTTAATAATAATAATAAATTGACAAAACCATTTCCATATTAAATAGAAAGGTCTGCATAAATAAAGCAGAGTCGATTGTACAATTCCGACTATATTATGAGCATTTGTTTATGAATCACTATCAAATAGTAATGATACCAGGTGTTCGCTAAAATGTGAGCCTACCCTGCCCCACCAGTGGCATCCGTCACAAACACACCGCCACTGAATGACGATAAATACCTTGCAGCAGAGAATGAAGTCATCATTGTGTCAATGAATTACAGAATAGGGCCTTTGGTATTCAACTATCTGGGACCAGATACCATCCCTAGAAACATGGGCTTGATGGATCAAGCACTTTCTCTCATCTCTGTCACATGACTTGTTTGACAGAGCCCCAAAACACAGTGGGATTCCCATTTCAACAGGTGCAAACGCGACAACAGCAAAACGAAAGATGAAGATGCTCAAACTATGGCAGATCGTCAGCTCGGTTTGTTTGATGAAGGACTTGGATTCAAAGCAGTTCTGGATGGTTACTTTCTCCCCGATGGCCCAAAATCTTTTCTGTGCAGCAGTTCCATCAAGCAGACCAATGTTTTGCATGCTTTCTCTAAAGGTGAGTCAAAACCGTTTTCGGCAATGACGTTGAAGCTGATGAGAAAAGTATCGACATTACCGGAAACATTGATTTTAAGTCGCCCAGAGTATGATCGTCTTCTTTCATTTGACAGACTAAGTGGAGAAGGAATCCAGGAACCACTACCATATTTGACCTTTAGTCGAGAGTTTCGGACCGACCAGGGGAGGGGACGTCTTCTTTATCCAGTTATCACAAAGTTATATCAAACTGTGACTGGTTAAGGTTATTTATGTTGACTGTCTTACCTGTATGTCCCAAGTGTCTCCCGTCACCCATACATTCAGTGATGAGGATTGGGCACAAAACATAGAAATTATAAGTCGAAATATCAAATATCTGCACTTTGATATAATTTTGGAAGTTTTAAACATATCTTCATCTTGCAGTTGACACAATCCGTAACCTTTGCTTGTTGTTTAACATTGTCATCACACTACACCTAAAAGAAGAATTACACATAATAGTCAGTTCATTCTTGTTTTCAGGTCTTTGATATAATTTAGGAAGATTTAAGCCTAGGCCGTAGTAAAGGACATCGTCACTCCACACCCTTAGGGTCATTTTGAAGGTATCAAACATAGCTTATATATATGTGTGTATTCGTATAATATGCATTCTAAGTTATGTTTAATGTTATTTCAATAACTTAAAGCATTTAACCTTGGTATGATGATTATATCGCCATTGTGCCAAGTTACGAACATAAATTAAATATGGCTAAGTAAACATTATAAATGCTTGTCATCTTTCTTCTTGTTTCCGTGTGTAAATGTTTATTCAGTGCATGTGTATTTTAATTATTGTGTAAATACTACATTTGTACAATAACGTCCTCCCTTGGCTTATGACGACGGCATTCCATCCCTCGGTGACATCATGTCTGGCTCACCGAGTTTATGGAGAAAGTGTGCGCTATGTACATGTACTGATAGCTTTTTGTATTTGACAATATGTGTATAGTTCTCCTGGCTTAATGCGTTTTTGATGCAATCACATGATATAATCTGAAACTTGTTTATATTCTTCATGAATTAACATCTGTAAAAATGCATTTTGTGTTCTCTAAGTCAATATAAACGTCTGTTAATTAAACAGAAGAGCACGATGTCATACAGGTCTTTGGCGTTTGCCATTTTATTCAAACCCACAACCACAGATATGATACTAACAATCCTGTAAACATGCTCCGACGATATCTGGTATTTTATTTCAACCTGTGATGACAGGTTTCTGTCACGCCCGTGGGAAGCAACGAGAAAGATGGCACCTTGTAACATGCAGCCTGAGGTGCCCCAAAATAGAAAATAAGTCTTATGCACAAATCTCTTCACTGACAAAATCAAGTTACGTTTGTACAATAATTACAACACGTAATAACTAAAATAACCATTTGAAGTTTGGATTATCAGGTAAAGATCAATGCCAAAGATCGATATTGTACGAGCGCCTCAACCACATTGATGCAACTTACAAGCAGGCTTTTTCAATCTTTACAGTTTATTGTTTGAATTGTCGATGTGTACTTTGAGACATTTCTTCGTGTACACAGTTTATTCAGTTTGCACAAAATGAACGCGATTCTGGATGCTGACAAACGCCATCAGCATTAATAAGACCAATACTGAAATCAAATATTACAGGGTTCAATGCATTGTGAAACCTAGTAACTGTGCGACAGCCTTCCTCTCGGGTCTTTACTCCGAAGTAGTAACCGACAGTATCTTGAGAGTATGAAAACAATTGTTACAAGTAGATAACGGTAATCTCATACTGGTAACTGTGTGAGGAAAAACGTCCAACCATAGTAACATTATGTATCAACACGTATCATCAAGGCATTTTCACCCTGAACCATATATTTGTATCATTGAATCATATCGTATAACCATGCGACCCACAGTCGTCTTATCTCGTAGATTGTAGTTCATTTGCTTTCCTGTATATACACACAGAGCAAACAATGCTATGTAATGGTCCGCGAAATATTTACAACGTCCCGGTTGGATTGCGCCATCGGTAATCTTCTCGTAGTAGTAGTAGTAGTAGTAGTAGTAATATAAATAGTCTATATGTAAAATGTGGCAATTCATTACAATCGTCAGATTACCCTTGTGCTATTGAATGATCGCCTATGAGTTCGATATTTGCACAAAGAGGATAACTGATTGTACTGTCACGATACAACTCTGGTGCGGTCGCAATCGTTATGTGTTCGCTGTTGCCATCCGACTGCAGAGATCATTGCTTGCACGGTTTGTATCGGGAGGGCAGTCTCGATTTGACAACTTTCTGTTGGATCGATATTGAACTGTGAAAGTGAAGTACTTTATTTATTTTTTCATTGTAATGTTTGACAGGGAGCGAACAGGAAATTGTTCTGGCTCTGTGGTCAGTTTGTTGACCAGCAAAATGTGGTAACAAAGTAAGATTTTCCCAGACAGGAACAACTGTTGAACCATTCTGAATGGTCAAAGTATAACACTGAAAATTCTAAACAGCATGCCTGGCTGTATCAGGAAATCTAAGCCAAATATCATGGGACATGCTACATCTGCAACAATTTGAAAACGTTGTTCTATTTGAAAATCACCAAAATTGATCTTCACCTAATACTGTTACAACATGTTTTTATATTGAGAAATGGACACCTGTGACTTATGTGACTTCAAATAAGTATGGGCAATAGTTTGCTCAGCACAGTGGGAAATTCTGCCTGCTCTTTCGTGACTGTAATTGCTATCTGCTGGGTGGAGAACCTGACTGATACCTGGCCATAGATACTCCAATGATATGTTGGGATAAATTAGTAAATATCCTACCAGGGAGGACACGAGATGAGACAGGATGGTCAACGGTCTTAAATGTATCAGAATCATCTATTACAAGCCGAACTTCTCCTTCGAAGATAATACTGGAAATAACATAGTCGTACTCCTGAAAGGTAAACCATACTGTCAAACATAATTCTGAGGAGAAGGGGGTTGATAGAGAAGGGTCACAACTACAAGAGGAAAAACAAAGAATGGGATCGTCTCAAACTTCTTTTCAAGAAAAAAACCTGCAGACTCCAGTTACCTAAAGGTATTACCATTCCGTGTCGACATAGTCAGTTGAGCCGTGACTGTACAGCTCGCTTGGTCAGCCGAGTTTGTCTAAGTCAAGGAGTGAGCGACCTATCGACCATTACTCCTTATTGTCCCCATAACCATTCATGTACTAACACACATACGAGTACATACAAGGATGAAACGCAACCCAAGGTTTGATAATCACATAAGTTTACTCAGCTTCAGTCAATCGCTCAAAATGCAACTCTTATACAAGACAGGGAAGCTGTCACAGAGTGGGTTAACAGAGTGATTGTGATTTTCTTCGACCAACAGAAAAACGGGCACTGTTATGCAAGAGTTAAGGGTGTCTTTCTAAAGTGTTCTGTCTTCGTCATATGTATTGATCCATTAATTTGATTCTTTAAAAGCTGTATCAGACCATGAACTCAGTTTGGTTGTAATCGCAAAAAAGGCGGAGCTAATATGACCGATTAACCATCTCTTTATTGATTTCCTGTCATTATGAGATGGGACAGGATGGTTTTGTCTTGAAAATTAATTGACTGGAACCGACGGCATTAAAACAATAACGAAGAGAAACGGGAAATTTCTATCTTTAGCCAAGACTTTCTGCTCCAATATCTTTGTACAATTGTATCACATCATTAAAGCTATCACTAAGGTAATCACCATCAAAGGTTTAATTTCTTACAATTTTCAAAGGTTTTGGGGATGCCCTTTCACCTTATAACAATACATGTCAAAGACTCAATCGTTGAGAGAGTGATGCCAACAATGTAGGTATGCATAGCACAGTATGTTTGGAACTGCTCACATAGCTGATAGGGGTCATGGGCGTGTCGTAGCACAACATGTGTATGTTTGGAACTGTTCACACTGCTGAGAGGGGTCATGGACGTGTCGTAGCACAGCATGTGTATGTTCGGAACTGTTCACACTGTTGATAGGGGTCATGGGCGTGTCGTAGCACACCATGTGTATGTTTGAAACTGTTCACACTGCTGATAGGGGTCATGGACGTGTCGTAGCACACCATGTGTATGTTCGGAACTGTTCACACTGCTGATAGGGGTCATGGACGTGTCGTAGTACAGCATGTGTATGTTTGGAACTGTTCACACTGCTGATAGGGGTCATGGACGTGTCGTAGTACAGCATGTGTATGTTTTGAATCTGTCCATACTGCTGATAGGGGTCATGGGCGTGTCGCAGCACACCATGTGTATGTTCGGAACTGTTCACACTGCTGATAGGGGTCATGGGCGTGTCGTAGTACACCATGTGTATGTTCGGAACTGTTCACACTGCTGTTAGGGGTCATGGGCGTGTCGTAGTACACCATGTGTATGTTTGGAACTGTTCACACTGCTGATAGGGGTCATGGGCGTGTCGTAGTACACCATGTGCATGTTTGGAACTGTTCACACTGCTGATAGGGGTCATGGGTGTGTCGTAGTACACCATGTGTATGTTCGGAACTGTTCACACTGCTGATAGGGGTCATGGACGTGTCGTAGTACAGCATGTGCATGTTTGGAACTGTTCACACTGCTGATAGGGGTCATGGACGTGTCGTAGTACACCATGTGTATGTTCGGAACTGTTCACACTGCTGTTAGGGGTCATGGGTGTGTCGTAGTACAGCATGTGTATGTTTGAAACTGTTCACACGGCTGATAGGGGTCATGGATGTGTCGCAGCACACCATGTGTATGTTCGGAACTGTTCACACTGCTGATAGGGGTCATGGACGTGTCGTAGTACAGCATGTGCATGTTTGGAACTGTTCACACTGCTGATAGGGGTCATGGACGTGTCGTAGTACACCATGTGTATGTTCGGAACTGTTCACACTGCTGTTAGGGGTCATGGGTGTGTCGTAGTACAGCATGTGTATGTTTGAAACTGTTCACACGGCTGATAGGGGTCATGGACGTGTCGCAGCACACCATGTGTATGTTCGGAACTGTTCACACTGCTGATAGGGGTCATGGACGTGTCGCAGCACACCATGTGTATGTTCGGAACTGTTCACACTGCTGATAGGGGTCATGGACGTGTCGTAGTACAGCATGTGTATGTTTGGAACTGTTCACACTGCTGATAGGGGTCATGGACGTGTCGTAGTACAGCATGTGTATGTTTTGAATCTGTCCATACTGCTGATAGGGGTCATGGGCGTGTCGCAGCACACCATGTGTATGTTCGGAACTGTTCACACTGCTGATAGGGGTCATGGACGTGTCGTAGTACAGCATGTGTATGTTTTGAATCCGTCCATACTTCTTATAGGGGTCATGGGCGTGTCGTAGTACACCATGTGTATGTTCGGAACTGTTCACACTGCTGATTGGGGTCATGGGCGTGTCGTAGTACACCATGTGCATGTTTGGAACTGTTCACACTGCTGATAGGGGTCATGGGCGTGTCGTGGCACACCATGTGTATGTTTGGAACTGTTCACACTGCTGATTGGGGTCATGGGCGTGTTGTAGCACAGCATGTGTATGTTTGGAACTGTTCACACTGCTGATAGGGGTCATGGACGTGTCTTAGCACAGCATGTGTGTGCTGACCTGTTAACAATGTAGGTATGTGTAACATAAAGATCTTGTGCTGTCACAGAAGATCACATTTAGATTTCATATCGCAAAACAATGTGAACCAAAAGCAGTTTTGTTTATTTGTTTTTGTGTTTTGTGTGGATAAGCACTTTGCCTCCAGCGTGAGTCTACCTATTTCGATGAAACTCTCTTAAAAGATATGGTTTTATCATCAAAAACTTGCTTATTCAAGAAGACAAACAGATTGTTATTTTAAAAATAGACCCGTTCAGTTTCTTGGTGCTAACACATGATTAGATCTTAAGCTGAAAAATGTCTTCAATGAAACCGTAAAGCCCTATGTTTCTATTGTATTACAGAACTGTTTCCCTGCAAATTCTTAGAGGCATACAGCTATAGAATAGGCTAGACCCCAACCCTTCCCTTTCTTGTAAAGTGGACAGTTCAGTTCAGGTTAGGATGTGTTAGTTTGTTTATGTGTCATTGTACCCTGTGTGTTAAACGTTTCGCATGCTATTGCAGCAAGTGGCGTGAAACTGGAATATTGTTGACAATGTTGTAACATTCCCATATTGCCATATCTGATTAGCCGTGATAGAACAAGCGGAAATAGAAGGCAACATGTAAGACTGCTATGCCATTGCTTTATGGTTATCGGTGTGTGCACATTCCTCTTATGACAATCATAACATTAAGTCTTTTACACATATTATATATATGAATATGGGCGTCCTAAAATACAGTTCAAATGATTCATAATGACCATTTTAATAAATAAATCATGAAACGCAATTGGCGAAATGGTATTTCTAAATACACACTGAAGGTGTCTCTATTGTTTTCATCTTTGCAACAAATGGCGACGCTACACAATATAGTTGGTCGAAATATTTTTTCACCGTCTTTCCAAAGGTAAACAGTATTCGTAATCAAATATGTGAATATATTTTTAGTTTCATATGTCCTTCTACATCCAACTATAATTATCTCGAAAGCTCTAGCACTGTCGCTGCTGGGTCAATATATTATTATCACTGACTTTTCTTATCACTGCTGTTTTTGTATTTGATATTGACCATTCTATTGTATACTGTCATCCATGTGCAGTAATTTGTATTGATTTGTAAACAATATTTATTTAATAATACAATTGTTCATTATATACCACTTTTTACGTACAGATATCAAGGTTAGCTTATTGTTTCAATTTGCGGATTAATACTTAACACAATCCAACCTATCCTCCACACAACGGGTAGAACTATGACTGAATATCCAGATTGTTTGGGTAGAGGATCATATCTCCATCAGGATCGCATCCCCCACACCAGCCTCCACACACCAGATCAATGACGACGCCATCCTGTATCCGGGTTATACTGTGCACTTTGCCTGCGTAGCCTTTTCCAGTCCACTTAAGCTGGAAATGAATTGATGTAATTTGATGCGTTTTACATAACAAGTATGAACGAACTTTGCTACTGTCAAGATAGCAATGGTCATCATTAAATTAACGAAAACAACATTAATGGTTGTTCTTATGATTCTTTTTCTACATTCAAATGTGCATTTAACATTTTAACATCATAATTTATTTGCTTGTCGCGAAATCAAGATGACTCACTAGATGGATTATCCCAGGGCTGCGTTACAACAGCGCATCTTTTTATTCTACATCTTCGGTCTTTGAATGTTATCGTTGATTTACTTTATAACGCTAGCGAAAAGGAATCACTTACATCAGTGGATAACTTCATCCCTGTGCCCCGTGTGTCGATGTGAAAGGTTCCTATTCGTTTGCAGCTTCCAGAATATGAGTAACAATCTTCTGCTGTACCAAATGTATGTGGCTTCGTCTTGTTCCCGCTTGTGAAGGTGGTGTCAGTTCTCACAACAGTCATAGTCTAAAGCATGGAAATATACCATTTCTCCAGATACATAATATATTCTACAAGCTTATTTATTTACGTTTTTAAGAATTGAAGGGAAATAATGATAATTTTCTCAAAACAAAATTGAAATTTGAACATATTTGAAATAAATATATATAATAGTGCAAAGTAGGTTCTCCACTTCACATTACCTCACACCCACTCCGGACCCACACACTCACATATCACAGAAACCGAAAGTAAAAGGGCACTTACCGATGGCTTTACTCTGATCTTCTGATACTCTGTTACTCCGTCTTTACCAACACCAGCAGCTAGTAAATAAAGCTGTTCATTTCTGCAATTATTGTTCGACCTTTTGGGATAGTTTCCAATGTTCCTATTTGGCATTGAGACATATTCCATCTGGTGTGTGTCATTCATCAAGCAGTAGACCTTCATTGACACACCCTCAAACTGAGGAGCCGACGGAAAGATCTTGTACTCTCCACTCTGAGCTTCTGGGTTGTTTATCCTGATCTCAAAACATGTCTTAGGCTCTGTAAAGCAATAATATTATACATCACGTATTTTGAAATAAAGATATTGTACACCATCAATTGAATTAACGTAGTAATTACGCTTTTATTTATCTGTGGCACAGGTTCGGTATCACAGTTGGCTCCAATTACTAAAGTAAAAAAGAACAAAGTGACAAAGAAAGGCATTGTGGACATGTATTCAATCAAACGTCCTGAAAGATAAATAGCCAGCTTTTCTCCTACTCTATATAGGTTTAAAAACTGGGGTTCATTTAAGTGTCCTTGTTTTAGTTTTTAGATCTATGGTGTGAACTATACAATGTTTTCTCTCAACGAAATTATGCTATGCAGTACCTTGCTCGTTGTCGTTGAAGATGTCAAACAATCCGCTGCCTGGGTTAAGGACGCTGTCAGATATTGGCTCTGAGTGTCGTGTGATGCACGTGCGGCTTGTGTCAGAATACTGGAACTCATGGCATGACATGCGGGAACAAAACATGGCACATGTCGTTAGTCCAAACACTTTCTGGATCTGGAGATGTTGGGAGTTGTCTAAAACGGCTGGAACTCCATTGGTTGTCTTTTTAAAATGAGATTCTTCCAAATTAAATGTTATTGATATACCAACAATCAAGAAAAGAGTCCTGAAGTAGCCAATATCCATCTGCATTTTCAAAGACGTTCATGTAATACAAATCAAGTAAACGGATGGTCTTCCTATCCTGCCCAGCTACGGTAATCAAAAGGAGTGAGAAAGAACTACATGTTTGGAGGCAGACACGGGTCACATTAACATTACATGCATGTGACGTGAGAAGTAGTGGAGATACCACTGTTGTCATGATCAATAAGATTGCTACAGAGAGATCGCTTTGTTATCGAACGATTGAAGTAATGGCAGACAGCACTAAGTAATGATTTATCGAAACATTCCTCATTAGGACGGTAACTGAGGCAAATCTGTGTCTAGAAAGGTCCTTACAGTGATTTTCTATAGATTGTGTGGTAATCGAAGTTGTTGTATGCAAAACCATGGAGCATCTCATTTATGATTGAAAGGAAAATGTCTCCTGTACATGTATAAATTGTGTCAGAATCATCATTGTACTGGAGGATCAGCTATGACACGATGACCATTGCACTCCACACAAAACCCAGTTTCCTGACGCTTGGAACAGTGTTGCCATTAATGTATATGTGCATATTTTCAAAAAATCCAAATCAGTTAAGGTCTACTTTAGGAATGCATGGAAATGTTGTAGAAATACACACATTAACATCAGTATCAATACCTGTTCATGATCCTGGCCGGTGTGTTATGTCTCATATGGTTAGATGAGGTGATTTGTTGTTAACGCCGCATTCAGCATTATTCCAGCTATATGACGGCGGTCTGTAAATAATCATGTCTGGACCAGACAATCCAGTGATTGATATCATGATCATCGATCCACACATTTGGGATACGATGACATCCATCAACCGAGTCAACGAGCCTGACCACCCGATCCCGTTAGTCGCCTTTTATGACAAGCGTGTCTACATATGGAGCATCTGTATGCCAGGGGGTAACGTGTCGCAGGAAGCGACGAACGGGATCAGGTGGTCATGGCTCGCTGACTTGGATGATGCATGTTATCTATCGAGAATGTGTAAATCGATGCTCAGGATATCAATGAATGGATTGTCAGATGAAGGCTCGAATACTGCGTGCGGCGTTAAAAATCAAACAAACAATACCAAATTTATGACGTGTACATGTGGGCGCATTTGAAAATATCTCAATTGTACAGGTAGCATTAGTTAGAACCTCCTGACTAACACTTCATACACCGTTACTCTACACAAGCAGCCATTAAAGATGCCTGTTCATTACTGTTCGACCTCCAAAATATTTTCCAATGTTCCTATTTGGCAGTGGACCTTCACTGACACACCCTTAAACTGAGGAGCCGAAGGAATGATCTTGTAAACTCCACTCTGAGCTTCTGGGTTGTTTTCCTGATCTCAAAACATGTCTCAGGCTCTGTAAATAATAACACTACACATCGCTTATTTTAAAGTAAAGATCGTGAACACCGTCAATTGAATTAACGTAGAAATTACGCTTTTGTTTATCAATGGCTTGGTTTCAGTATCACAGTAGACAACAATAACTTAAGTTAAAAAATACAATTTATAATGACCAAGAAACACGTTGTGGACATGTATTCAATCAAACGTCCTGAAAGATAAATAACAAGTTTTTCTCCCAGTCTATATGAGTTTAAAAACTGTCGTTCATTTACGTGTCCTTGTTTCAGTAACATGTGTATGGAGTTCCATGGCGTGAATTATACAACGTTTTCTCTCAATGAAATTATGCTACACAGTACCTTGCTAATTGCCGTTGTAGTCATCAAACAATCCGCTGTTTGGGTTAAGGACGCTTTCGAATCTGTAAAGGATGTAATAATAACACAAACCGCGTAGTGTGAAGTAAACATATTGGACACCCTCAAGACGGTTCCAGAACGATCCAAAGGAAATATGTTATTTTTAACAATATAGTTATTGACACTTTGTTGTAACTCTAAGTCAGTAGGGAATTGGTGATGGACTTCGTAACAAGACTACATTGTTTTACAAGGCAACAAGAAGACACTTACTCTTTAATGCAAAATGGTAGATAATCGGGATGATTGTTCAATGGAAACGGCGTTATATACTTTGCTATACAGCCCTTGTATTCTTTCTTTTCAGTTATCCAAAGACGTGCCAAGGAGAGGCGCGGGCCACCAAGCTGTGGATGCCCGTGCCTAAAATTACCCACAAGATGAGATTGAGGAAGAGAATATATATGGATGTCAATTTCTTTATAACGAGGAACACAACGTTTCAGAGTATATGCTCACTCCTTCACCTGATGAAGGAGTAAGCACATACTTCTTTATTATGAGGAACACGACGTTTCAGAGTGAAGGTAGTTAGCATATACTCCGAAACGTTGTGTTCTTCATAATAAAGAAGTTGACATCCATATATTCTCTTCCTTATGTGTATCACTTCTAAATGCCTTTCAAAGACAAGATGCGATTGGCCGGGGATGAGCAGGTACTAGTGGGCTACTAAGCCGCTAGTTGGGTATACCAAAATGCTACCGTTGCCATGTGGAGATAACCTCTTTACTAGCGCAAAACAAGTGCCAGGTCATGCAATAAATTGTCCCTAAACACACACAGTCCATTGTCACTAAGGTGGACGCCTTCCCAGGCGTACCATGCCTTGTCTGATGCCAGGATCTGGGGATGTGGCACGATGGTACCGCCGAGCTCTTCGGCGGTGGATATTGTTCCGTATCCCCTTGATCTTTATTGGATCCCTGGCATCGTGCCAGTAGTGGCGGGGCAGCATTGAGGATATGTTGATCCTGGTGTCGGGAAGCTGGAGTCGTATCCGAAGGATTGATGCCACCATATCAAGGTAGAGTTGGCTTCCCTTGACCAAGCACAGGTCGTTGGAGCCCAGGTGAATGATGAGGGTTCTGGTCCAGCTTTTCCCCCTCGAGGCAGCCAGTGTACTATTCTGACTATATCATGTGCATGTGTTTATGAATCCCTATCAAATAGTGATGATACCAGGTGTTCGTGAAAAGGTGTAGCGTATCCTGCCCCACCGGTGGCATCCGTCACTAACACATGCAAAGGCAAGTCAACTGTTCACCCGAAAGAATATGGGGAACATATGGTACACGTCAAAATATGGAATTTAATCGGACATAATTGTTCTCACTGATTTAGAAATGTCTTCCACATAAAACGTATTGAAAGCTTTACTGAGGCCTTGAACCTTGATCAAACAACTTCTTAGCAAGAGTCATATGATGCTCCATGAAATCTTGGTAGAAAGAGCATGCTCGATTGTATCAAAAGTTGTGACATGTAGACACCAAGGCAGGAGCTGCTGGAATATTGCTCGACATGAAGGGAAAGTAGACTTTTGGAAAGTTGAAGTTATTCCTCTAATCCTACAGTCTTGTGGATAGTGTTTTGTCACTCTGAATCATTATATGATTTATGTTTTAAACACGTGATTCCTAATTCTCTGGAGAAAGTTACAGTCCCCACTGATATGTTATTACACATGTAGAAGCCATTTCCTGGATTAACAATTTGGAGTATGGTATTACTCAAACGAAAACTAATGTTTGATGTCATTGTTTGAAGTTTGAAATCACTCTTACAATCAAAGAATTACATTATATGTCACACGTGATACCTTCAACAGAACTGTAAATAAGAACAAGATTGCTTCAACTAGTGTTTCTCTCACACATAAGCAAATAAAAGCATTAATGTATAAATGATGTCTGGAAAGAACTTATCACTTTGTTTTCCACATCTACCTACTCCATGAGACAGGTCGTTAATAAAGGCAACCATGTTTAAAGATAACCTGACAATCAAAGAATCACGCTAAGGTAATACGCAAGACGCACTTTTAAATATCTTCCTATCTCATCCAGACTGACAAAATTATAGCTTTTGGTAACAGCCTCTAATCTGGGTAACTAGCATCAGATATCCTGTGTAAAAGAACAATGATAAGCTGGGACCATGGAGGAGGACGTGAACCAGATCGAAAAGTGTTAGATCCAATCCGGGTGACCTTATTAGGAGAAAGTGCTGGTGGTGTCAGCGTGGGTCAGCACTTGCAGTCACCCCTGTCACGTTACTTGTTTCACAGAGCCATCATGCAAACGCCAAAACAGCAAAACGAAAGATGAAGAAGTTTCCTGGTCTCCTTGAATACCCCTCGTCTTCAACAGATGCGGACATCTATGACTTTTTGAAGACAGCAGATGCTCAAACTATGGCAGACCCTCAGCTAGGTTTGTTTGATGCAGGACTTGGATTCAAAGCAGTTATGGATTATTACTTTCTCTCCAATGACCCAAAATCATTTCTGTCCAGCGGTTCCATCAAGCAGACCTACCCTGCAACAGTTACCTAAACGTATTGTCATCATGGTCAGTTAAGCCATGACTCCACAGCTCGCCTGGTTATCAGTGTGGACAGTGTGTGGACAGTAATAGCATTTTTTCGGATATATATGAGCAGAATTACGATGTGATTCGAATGCAGGGAGGACTCATGACACGTTCACCTGTGTCCACAAGAATAATATTAACATGATGTTAATCAGTTCGAAAAATATGTCGTAGCAGCCATGGACTGCTTATACATGAAGTACTAACTTACAATATTCAGTGTATGAATTGCAGTTTACAACGGAAGAACAAACAACGTATTTAGATATGTGATGGACTGGGAGCACACATTGAAACACGGAACGTCATTGATGAACGTACATGTAGCAAGTATTGTTGATGATAAGCAATTGCAATAGTAATGTCATGTAATTAGGTAAACATGTAACTATGCTTGTCATAAGAGGCGACAAACGGGATCGGGTGGTAAGGCTCGCTGATGCATATGTCATCGCATCTCAATTGTGTAGATCGATGCTCATGATGTCAATCACTGTATTGTCTTGTCCAGACTCGATTATTGACACACCGCCGTCATATAGCTGGAATATTGCTGAGTGTGGCGTTAAAAAGCAAACAATCAAACAATCAAACCCTATGGAAGTCGTAGTTCAGGTTCCACTAAAAGAACTCGATTCTGGATGCTAACAAGCGCCATCAGCATTAACAAGACCCACACTGGTCGGAGAAGACTCCTGGATTCTAAAATTCAATGAACTATGCACATAAACGGAACTGTTAATTTGAAATCAAATATTACCTATTAAAACTGTTTCTTAGGAAAGGGTTCCGTGCATTGTGAAACCTTATAACTCTCCGACTGCATTCATCTCGCGTCTTCACTCGGAAGGAGTAACCGACTGAATCATAAGTGTATGATAACAATTGTCACAAGTAGGTAACGGTAACTAGTAAGTGCGTGAGTAAAAACATCAAACAATAGTAAAATTCTGTATCAACATGTGTCATCACAACATTTTTCACTGTGAACCATATATTTGTACCACATAACTATGAAACCTTCGGTTCTTATGACTCCATTTCAGTTTTCATGCCTGAATCTCCATTCGTATTTGAATTCTCAACATTGTATTTCAATTTTCAGCTTTATTTTTGAAGACACTGTACATGGAATCATATTGCATAACCGTGCGACCCGCAGTCGTCATGTCTCGTAGATTGTAGTTCATTTGTTTTCCTGCATGTACACGCTGAGCAAACAATGCTTTGTAATGGTCCGCGAAACATATACAACGTCCCGTATGGACAGCGCAACCGGTAACCTTCTCGTAGAAGTAGTAGTAGTAATATAAATAGTCTGTATTACCCCTAATACATAAGAATCGTTTCACTAGAATCGTCAGATTGCCCTTGTGCTATTGAATGGTCGCCTATTGGTTCGATATTTACACAAAGAGGGTAATTGGTTGTACTGTCAACATACCATTCTGGTGCAGTCGCAATTGTTATGTGTTCGCTGTTGCCATCCAACTGCCGAGATCATTGCTTGCACAGTTCGTATCACGTTGGCAGTCTTGGTGGGACTTTCTGTCGAATCGATATTGAACTGTGAAGTAGTTTATTGTTTTTTTATTGAGGAGGAATTGTAATGTTTGACAGCAAGCGAGCAGGAATCACGCACGTTGAGACGCCCAACGCTATCACCGTATTCGTACGTGCGTGATTCCCGTGCACCCTTTCGAGTTGAGTTGATCGGTTCAACTGTGTCATATGGCCCTGTGACGCAGGGGTAGCATTATGCAGATGGCTGTTTCAATGAATGCTCGTTCTACCCGTGACGAACAGGTCTGGTTGTTGATGAAATATAGTGATAGCTAAAAAGACAGATTTTTTATTCATGCACCGATTGTCTTTAAACCTTCCAGACTAAAGGTATGTGTAACATGAGGTTTCTGAGATGTAGTATTATGTCAAATCCGTCTGATCAAGAGACCTTGTGATGTCACAGAAGAAGATCACAATCAGATTTCATATGTAAAGTGACGTCACAAACAACGCTTTTGAATCAGAGTTTTTATTAACCCAGTTTTGAGAAATGGGAAAACGGTGAATAAGGTGCATAAACATTACTGGTGAATATATAACGTTAATTACATACAATGTTTACATATCAAATAATTTAAATCTTTAATATCATACCTAGCGGAATGAGTACTTAAAACAGGTGCGAAAAGGTCATATTTGCATGTTACCATGTATGGCGACAAGAGAGGAACACATCATGGATCAAATTGGGCACATCATCTAAATATGCCGTCAGGTAAATTAGAGAAAAACAAATGTTACAGCATTGTAATTCCATTAAATATGTTAACAATATATAATTTCAACAAAGTCAGCCATTGAACTAATTTACTGTCAGCATTGGTGTTCAACTATTGTTTGTTTAATATTGAGGATGAAAATATTAATAAATATGTAACAATATAATGCCAATCGTGTTTCTCCAGCAATTATTGCCACAATTAATACTAGTATATCATACACTTCAGTTAGATTTACCCAAATTTTCCACTTTCAACCATTATGTAACTTCTATGTTTTTTGTTATACAATATATTTTTTTTCACATTATCAACAAAAATTTACAATAAACTAAATCTCAATAACGCTGACAAGTATCATCATAAACCATCAAAATATTTGTTAAATCTAAGGCAGGGTTTCAGGGAACAGCTAACATTGTCCTTTCAGCTATTGGCCTGTGTGAAATGTTGATTTAATGTAATTCACACACTATTTCAATTCTCGCGGCTATTGAAACAAGTTTTTGAAAAGTTAGCATTATTAAATATAATAAGAAAAACAGTTAATTGCTAACTTTAGCGATGGTGACAAACGCCTACCGTCAGCTGTCACAAAATTGATGAATTATTTTTCTTCGAACAAACACTCTTTTGGGGGGCAACATCGTCATCAATTTAATATTGAGGAGAAAGTATCCATAACTATGGAACTAGTAACAGATTTCAATCATGTTTCTTCAGACATTTATGGAACTAAATCCCCATTATGGTGACAACCATCTACATACATCATCAGAATATTTGTTAACTCTGAGAACACCTTTCAAAGACGAGATTCGTTTTGATCAAAGCGTTATCAAATAGGAACACATCCATATAACAAGTATTTACTAAAGTTTGGTGATGATAACATTAATCGTGAAAGAGAAATTCTAATCACAGACTCTTATTAGGTAATCGTGACTTTTGACATACTGGCCAATTATATCTCAACTCTCGTGGATATTGCAAACAAGTTGTTGAACAAAATTGAAATCTTAATTATATAATGTATTATATATTAAAACAATAAAGGAATGAATTTTGTGATAATGATAAACATCTATAGTGAATGATTAGTAAAAGTGGTGAAATTGTTTTTTTCTTGGAACAAACACACTCTTTGAAATCATCTACAGCATAGAAGTTGAACAACCTATATCTTCGTATGTCCATCATTAGTGTAATGTTTCTAAATATTATTCAAACTAAAACTAACTTGTCCGTTCAAAATTAGTGACACCATAAGAGACACGTCAATATGCACAGCATTTGGGGGAAACAGGTACACGGAACAGCATTAAAACACATACGTCGATCAACATATAGTAAGATTACCATGCATGTCAACATCACAACAATGTGAACCTAAAGCAGTTTCTATTGTTTATTTGTTTTTGTGTTTTGTGTGGATAAGCACTTTCACTCCAACGTGAGTCTACCTATGCCCTATGTTTCTATTGTATAACAGAACTTTCTCCCTACAAATACTTAAAGGCATACCAAGGTAGAATAGGCTCGACCCCAACCTCCCCATTCTTGTAGAGTTGACTCCGATCGGATCAAGTTAGGATGTATTGGTTGGTTTATGTGTCATTGTGTGCTACACGTCTCGCATGTTATTGCAGCAAGTGGCTTGAAACTGGAATATTGTTGAAAATGTTGTAACATTCCCATTGCCATATCTGATAAGCCGTGATAGAACACGCGGAAATAGAAGGCAACATTTAAGACAGCTATGCCGTTGCTTTATGGTTATCGGTGTGTGCACATTCTTCTTATGACAATCATAACATTAAGTCTTTTATACATATAAAATGTACACCCAAATACATTTCAAATAAGTCATAATGACCATTGCAATAAATATAAAATGTCCGGAGTGAAACATAGTTGGCGAACTTGCATTATTGATAGTTCATAATTGGAGAGGAAAGGAAACTCTCATTACACTCAAGCTGCCTCCGCTGTTTTTTTCTTTGCGACAAATGGCGACTCTGCAGTTTACAGTTTCAGTGGCATTGGACTGGCCTAGCACTGTGTAGAAAGTGCTGGCAGCTGGTCAGACTATTTTCGTTTAGCGGGCTCGTCTCTGTCTCATCTCACATTTCATCTGACATAACATCAAGACCAACTCTCGTGTGAAGATCACTTTTCATTTTTATAATCGATATTGACCACTGCTATCATATTAAATAGTGCTACTGAATATTGTACTACCATTCTATTGTATACTGCCATTGTAATTCCTGTGCAGTAAGTTGTATAGATTTGTAAACCTAGTTCATTTGATAATACAATTGTTGATTGTGTACCATTTGTTGGTTGGTTATTGGTTTCACACTAAATTGTTTTTTTACTTACAGATATCTCGGTTAACTTAATGTTTCAATTTGCGGATTTAAACTTAACACAATCCACACAATCCTCCACACAACGGGTAGACCTATGGCTGAATATCCAGATTCTTTGGGTAGAGGATCATCCATCCTTCAGGATCGCATCCTCCACACCAGCCTCCACACACCAGATCAATGACGGCGCCATTCTGTGGCCGGGCTACACTGTGCAGTTTGCTTGCGTATCCTTTTCTAGTCCACTTAAGCTGGATATGAATGGTATTACTTTGATGCGTTTTACAAAATAAGTATGAACGAACTTTGCTACTATCAAGATAGTAATGGTCATCATTTAATTATACGAAAAAACAATGGTTGTTCTTTGTTCTTTGAATGTTATCGACGATTCACTTTAACACATCATGCATATTTAAAACGCTAGCGAAAAGGAATCACTTACATCAGTGGAGAACTTCATCCCCGTGCCCAGCGTGTCGATGTGAATCACAGATTCTTATTAGTTAACCGTGACTTTTGACATACTGGCCAATTATATCTCAACTCTCGTGGATATTGCAAACAAGTTGTTGAACAAAATTGAAATCTTAATTATATAATGTATTATATATTAAAACAATAAAGGAATGAATTTTGTGATGATGATAAACATCTATAGTGAATGATTAGTAAAAGTGGTGAAATTGTTTTTTTCTTGGAACAAACACACTCTTTGAAATCATCTACAGCATAGAAGTTGAACAACCTATATCTTCGTATGTCCATCATTAGTGTAATGTTTCTAAATATTATTCAAACTAAAACTAACTTGTCCGTTCAAAATTAGTGACACCATAAGAGACACGTCAATATGCACAGCATTTGGGGGAAACAGGTACACAGAACAGCATTAAAACACATACGTCGATCAACATATAGTAAGATTACCATGCATGTCAACATCACAACAATGTGAACCTAAAGCAGTTTCTATTGTTTATTTGTTTTTGTGTTTTGTGTGGATAAGCACTTTCACTCCAACGTGAGTCTACCTATGCCCTATGTTTCTATTGTATAACAGAACTTTCTCCCTACAAATACTTAAAGGCATACCAAGGTAGAATAGGCTCGACCCCAACCTCCCCATTCTTGTAGAGTTGACTCCGATCGGATCAAGTTAGGATGTATTGGTTGGTTTATGTGTCATTGTGTGCTACACGTCTCGCATGTTATTGCAGCAAGTGGCTTGAAACTGGAATATTGTTGAAAATGTTGTAACATTCCCATTGCCATATCTGATAAGCCGTGATAGAACACGCGGAAATAGAAGGCAACATTTAAGACAGCTATGCCGTTGCTTTATGGTTATCGGTGTGTGCACATTCTTCTTATGACAATCATAACATTAAGTCTTTTATACATATAAAATGTACACCCAAATACATTTCAAATAAGTCATAATGACCATTGCAATAAATATAAAATGTCCGGAGTGAAACATAGTTGGCGAACTTGCATTATTGATAGTTCATAATTGGAGAGGAAAGGAAACTCTCATTACACTCAAGCTGCCTCCGCTGTTTTTTTCTTTGCAACAAATGGCGACTCTGCAGTTTACAGTTTCAGTGGCATTGGACTGGCCTAGCACTGTGTAGAAAGTGCTGGCAGCTGGTCAGTCTATTTTCGTTTAGAGGGCTCGTCCCTGTCTCATCTCACATTTCATCTGACATAACATCAAGACCAACTCTCGTGTGAAGATCACTTTTCATTTTTATAATCGATATTGACCACTGCTATCATATTAAATAGTGCTACTGAATATTGTACTACCATTCTATTGTATACTGCCATTGTAATTCCTGTGCAGTAAGTTGTATAGATTTGTAAACCTAGTTCATTTGATAATACAATTGTTGATTGTGTACCATTTGTTGGTTGGTTATTGGTTTCACACTAAATTGTTTTTTTACTTACAGATATCTCGGTTAACTTAATGTTTCAATTTGCGGATTTAAACTTAACACAATCCACACAATCCTCCACACAACGGGTAGACCTATGGCTGAATATCCAGATTCTTTGGGTAGAGGATCATCCATCCTTCAGGATCGCATCCTCCACACCAGCCTCCACACACCAGATCAATGACGGCGCCATTCTGTGGCCGGGCTACACTGTGCAGTTTGCTTGCGTATCCTTTTCTAGTCCACTTAAGCTGGATATGAATGGTATTACTTTGATGCGTTTTACAAAATAAGTATGAACGAACTTTGCTACTATCAAGATAGTAATGGTCATCATTTAATTATACGAAAAAACAATGGTTGTTCTTTGTTCTTTGAATGTTATCGACGATTCACTTTAACACATCATGCATATTTAAAACGCTAGCGAAAAGGAATCACTTACATCAGTGGAGAACTTCATCCCCGTGCCCAGCGTGTCGATGTGAATCACAGATTCTTATTAGTTAACCGTGACTTTTGACATACTGGCCAATTATATCTCAACTCTCGTGGATATTGCAAACAAGTTGTTGAACAAAATTGAAATCTTAATTATATAATGTATTATATATTAAAACAATAAAGGAATGAATTTTGTGATGATGATAAACATCTATAGTGAATGATTAGTAAAAGTGGTGAAATTGTTTTTTTCTTGGAACAAACACACTCTTTGAAATCATCTACAGCATAGAAGTTGAACAACCTATATCTTCGTATGTCCATCATTAGTGTAATGTTTCTAAATATTATTCAAACTAAAACTAACTTGTCCGTTCAAAATTAGTGACACCATAAGAGACACGTCAATATGCACAGCATTTGGGGGAAACAGGTACACAGAACAGCATTAAAACACATACGTCGATCAACATATAGTAAGATTACCATGCATGTCAACATCACAACAATGTGAACCTAAAGCAGTTTCTATTGTTTATTTGTTTTTGTGTTTTGTGTGGATAAGCACTTTCACTCCAACGTGAGTCTACCTATGCCCTATGTTTCTATTGTATAACAGAACTTTCTCCCTACAAATACTTAAAGGCATACCAAGGTAGAATAGGCTCGACCCCAACCTCCCCATTCTTGTAGAGTTGACTCCGATCGGATCAAGTTAGGATGTATTGGTTGGTTTATGTGTCATTGTGTGCTACACGTCTCGCATGTTATTGCAGCAAGTGGCTTGAAACTGGAATATTGTTGAAAATGTTGTAACATTCCCATTGCCATATCTGATAAGCCGTGATAGAACACGCGGAAATAGAAGGCAACATTTAAGACAGCTATGCCGTTGCTTTATGGTTATCGGTGTGTGCACATTCTTCTTATGACAATCATAACATTAAGTCTTTTATACATATAAAATGTACACCCAAATACATTTCAAATAAGTCATAATGACCATTGCAATAAATATAAAATGTCCGGAGTGAAACATAGTTGGCGAACTTGCATTATTGATAGTTCATAATTGGAGAGGAAAGGAAACGCTAATTACACTCAAGCTGCCTCCGCTGTTTTTTTCTTTGCGACAAATGGCGACTCTGCAGTTTACAGTTTCAGTGGCATTGGACTGGCCTAGCACTGTGTAGAAAGTGCTGGCAGCTGGTCAGTCTATTTTCGTTTAGAGGGCTCGTCCCTGTCTCATCTCACATTTCATCTGACATAACATCAAGACCAACTCTCGTGTGAAGATCACTTTTCATTTTTATAATCGATATTGACCACTGCTATCATATTAAATAGTGCTACTGAATATTGTACTACCATTCTATTGTATACTGCCATTGTAATTCCTGTGCAGTAAGTTGTATAGATTTGTAAACCTAGTTCATTTGATAATACAATTGTTGATTGTGTACCATTTGTTTGTTGGTTATTGGTTTCACACTAAATTGTTTTTTTACTTACAGATATCTCGGTTTACTTAATGTTTCAATTTGCGGATTTAAACTTAAAACAATCCACACAATCCTCCACACAACGGGTAGACCTAAGGCTGAATATCCAGATTCTTTGGGTAGAGGATCATCTCTCCTTCAGAATCGCATCCCCCTCACCAGCCTCCACACACCAGATCAATGACGGCGCCATTCTGTGTCCGGGCTACACTGTGCAGTTTGCTTGCGTATCCTTTTCTAGTCCACTTAAGCTGGATATGAATGGTATTACTTTGATGCGTTTTACAAAATAAGTATGAACGAACTTTGCTACTATCAAGATAGTAATGGTCATCATTAAATTATACGAAAAAACAATGGTTGTTCTTTGTTCTTTGAATGTTATCGACGATTCACTTTAACACATCATGCATATTTAAAACGCTAGCGAAAAGGAATCACTTACATCAGTGGAGAACTTCATCCCTGTGCCCAGCGTGTCGATGTGAAAGGTTCCTATTCGTTTGCAGCTTCCAGAATATGAGTAACAATCTTCTGCTGTACCAAATGTATGTGGCTTCGTCTTGTTCCCGCTTGTGAAGGTGGTGTCAGCTCTCACAACAGTCATAGTCTAAAGCATGAAAATATACCATTTCTCCAGATACACAATATATTCTACAAGCTTAATTGTTTACGTTTTTAAGAGCTGAAGGGAAGTAATTATCATTTTCTCCCAACAAAATTGAAATTTGAACATGGCTTACGAAAATGGAATATTTACCATAAGAAATAAATATATTAAAATAAATTATAAATGCATACAACTGATTGTGGAACTCACAAAACAAGACACACATTCAGAGCGGAATTGGATTTTATAAATTTATCAAAACAATATTGAAATTTGAATATATTTGAATTATATATATTGAAATAAGTCATGAGCACATACATCTGTTTGCATTTCAGGTTTCAAGACTCCATAGAAATAGGGAGTTAAAGCTTAAAGTAAGAAACACTAAAATATAACAAAAAAAGTCCCTACATGTTTCTTGATTGCTGAAATATTTAATATAAGGGTATATCAGCTCGATGAACCCTACGAGCACGGGTGTGGTGCTGACAAACCGAGAAACACAATCAAAGCGGAACTGAATTCGAACATAACACCATAGGTTTCTGCAGCGCATGTGGGACGCACAGCATTTGGGCCACCCGTGTCCCTTGCTGACATTATGAATACTGAAGATTTCTTTTCGAACGGTGAGTGAAAGTTCATGTGTTCTTAAACGCACTTAATAATTATTCAAGAACGAAGTAATTATGGGAAACTACACACCGCAGCATTGCCAATAACTTTATGGAAGCTTTAATGGATACGTCCCGTCTACTGGCCTGACACATTGGTGTTAGTTAGGACTTTTTCATAAGCTCTTGGAAATTTGAAATGTCTCCGTTTTACACATAGCAATAGTTACAAACCTCTTTTGCACAATAAAGACACTTGTGACAAATACAAGAAAGTTATTTGGAATGTCACAGAAGCATAATATCTTATTTTTCTATTGTGTAAAGTAGGTTCTCCCCTTCGCTTTACCTGACACCCACTCTGTACCCACACTATCACATATCACAGAAACCGAAAGTAAAAGGGCACTTACCGATGGCTTTACTCTGATCCTCTGATACTCTGTTACTCCGTCTTTACCAACACCACCAGCTCCTAAATAAGGCTGTTCATTTCTACAACCACCGTTCGACCTTTTGGGAAAGTTTCCAATGTTCCTATTTGGCAGTGTTATATACTCCAGCTGATGTGTGTCATTCATCAAGCAGTAGACCTTCACTGACACACCCTTAAACTGAGGAGCCGAGGGAATGATCTTGTACTCTCCACTCTGAGCTCCTGGATTGTTTTTCCTGATCTCTAAACATGTCTTAGGCTCTGTAAAGTAATAATAATACACATCACGTATTTTGAAGTAAAGATATTGTACATGTACACCATCAATTGAATAAACGTAGTGGTTATGCTTTTGGTTATCTATGGCTCGGTATCACAGTAGGCTTCAATTACTAAAGTTAAAAAGAATGCAGTTTATATTGACCAAAGAACACATTGTGGACATGTATTCAATCAAACGTCCTGAAAGATAAATAGCCAGCTTTTCTCCCAGTCTATATAAGTTTAAAAACCGAGGGTCATTTACGTGTCTTTGTTTTAGGTTTTAGATCTATGGTGTGAACTATACAATGTTTTCTCTCAACGAAATTATGCTACACAGTACCTTGCTCGTTGTCGTTGAAGATGTCAAACAATCCGCTGCCTGGGTTAAGGACGCTGTCAGATATTGGCTCTGAGTGTCGTGTGATGCACGTGCGGCTTGTGTCAGAATACTGGAACTCGTGGCATGACGTGCGCAAACACAGACTGGCACATGTCGTTAGTCCAAACACTTTCTGGACCTGGAGATGTTGGGAGTTGTCTAAAACGGCTGGAACTCCACTGGTGGTCTTTTTAAAATGAGATTCTTCCAAACTAGATGCTATTGAAATACTAACAATCAAGAAAAGTGTCCTGAAGTAGCTAATATCCATCTGCATTTTCAAAGACGTTCATGTAATACAAGCCAAGTAAACGGATGGTCTTCCTATCCTGCCCAGCTACGGTACACAAAAGGAGTCAGAAAGAACTACATGTTTGGAGGCAGACACGGGTCACATTAACATTAAATGCATGTGGCGTGAGACGTAGTGGAGATACCACTGCTGTCAGTCATGATCAATATGATTGCTACAAAGAGATCGCTTTGTTATGTAACGATTGAAGTAATTGCAGAATGCACTAAGAAATGATTTATCGAAACATTCCTCATTAGGACGGTAACTGAGGCAAATCTGAGTCTAGAAAGTCCTTAACAGTGATTGTATGGATAGTATGGCAAACAAAAATTGTGTATGCAATACCATGGAGCATCTGATTAATAATTGAAAGGAAAATATCTCCTAATTTGTTTGTTAGGAATTACTTAGAAGTTGACGGATGACAAGGTAGACACAATTGTTGTTATCCATAACATTGTGTCTACCTTGTAAAATATCTGCTGTCTTAATTGTGTCAGAATCATCATTGTATTGGAGGATCAACTTTGACAAGATGACCAAATTGCACTGCACAAAAAACCCACTTTGCTGACGCGAGGTACAATGTTGCATGTTTTCAAAACTTCCAGGGCCCCGTTCCACAAAGCGATCTTAGGGCTAAGTTGATTGTAACTTACTAAGTATGCGATCATAAATTTTTGTTACGATCAGCCGCCCGTTCCACAAAGCAATCTTAACTAAGAGAGTTGTAAGTTAAGATCAAAATGCTAAGTTGCCCCGGACCAACTTAGGATTGCTAAAATCGATCTTAAATATTGTACCATAACAACAAAGATGGCGACTTTTATTATGGTGTGCAAGGAAATGCGTCGTCTGCTAAACATGACCAAGGGAGGCCACTCCAAGGGAAAATTCCTATCTTTATGGCTGAAGATTCCGATCTTTGTTAAGATCGGCTACTTAAGAGCTTGTAAAGTTACAATCACCCTAAGATCGCTTTGTGGAACGGTTGTAAACTCTGGCTAAGACAATTTTAGAATCGACGTAAGTCTCTAAGATTGATTGTAGTTATGATCGCTTTGTGGAACGGGGCCCTGGTCAGTTTAGGTCCACTCTAGGACTGCATGGAAATGTTGTAGTGAGTGAGTGAGTTAATATTTAAAGTCACATCGGCAGTATTTCAGCCTTATCGTGACTTGAACAAGTTAGGCATTGATATTATATATTAAAAGCTGTCATCGAAGGACAGTACAACAACCAGCAATATATCACAGATTATAATTTTAAAACTAGTTTTAGAGCAATAAAATAATCAGATACAATTCAAACGATACAATATAAAAACGGGCTGTAGATCGCCAGCAACCAAAGTTAGGCCACCATACTAGGGACAATGGGGACTTACGGTACTTCTGCTACCTACATGGTACCCCAGCAGGATTTACACCATCCCTCTGGGCACTGGCGATTATCAGACAGATTAGCCAAAGAGTTAAAATCAACAAAAATACTACGATTAAAATCACAGAGAGAGGAAATGATACCTTGAATGATACTGGACTTACGTACCTTCCCAGGGAAATGTTGTAGAAATGCACACATGAACATCAGTATCAATTGCTAATCAACACAACAGGACATTCGACATATCCGAGACAACGGGGTTAAACTGTATGTATTTGTACAAGTCATGTAAACGTTGAGTTTGATACAGATTCTAGTAAGTAAACATTCAGTACTGTAGGACACATCATCTTTCAAAACGTGACTTTACTGTAATAATGTGCACATAGAAACTCACAATAAACCTATTTGTGGATTTGTGAATTTGTAGACATGTTGTCGACAAGAAACTCATGGATGCCTGATGTCAATTCATTATCTGTTATACATTAAAAAAACATGGTGTGGGTGTGTGTGGTGTGTTTTGCCTGCTATGGTGTGCACCTTCAATGAGTGAAATAACAATTGAACGGAATTATATCATGAATAATTCTATATAATTGAAACTCCACCAAAATAAATATTTAAATTTACAATGCCATTAAACAATTCAGTATTCACTTGACATACATCTTACAAAGAACGCAAAGCCTGTTTTAAGGATCGACATCAAAGCGACAAAACCCTTTCCATATTCTATAGAAAGTCGATTATACGATTCTAACTATAACATGAACATGTGTTAATGCTTCACAATCAAAAAGTGATGATACCAGATGTTCGCGAAAAGGTGAGTGGTATGCTGCCCCACAGGTGGCACCCGTAAAAAACACACGCAAAGGCAAGGCAATTTGTCACCTGAACCGACATGGACTACCGGCTGATGGTGTGTACAGCACCACTTCTCACAATCTGGTATTTGGGATCTTCTACGGCATCAGCGATGCAATCGGCATTACCGACCCTCATACCACCATCCTCTTTGTTCTCAGATGGTGAAATTTGTGAACATCTATACAAACAATCGACATTGTTTACATACCGAAATCTGAACAATACCCTCGAATTTAGGCGACAACCTTTTGTGACACTTATCTATCTCTCCGGAAATATCGAACTTACTCCTGGACCTACAAGAGGTAACTTGAAGTTTGCAATAATTGAACAGATAATGGAATCGGAAGCTAGATTATCTGAAAGTATTGAATCTGTCAAAGCTGAAATCCAGACAATCAAGAACAATGTTCATGGTGAGGTGAGGTGAAATGGGGTTTAACGTCGCGTCCAAGATTATTGCACTTATATAGCGACGTGCATGTACGTGTGTGTGTGTGTGTCTGCTTGTACTAGTCCGGACTGATGCCGATTTATAGTGCTAGCACACTGAGATACCATGCCGCAGTTTAACATGAATACCCCACTCAGACACAGTATACTGACTCCCAGCCGACATGGCAGGTAGATTTTGAAACCCAAGACCTACCCGTTTATTGAGAAGTCTTGGACTCGTTTGATCGATATTTACTACCATTAAAACTTACGTACTTGTTGTCAAACGGGTGTTATCATGACGTCATATTGACCTGTCAGGTCACTCGCATAAGCTCCGCCCACAAGAGTGCGGTAACTCCTACCGCAGATGCCCCTTTAAGTTAAACTTCTTGGCCAAATTGGGGGGCACGGGTGGCCCAGTCGTCTAAGGCGCCGCGATTCGCTGTGCAGAGTTGCGTCCCTTGGGCACGCCAGAAACCTATGATTGTGGGTTCGAATCCCGGTTCGCCCTAATTATGTTTCTAGGTTTGTCAGCACCATATCCGTGCTCGTGGGTTTCAGCGAAGTGGTAAACGTCTTAGACCTGCGTCACTTCGGGCTTTCCTCCCACAATAAGCTGACACGCCGTGATATAACTGGAATACTGTTAAAAGCGGCGTTAAACCCAACTCACTCACTCACTCTTGGCCAAATTATCTTTCTTTGATCGTGCCAATCCGATCAGAAATTTCGATTCATATGCATAAAGGGACAGATCCGCAAGAAGGGGGGGGGGGGGGCACAAGCCAAGCAATGTTCATGGTGAGGTGAGGTGAAATGGGGTTTAACGTCGCGTCCAAGATTAATGCACTTATATAGCGACGTGCATGTACGTGTGTGTGTTTGTGTGGCTGCTTGTACTAGTCCGGACTGATGCCGATTTATAGTGCTAGCTCACTGACATACCATGCCGCAGTTTAACATGAATACCCCACCAGACACAGTATACTGACTCCGAGCCGACCAGTCCTTGTTTTAGCCCCTTGATGGCGAGCGCCAGACAGGGTTACAACAAGTACCATCTTTTAACGTCTTTTGGTATGACGCGGTCGGGGATCGAACCCGGACCTTCCGCTCTCCGGGCGGACGCTCTACCACTAGACCACGGAGGCGGTCACAATGTTCATGAATTTCGAGACGATATAAACGACAACAAAAAAGAACAGGCAATCATAAGGCTGATATTGATGTTGTTTCCGATAGAATAGATGCTATTGGTGGTTATGGCGATGTTGTTTCCGATAGAATAGATGCTATTGGTGGTTATGGCGATGTTGTTTCCGATAGAATAGATGTTATTGGTGGTTATGGCGATGTTGTTTCCGATAGAATAGATGCTATTGGTGGTTATGGCGATGTTGTTTCCGATAGAATAGATGCTATTGGTGGTTATGGCGATGTTTTAACAATTTGGAGAAAAGAGTTGAAAGTCAAGAACGATAAAGTAAAAGAAACATTTTTATTCTTTATGATGCTCCCGAAAGAGATAGCGAGTCCTATGATGCGTGGAGGGGAAAGGTGTTAGATATTATAAACTGAGCCAGAAAAAAGGAAAATCAACTTCCCCAGCTAGTGGCAAGAGATATTAAACCTGCACATATATTGTCTATAAGGAACGTTGAACCAAGCCCACTCATTGTGAAAATGACTCATTGAACTGACAAGAGTGAGTGAGTGAGTGAGTTGGGTTTAACGCCGCTTTTAACATTAATCCAGTTATATCGCGGCGTGTCAGCTTAATGTGTGAGGAAAGCCCGAAGTGATACAGGTCTGAGACGTTTACCACTTCGGTGAAACCCATGAGTACGGGGAACGGACAAGATGCTGGTGGTGAGCATGAGAGGTATACTGAGTGAGATGGGATTCGGGGTTGTTAGTGATCTAACGTATAACCAGCGAGGGGAACTTCACATATAACGCGCTGAAAATCCTAATACAAGGTTTTTCTTCAAAGGAGGATAAACTGCCGAGGACGTTAAGCGTGACATAAAGAGAAGAGTGAGTGAGTGAGTGAGTGAGTGAGTGAGTGAGTGAGTTGGGTTTAACGCCGCTTTTAACAGTATTCCAGTTGTATCACGGCGTGTCAGCTTAATGTGGGAGGAAAGCCCGAAGTGATGCAGGTCTCAAACGTTTACCATTTCGGTGAAACCCACGAGCACGGGTATGGTGCTGACAAACCTAGAAACATAATCGGGGCGAACCGGGATTCGAACCCACAATCATAGGTTTCTGGCGTGGCCAAGGACGCAACTCTGCTCAGGGAATCGCGGCGCCTTAGACGACTGGGCCACCCGTCGTGGTAAAACGTCTGAGACCTGCATCACTTCGGGCTTTCCTCCCACATTAAGTTGACACGCCGCGATGTAACTGGAATACTGTTAAAAGCGGCGTTAAACCAAACTCACTCACTCACTCACTAACACGTACTATAGGCCTATGGCCTCTCGGTATTATGAATAAACACATATGTTGACATCTGTGATTATATGACCTACAGACTGATAACCTTGCTTGAGGGCAGGTGGGATTGAATACGCTCACCTTTTCGCGAACACCTGGGTCCGCTTGCACAAAACGATCTTAGTGCTAACATGATCGTAAGTCCCATGCTTTATTATAGGCTTACGTTGTTTGCTTATTGACGTTGTACTGATCTCATTCAAATCAGATCCTGGTTCTCACTACCGCTAAACAAAGATCTGAGGACATCCCATTACGGGTCACGTCAGGCCTAGCTTGCGCGAACTTTGACCGACCAATTGAATGACCAATCAGAAGGCAGCTTTCTCGTGCTTTACGGCACTAATTTCAAATTGACGACTACGCTTCGAAACATATTTTGACAAATTCTCGATTTCAAAGTTGAAACCTGAACGAAAGAACATTCTGGAATGGCTAATAGATGGTCTAGATTGTATGGATACAGTCGTTAACCCCGGAGCTATCGGTCGGAGTTGAAGTTTTCGAGGCTGCATGATCAGAAATCACATTCCGACTGTCACTTTCATAATCTGGTAAGCGAAGCACTGATTGTTCGGATGAAGGTCGTTCTGACGTGACCCGTAATGGGATGTCCTGAGATGTCTGTTTAGCGGTGGCGAGAACTGAGGTCTGATTTTAATAAGTTTGACGTAGTATGAACGCATAGTGAATGTAGGTATACAGCGACAGACATACATGTAGATTAAGGATGTCCTGTTATACTGATCTGAAGGTATCGGCTTAGAGCAATACATGGAACA
Organism: Haliotis rufescens; assembly: GCF_023055435.1. NCBI lineage: Eukaryota > Metazoa > Mollusca > Gastropoda > Lepetellida > Haliotidae > Haliotis > Haliotis rufescens. Next base: position 27,767,009 of record NW_025963824.1, on the reverse strand, counting down.
AAAAAACGAGAGAGTTTAAATTTTGATTTGTTTGTTTGTTGGTTGTTCACGCTGCACTCAGCGATATGACGGCGATCCGGAAATTTTGCAGTGGCGGCAGACTTTGAAATGTTGGTCTGAAAATTATCAAATATGGCATTGACTGTATGTTGATATTCACATAATGGATCTCATGGCAGCCTGACCTTGTGACAGGAAATAACGCATGGTTAAATCCACAAAAATGATTTTTGTGGACATCAAACTTCCTAAATCCTTTATCATGGATATCTTTCAAAATGTTCAGTTTATAACGGCAGTCTTTCTTAAGGTCAGTAATTCCGTGGTACTCCACAAGAAGCTGTCGGACTTTAGACAGTTCGCCTGATGAGATCATGTTGGGCAGAGCTGGCCATTCTGACATTTCAACGTCCATCTTAAGAACATCAATGAATCTCTGGAAAACAAAAGAAGGATCTTACTGTATACCAAATTATCCTTACGCATTTACTAACATTTTTGGTTTGAAATTATGTGAAATAGAGTTTAATGTCGTGTTCACTTATAGCGACATGCATGTACGTGTATGTGTGGCTGGCGTATGCCTGTTTTATTGTGCTAACCCACTGAGATACCAGGTCACAGTTTTACGTGGATATCCCACTCAGACACATTATACCGACTCCGAGCCGATCAGCCAATGTCTTAGCCCTTAATGCCGAGCGCCATGAAGGGTAACAACACCATTCGTGAACACTCGCCCCTTTCCGTAACCTGCAAGAAGACACGTCCCCCTATCGACGAATGTTATGTGCGAAAATACGACAAACCAATCAGAATGCGCGTATGATTTCAAGCTCAAAGTATTCCTCAGAAATATTTTTTTTATTTGACATATGTCTTGCATCTAAAAATATACCCAAGACACAGCCAAATGTGTTCAATCATACTGTATAATTCCGCATGTCCCGATGTGCTTTAAATTGCATCTGAAATATATATAATATATGGGGAAATATATGCTATTCGTCTTGTCCCGGAATAACACTAGTTGGTCACGAATGGTAACAACACGTGCCATCTTTTAGCGTCATTTTGTATGACACGGCCGGCGGAGAATTGCAAAGTACGCAAAGAGTCTACAAAAAGTCCATTGTCTTTGTCCTATCTCTGCTCTTCAGAAAGTACTTTGGGATAACACGTTCATGTAAATACGTGGTTAAATGGTGTTTACTTCAAGATAATTTCTTTCCACCAATAAAAAACAAACAAACAAAAAACACCAATAACGGATTATGATATGCATAAAACTTGGGGATTCCGGTTAAGAATATAGCGACTGACAGGGTCGGGTTGTAAATGCTCATCAGTGGATTGTCTGGCCCAAACTCGATTATTTACAGACCGTCGTCATATAGCTGCAATATTGCTGGAGGCGGCGTTAAATAACAAACAAATTAACAAACACTTGAATGATACGAATCTTCATCTTTCATTGGTGGTCATTTGAGTTAAACGTCCTTATTTCGCCCGAACATAGACCAGAGTAGAGACATTAATGAAAGAAATGTTATTAATAAGTTTGTTGATGTTCCTAATTAATTATGTAAAATGTCAAAATATGTCCGTATCACTGACCCCTGTGTGGTTCAACATTTTCTTGAAACTGGTCAATGTATGAAGATCCCAGGAACCCTTCTTGTAGTCCTTTCCGTCAATACCTAAACTTAAAAACCGCACCCGTGGTGACCTCTGGTAACTTTTCTGTGTCATACTGAAATATCAATCGTGTGTCATCAATATATCACAGCAGTAATCAGAGACGTGGACATCATATTCAATGGCAATATTGTCCAAAGTGACCTATTAAAAAAGATAAACATGTTATCTCGCGTCAAGTATTTTATTCTTCCGGGGTAGAATACGTCTTCAGCAACCCATGTTTGTCGTAAAAGGCGACTAACGGGATCGGGTGGTCAGGCTCGCTGACATGGTTGATGAATGTCATCGATCCCAATTGCGTGGATCGATGCTCATGATATCAATCACTGGATTGTCTGGTCCACATTCGATTATTTACAGACCGCCGTCATATAGCTGGAATATTGCTGAGTGCGGCGTAAAACAACAAACAAACAAAACATTACAAAGTCTTTTATTCACAATAAAATTGCCTACCGACCTCAGTGGGTAAATTATGAGTTGTCGCACTAAACGCCCGCCTCGGGGGATCGGTCGAAAACGAATTTATCTTACCGCCATTCATGCATAAAGGTTCAAAATGTATGTCCGCAGTTTCACTGCGTTAGCAAAACACCTGTATTGAGTGAAAAACGACATAACGAACCGAGTTACTTCCCTTTATCCAATGCATTCGGACAAACATCGGTTCTTGTCAGACAGTCCGCCGTTATGTTTTCTTACTCCTTGGGGATTCCGGTTAGAACTGGTCCTCAGAAGCATATGCTAGTCTGAACACTGGACCGACTGGTCAGCTTCGGTCATTTGGTTGATTGCATGTCATCGTACCCCTACGGCGGGTGACAATGCTCAATGTCAATCACTGATTTCTCAAGGCTCAATTAATGAAAAGCCGCCGACATTGCAGGTATATTGCGGAGTGTGGCGTTAAACAACAAACAAACTATTGCATAACGTATAAGTTGGCTTGAACAAGCGCCTGTACAAACCTCGGATCAAAGGAAAAGACGTCACACTCATAGTTTTTGGCCGTTTCATCGTCAAAAGAAAAATCGTTGTTGATTCTGTAGTAAAACAACAACAATATTACTTCGCTGTGAAAAGTTTTTAAAATATGCGTGTCTTATCGTGTAGCCAGTTTGGTACAATACAGAGTTGGTACACATGCACGGCTGTGCACAACAGTTTAAAGCAATGGATATTCCGATACTATACCTCAATCAAAATGAAGGATGCATGCGCCATTGGCCTTTCAAAATACAATAAACACAATAATTCAATTACATAAAATTACATGACATATGCGCCCGAATGATTCCTTCAATCAATCGATAATTTAGATGCCTGGACGTTGATTGGCCATTCTCTTCTTGCGCGACCTCCTTTGGAGAGGTATCGTATCGGAGTAAAAGACCTGAATTTTCTGAGATTATCTTTAAAGGGTCCGCGTTCTGTAACTAAACATCTTTTGACATTTGAAAAGGACACGTTAGTGCCCTACATTCCGATTCAAAGTGTGTCGTTGGCTTCATACATGGGCTATACCACTGTAATTAGTGTTTGTTTCTGTATTTAAGACAAATATCTATTCCAGTCAGTCGAATACTCACCCAAAGGAGTACACAATGCAAGGCTTTACTGGTCGGTATTCTGCGTCATCACATATCTCCCAGCCTCCGTCTCCGAGTTTGCCCATGCGCAGCTTCCGCTTGCACAACATATCAATGTTGTCAAGGTAACTGGATAACAAGTAGAGTTACACATATAATGCTCGATTATCGACTGAATGCGACCAAATGGAACGGGTAGTCACGGTCTGTTACTAAGTTGATTACGTGCAATCGGAACCAGACAGCGTGGATCGCTGCTTGCAGTTTTGAGCCCTTGATTGTCTGGTTCAGATTATTTACAGGCCGACAATATATAACTGAAATAGTGTTGGGCAAAGAACTATTGTATTTATTAATGCACAAAATATTTCGCCACCTTGGCTTTTATTGAGCCTGATTAACACAAATTGCACCTATGAGCGATATAATCAGGATATTTGTTGAGGCCCTTATAAAATCATTGTGCTTTGGGATCAAATGGTTCCAGGGTCGTCGCTTGTACCTCAAAGTAAGCTTCTGCAACTACACGGTAAGTTTCAATGTAATAATAAATAAACGAGATGATTTCCACCAATGATTTATGTTAGACCACTGTTTGCAGGTTGAAGGACACTCCTCTGTAAGTTATTGTGGTGTTGCATTACAGTTGCCGTAACACTATGCCATAGACACTGGCCTGGTACTGTGGAGCTATAGAGGATTATCAGTACGAATATGGGATTCGAACCCAAGATCAACAGATCCTTTCACGTCTAAGGGACCCAACTCTGCACAGCGAATTTTGGCTATAGTATTATTGGTACAGTAGTATACAGCCCTCACTGGTATTAACATCTACATATTTTGGTTGGTGGGTTGGTTTGTTGTTAAACGCCGCACTCAGCAATATTGCAGCTATATGACGGCGGTCTGTAAATAATCGGGTCTGGACCAGACAATCCAGTGATTAATATCATGAGACTCGATCCACGCAATTTGGATCGATGACATGCATCAACCAAGTCAGCGAGCCTGACCACCCGATCCCGATAGTCGCCTTTTACGACAAGCATAGTCACCTTTCACGGCAAGCATGGGTTGCTGAAGACCTATTCTACCCCGGAATCTTCACGGGTCCCATCTACATGTATTATCGTGGGTTCGAATCCCGTTTCGTCCTGATTATGTTTCTAGGTTTGTCAGCGCTTTATCCGTGCTCGTGGGTTTCACGAAATCGGTAAAATGTCTAAGACGTACATCCTTTTGGGCTTTCCTCCCACGTAAAGCTGGTACGCCGTGATGTCACTGAAATACTGTTCAAAGAGGCTATAAATTGGGATCGATGACATGCATCAACCACGTCAGCGAGCTTGACCACCCGATCCCGTTAGTCGCATCTTACGACAAGCATCGTCGCCTTTTACGGCAATTTTTAACTCATGACAATATGTCCATTTCTGTTGATATATCCACCTAATATACCTACCTGTGGTACGTTTTGGATGCTTCACTGACGGACATTTTCTCTATTACACCTTTCTCCGGTAGAATAACCTAAATCATGGAAATATGTGTAATGATGTATGATACCAAGTGATAATGGTTGAGAATATCGTCGTATTCCGTAGATCGATGTTCAAGAATATGTTCAACTGTCCATTACATTGGTTTCCAATGATTTTGTTGTTGTTTTGAAATGTTTTGAATCGTGTATTCTGGGCTTCTAAGTAGGTTGTCCCTGTCGGTATATAATACAACCCTGTACGACTTGATAGACAAATCGATCACTCATCGATCATTGAATTTGTAATGAATCAACCTGATGTTTACATGAAGATGGCGTCATTAGAGAGAAAGGAGTCTGGTGAGCAAATAGTGTATGACAAAGAATCTCTATGTGGCAAGTTGCGTCCCTCATCTGTGTCAGGATCCAGTTTTTGTGGGTTGGGAACCTAGGTGTGCCCTGATTATGATCCTTGGTATTTCTCCCTGCCGTAACCTCACACGTCATCACATAACTCACATGAATGATGTTCCAGTGAGTTAGTGAGTGAGTTGGGTTCAACGCCGCTTTTTACAGTATTCCAGTTATATCGCGGCGTGTCAGCTTAATGTGGGAGGAAAGCCCGAAGTGATGCAGATCTCAGACGTTCACCACTTTGGTGAAACCCACGAGCACGGGTATGGTGCTGACAAACCTAAAACCATAATCGTGGCTAACCGGGATTCGAACCCACAACCATAGGTTTTTGGCGTGCCCATGGGACGCAACTCTGCACAGCAAATCTCGGCACCTTAGACGACTGGGCCACCCGTGCCCCTGAATGGTGTTCCAAGTTACCTTAGACCAGGTTATATGACCTTCAAGTAAGTGGGTGATTTTGGTTTTATGCAGCTTTGAACTGTATTTCAGTTATGTCACGGGGTGTTCGCGTTAGTGAAACCAAGAAGCAAACAAGGATTCGAACCCAGGATCATAGTTTTCTGGGACGACTCACGGACGCAATTCCGCACCGCCCGAAGCGTTTACTTCATGGAACTCATGAACATGGCCATAGTGCCGACAAACCAAAACATCACCAGGACTACGCAGGATCAGAACCCCAGATCACAGGTTTTCGGCACTTCTAAGGGATGCAACTCTGCACAGCAATTTTGAACGCCTTAGATTACTGGGCCACCCGTGCCCCCTCATGAGAGAGAATGAAAGGTGGTGCTATACCTGTCCTTGCTGGCGAAGATCCTTGAGTGGTCCATCCATGTTTCTTTCTGCATGCAACATCCAATTTGATTTTCGGTGCTGAAGTAAACACTTTACGATTACAGTGCTTGAAGATGTTGAAGAGTCTGGACTTTTGTTAAAGATAGAATCTTCTATTTTATGTCACTGTTTTCAGACATTCATTATGTTCTCTATGAAACCAGAAATTACACAATTTATTTATGGCAATCACAGCACAATTTATCATGTCAATGAACACACAGTGCCCGGACGGGACTCAACCAAAAAAGTACGAGAAGCTGTACTTTACTCAGAAAGTGTTATCCCAAATATAACATTCTTTTACATTTTCATGTCAAGTCAAAAAGTGTTTTGTGTTTAAAACCTGAGGCCATTTAATATATTTCAACATTCTTTGAACAAATAATTGTTTTTCAAACTATACCACTGCTCAGGACTTACAGGTGATTTATTCGATTTCATCGTTTATACTTTGAAAGCAAGTGTTACTAAGGTTACTTTTGTCTCATTTACAGTCCTTGAGCGTACCATATCCTCAACATTGAATTACGGGTATATAACAAGATTTATGAATATAATCTGTTATCAATTAACTGTCTTTGTGGGAAGGTCACCTTGAGATGGTTAGTGGTACTATCATTCTGTTCAGTGACTCGATGCTGAAAATAGAAGTGATTCCAACTTTTAAATTCATGCTAATTTTAAGAAGATAACCATTAAATGGAATAACAGCTCAGTTCTAATGTCATACATTAAAATAGTAAAACGTCTAATCTAAGCTATAACTGATGTTTTTACAACGATGTGGAGTATATACTATATTGCATAGAAGGGAACTTGTAATTCAATGTAATAATGATTCAGTTCTAATGTCACACATTAAAATAGTAAAACGCCTAATCAAAGCTATAACTGATGTTTTTACCACGATGTGGAGTATATATTGCATACAAGGGAACTTGTAATTCAATGTAATAATGATTCAGTTCTAATTTCACACATTAAAATAGTAAAACGCCTAATCAAAGCTATAACTGATGTTTTTAACACGATGTGGAGTACATATTGCATACAAGGGAACTTGTAATTCAATGTAATAATATCTCAGTTCTAATTTCATACATTAAAATAGTAAAACGCCTAATCTAAGCTATAACTGATGTTTTTAACACGATGTGGAGTACATATTGCATACAAGGGAACTTGTAATTCAATGTAATAATATCTCAGTTCTAATTTCATACATTAATATAGTAAAACGCCGAATCTAAGCTATAACTGATGTTTTTTTACCACGATGTGGAGTATATATTGCATACAAGGGAACTTGTAATTCAATGTAATAATAGCTCAGTTCTAATTTCATACATTAAAATAGTAAAACGCCTAATCTAAGCTATAACTGATGTTTTTACCACGATGTGGAGTAAACACTATATCACATGCAGGGGAACTTGTCATTAAATGTAATAATATCTCAGTTCTAATTTCACACATTAAAATAGTAAAGCGAGTAATCTAAGCTATAACTGATGTTTTTACCACGATGTGGAGTAAACACTATATCGCATGCAGGGGAAGTGTTACTAAGGTTACTTTTGTCTCATTTACAGTCCTTGAGCGTACAATATTCTCAACATTGAATTACGGGTATATAACAAGATTCATGAATAGAGTCTGTTAACAATTACCTGTCTTTGTGGGAAGGTCGCCTTGAGATGGTTAGTGGTACTATCATTTTGTTCAGCGACTTGATGCTGAAAAAGGAAGTGATTCGAACTTTTAATTTCATGCTATTTTTAAGAAGAAAACCATCGCCATTAAATGTAATAATAGCTCTGTTCTAATGTCACACAAGCGCCTAATCTAAGCTATAATGCAAGGGAACCTGTCATTAAATGGTCTGGTACAATTGGGCTTGGGTTTAACGCCGATTTAAACAGTATTCCAGTTATATCACGGTGTGTCAGCTTAATGTGGGAGGAAAACCCGAAGTGATGCAGGTCTAAGACGTTTACCACCTCGGTGAAACCCACGAGCACGGGTATGGTGCTGACAAACCTAGAAACATAATCGGGGCGAACCAGGATTCGAATCCACAATCATGGGTTTCTGGCGTGCCCAAGGGACGCATCTCTGCACAGCGAATCGCGGCGCCTTAGACGACTGGACCGCCCGTGCCCCCGTGAAGGCAGTGAAACTGCTTTTGCGTCGTACGCGTGAATTCATAGTTATGTTTTTATGTTATTAATATAAGGGGGGCACGGGTGGCTTAGTCGTCGATGGGGCCGCAATTTGCTGTACAGAGTTCCGCACCTTAGGCCTGTCAAAAATCAATAATATCCAAATCATTTGCTCACATTCTGTTCTGTTAACAAAAATAGCATTGTTTTTACTAATGTTTGGGTGATACATGCATATTGTTTCCCGATTTATGCGTTTTAGACGACTGGGCAACACGTGCCCCCCTAACACCTGTTGTAAAACTGCATGCTTTGATTACACTGCATACTCTCTCAGCACATGAACTGACAGAACTGCTCGGACCAGCAAAGGATAAAGATATAATCTTAAATCAGTTGAGTTAAATGGCTATAATCTCAATCTTGTGTTGTATTGAAACAGTACAGAATATTTAAAGTGTTATATTAAGTAAACTAAATGTATGTAATCTAATATAAATGTTTGTTATGTATAATCATTTAATTCGCATGAGGTAAGCTAAACAACCATAATTTATCCCCAAGATTAAACTTGAATGAAATATGTGTGAAAGTGTTCTACTTCTAGAATGTTTAATAAAGCTTTGTTATGTACAGAGTCAGGTGTGATACATGCGAATCACTGTAAATAAAATGTGTGTATTATCTTGTTCAATATATTAAATAGTGTTAAATAGTGTTTTAGTCTATGTATTATTTTTCAGATCAATGACTATGGTGTTGCCATAAGTGTGACAATGGGGATCCACACCCTTCTATCACCTACAGGATGTGCATGTCATTGTTTATATTTGTCTAAGACTTAAGGTGTAATCTAAATTTTATGACCACATTTAATGTAATATTATATTATCATTAATTTCTGTCTTAAAGTATTGTATATGTTTATACAGAATGTGTAAGTGTTGTGCATTTATAATGTTTATATATTATACAGCCAAATGAAAGTCAAGGAGTTATCTCCCTTAGATGTCAGTATTATGTAGCATGTATATTACTGTATATGTTTTAGTATAATCATTCAGTGTACAGTCTATCTAGTGTTTTAATGGATGACTGATATATGTAATACTTACTTGTTATAAGCCTATGCTATGTATCTAGCATTGATGATAATGTTTTACCTATTATTTATGATATAATTATATGTTTCAGGGTGTCTGATTTCTTAGATCTTTGATCTTACACAAAAGGCATCTCAATACAGACCTCAACCCCGTAACATGCGTTTGTTGAAAAGACATACACTAAACTGCTACATTAATCCAAATTCAATTGTTTTCTTTAAAATAGTCAAGTTCTTGCATTTATGGTTAGATGTAAACATAGTTTGTGTAGTCATAATTGTTTTTGCTGTTGTCGTTGTTTTACATAGCTCGATGAACGGAACAAAAATAACAGTCAACCCTTGTAAATAAATTCAGTGACATTTTTACATGAAAAGACGAACATCGGAAACAAATATCACAATGTGCTAAAAATCCCAATTGCCGAATGAATACATGTATGTGACAATGTAAACACCATTTTCAACACTGTCAATAAAAGCGTCAAACATACCTTCGGGAGACACCCCTAATTAAACTCAACCAATCAGAAGCACGTAAAACGACCGGCTGGAGGCAGACAATGACCCAAATGACATGATATTGAGACTGACGTTGTGAATATAAAAAAAAGATAAAAAGCAGTGTTTGAGCAAATTCTTTTCTGCACTTCATTTAGAATACTTTGAAGTGATTCCTGTGTTCTACGAGACAGAATACACACATGTGCATGACGGCACGGAATGAATTATGACCGCCATTGTGGCACATCAATCATTGGTAACATATATCGCGCCATGCGGTGTATCAATTACCAGTAACAGATATGTCTCCACGTTGCGCTTCATTTAGTCCTTCTTGATACCATAGACCATGCAAGGTTATTATGTCGTTTGGAAAATGACTATGGTTGGAGCAGCTCTGTCCTGGAGTGGTGTTCACTGTACTTGACAGACAGTACACAGTCAGTCCAGATAAACAAGAATATAAACAAGATTGGAACAGCGAAAGTCTCACATGTGGTGTGCCTCAAGGATCTGTGCTGGGACCGATCTTGTTCACCTTAGACATTTACTCGGGCATTTGAAGTCAGCAGAGCATGTGGCTCATCACTTTTATGGTGAGGATTCACAATTGGTTGATAGTTTCAGTCCCCTTCTCGACAATCAGATTTCATCTTTGACGAAGATGGAAATCTGTCTAAACAGTGTCAAATCCTGGATGACTTCCCACATGCTTAAGCTGAATGATGATAAAACAGAAGCAATCCTAATTGCTCCGCACTCGAGCCAACATAAATCTCAGCAAACACACCTCACAATTTGACAATCCTTGATTCCTTTTTCCTCACTTGTCAAAAACCTTGGTGTTTGTATTGACTCCTCCCCAACTATGGAAACACACGTAACTTTTCTCTGTAAGACATGTCATTTTCATTTGAGAATTTTTGGATCAATCCGTCATCTTCTCACTACTGATGCTACAGCCTCCCTAGGGGACAGGATCACTCATCCTGTCTCGTTTGGACTATTGCAATAGCCTACTTGGGGGAATATCAGGGGATCAGCTGAACCGACTGCAGAAGATACATAATAGAGCTGCCCGAATAGAAACAAGCACAAAGCTTCGGTCACATATCTCCCCCATCTTGAAGTCATTACATTGGCTGTGAATCTGTAAGAGGATTGATTTTTAAAATTCTCTCTCTTAACTACCAGTCTCTTCATAACAGTCCTGCCTATCTTCAAGAAATATTTCTCAAATACAAATCTACCAGAAATCTCCGATCACATGATCAACCTCCTGTCTGTACCAAAATACAGACTAAAGTCCTTCGGTGCTTGATCCTTCTCTTATGCTGATACCTCTCTATGGAACTCCCTTCCTTTCAGCCTCAAAAGTGCAACTAATATCACTGTGCTTCAGTCTTGACTTAAAACATATCTTTTTGAAGGGTACAGCTGAACGCGTATATTTTATGTTACTGTCCCCTCTCTGTTGTATGTGTGTACATATGCTGAATTAGCGCATTGAGCATGTCCCTCAGTGATGTGGATTTTGCGCTTTATAAATAGCCTTAATAGTAATAGTAGAAGTGAGCGAGTGAGTGAGTATGGTTTTACGCCGCTTTTAGCAATATTCCAGCAATATCACGGCGGGGGACACCACAAATGGGCTTCACACATTGTACCCATGTCGGGAATCGAACCCGGGTCTTCGGCGTGACGAGCGAACGCTTTAACCACTAGGCTACCCGACCGCCCAATAGTAGTAGTAGTAGTAGTAGTAGTAGTAGTAGTAGTAGTAGTCTGTACAGATAAAAATATAAAATGCAGCAGATGGTTTGGGTGATCCTGGCAAAGTCAGGCTTGTTAGGCTCATCATCAGCTCAGGGCCCTTGCCCCCTCCACACGCAGCCCAGACAGCGAATGGGACTTCTCCCAGGAAGCGATGCCTTGTCAAACCCATCCAGAACTTTTCGGAGAATGTGAAGACTCCCCAACACTGCAGCCTTCTGCATTTCCCAGAATGTCAGAAGGGCTGTATTCCTGGTAGCAAACCAGGGTACTCTCCCCATGTCTGTCTAAAGATTAGGAGGTACTAAACCTAAGGCACCGAGAACAATTGGAAGTCGGACAACTTGGTACTTGGGATGCAAGCGGGACATTTCGAAAGCGAGGTCTGCATACTTGCCATGTTTTTCCTCAATCTTGTCCCTCAGTGATGTGGATTTTACACTATATAAAGAGCCTTATTATCATTAGTAGTAGTAGTAGTAGTAGTAGTAGTAGTAGTGTAGTAGTAGTAGTAGTAGTAGTAGTAGTAGTAGTAGTAGTAGCATATCTCTCCAGAGAACTGAGATGGAAATTACTATCTATTCATCATTCTTTAGTTAACGTCGCACTCTATTCCAGCATAAGGACGGCGGACTGTACATAGACGAGTCTGGACCAGTGAATCCAGTGATGGACATTGTGAGCAGCGATCAACGACGTCGGGATACGATGACACACAATGAACCATGTCACCAAACCTGACCACCTGGTCCATTTGGTCGCCCTTTACGATCAGCACAGCTTGCTGGGGCCCTAATCTGACCCACAAGCCCTATGGGGAGTTCAGTCATCCCAGGTGCCATGTCTGTGTAAGGTTAAGCTTTTTGCTCGTGTGGACAAGGCCTCCAAGCTCAGATCCGAATGTCTATGTTTCCAATCCTACTACGGTTTATCGCTGCTATAGTGGCGCCCAATGCGCAGTCATACCAATTACAGTAAACTACGCTTATAACGAACACGCTTATAACGAACTGGCGGATATAACGAACTGTTTTTTTTTGTCCCGGCCATCTGTTGTATATATGCTGAATATATGCTATATATTTGCTTATAACAAACTATGGTTATAACGAACTAAAATGTATGGTCCCTTTGAGTTCGTTTTAACCGTAGTTTACTGTACATGTAAAATATTTTAAATTTACTGATCAATGACGTTTTGAAACATTTCAGTGTCCAGCGGTGACAACTGAAGACACAAATATATCCGTCATTTAAGCTCCTTACAGCGAAGCGGCGTCGCGTCATGTATATTAATAATAAATTTGGATGTACACAGAGCCTAAAAATAAACACAGCGCCACATGGAGCTCCCCTGATGACAACCATCTCGCATCTCGCTTTTTAAATTGTGGTAAATGATAAACATGGCAGTAAGCAAAACCCTAGGAATAACCCCATATAACCACCTGGGACACCACCGAGGGTTAAGCCTACAACGAGTATTAAGGAGGTCACACACGATATTGTTGGTTGGTTGGTTTGATGTTTAACGCCGCACTCAGCAATATTCCAGCTATATGACGGCGCTCTGTAAATAATCGAGTCTGGACCAGACAATCTAGTGATTAATATCATGAGCATCGATTCACGTAATTGGGGTCGATGACATACATCAACCAAGTCTGCGAGCCTTACCACCCGATCCTGTTAGTCACCTCTTACGACAAGCATAGTCGCCTTTTAAGGCAAGCATACACGATATTGATGCAGAGGTGATATGGCAGTGTTCAAACTGTGTTTTGTGTTTTTGTGTGAAAAGTAACAGTTATGACACCAGGTGTGTTATATTTCATTTTGTTTTGGCCTATTGCACTATAACTTCAAAATACATGTAAACAAAATATGTGTATACTTTTTCGTTTTCATTTTATAAGAAGTCCAAGTCGATGTAAAATTTCTTTTGATCAGTAGTGTAATATGTACACAGCGCGGGCGATGGTACTCTTGTGTTTATAGAGGACGCACATGTAAAATAAAATCACAAGGAAGTTACAGAACCGTCACTGTGGCGAGTTGTAATCATGGTCTTTTTATCCTTGTTTTGGATGAAGCTACGCACTGCTGATTTGTTGAAACGAATAAACACACACGCACGCACGCACGCACGCACGCACGCACGCACAAACACACATACGGGGTGTTCTCACTTTGCCAGCAGCTATTATATAGTTTAAAAGTCAGTAGCCCGTGATAATCCCTACAACAATGGGGGTTAACACTATAGACTGTTTCACTTTCACTGACTGACTATAGCCAGACTACAGCCTGTCTAGGTAGATATAACACAAAAAATGTATGTAGTAGAATAGGTTTTTATTCATTATTAATTAAAAAATTTAATGGAAGCTACAACACAAACAAAATACAGAGATATTACCAGATGGTTACAGTCGAAACTGAAAATTACTGAAAATGCCATTTGTTACACTTACTGTTCAGCTCTTCTTGATAGATACTAGGCACTGGCCTAGGGTCAACTAGAACTGGGGCGGTCGGGTAGTCCAGTGGTTAAAGCGTTCGCTCGCCATGCCGAAGACCCGGGTTCGATTCCCGACATGGGTACAATGTGTGAAGCCCATTTCTGGTGTCCCCCGCCGTGATATTGCTGGAATATTGCTAAAAGCGGCGTAAAACCATACTCACTCACTCAACTAGAACTGTATCTATCATGGAGGCAAGGAAGACGTCGACTTTCAACTTGGCTTCATCGGGAAGATGGTTATGGATGTTCCTGTAGGCGGTGATGAGATTGTTGGCAGTGTTGATGGCTGCAGGACATCCAGCCTTACAACACCTCCAGTGCACTGTGTCTCGTCTTCTTGTCTTGACTCTGAACTTATGTCCACCATACACTAAACTCTGTCCACCTCGCGAATTAGGGATGAACTTAACGTTTACCAGTGCATTTGCCATTTTGCAATAAATTCTCAAATGGCACCTCCATATATATACAGTGTATATACCCGTTATTTAATCAGAACAGGCTATAGCTGACAAGTCACTGGACCGTACAGGTTCATCTCCCCAGGCTGCGGGCTAAGTGAGTACACCACAAAGCAAAACTGAAGAGTCCCATATGTGTTGACAGCTATAAATATAATGATAAGACCCACCATTTCTTAGTCCTTGGTTCTGTTCCGACAGCTGAAAACGAACTCAATGACACAAGGTTTGCCTGTCTGGAAAGGCAGCTTCAAAGCTACATAGAAAGACGACCAAAAAAATGTCGTGTCACCGCAACTTGCAAAGAAAATATTCATGAACAGATATCACCTTGCCTGCAGAGTTTAACCTACATGGAGACTCCAATAACTATAGCCTCCAGTGAAGGCAGTGAGTGAGTTGGGTTTAATGCCGCTTAACAGTATTCCAGTTATATCACGGCGTGTCAGCTTAATGTGGGAGGAAAACCCGAAGTGATGCAGGTCTAAGACGTTTACCACCTCGGTGAAACCCACGAGCACGGGTATGGTGCTGACAAACCTAGAAACATAACTGCGGCGTACCGGGATTCGAACCCACAATCATAGGTTTCTGGCGTGCCCAAGGGACGCAACTCTGCACAGCGAATCGCGGCGCCTGAGACGGCTGGGCTAACCGCGCCCCCGTGATGGCAGTGAAACTGCTGTTGCGTCGTACGCGTGAATTCATAGTTATGTTTTCACTCTTATTAATATAAGGGGGACACGGGTGGCTCAGTCGTCGATGGGGCCGCAGTTTGCTGTACAGAGTTCCATACCTTAGGCCTGTCAGAAATCCATGGTCGTGGGTTCGAATCTCTTGTTTGTGAAGCAGACTAACCATGTTTAAGTACATTTGTATGGGAAATAATATCTAAATCATTTGCTCAAATTCTGTAAACAAAAATAGCATTGTTTGACTAATGTTTGGGGGATACAGGCATGTTGTTTCCCAAATTATGTGCCAACATTTTTGTATTTTACATGCACCACCCACACAACCGCTTTCAATAAGACTGTGAAGCCCTGTTCTTTTTAAACCAGTTATGAAATAGATAGTACAGCTACTCACCAGCGTGTCATAGATAAAAAGAATAAACACTCCACAGCCAACCCCAAACAGGAATCCAATAGGTGAGACTTTCATTTTCTCCACTCAACGAGACGTCTCCGTGTAGCCACCAGGCGAATATCTGTGGTCAAGATAACAGAGTTAACAGAAATCGAAAGGATGTTATATATACACAAAGAAAAAAGTTAAGCACACCCTAATATATTTCATTATTGTTTGGTAAGTACGGGAAGAATTATGTTTTCTGGAGATGATGTAATCAGTCATGCGTGACGAAAGCTCACGTGACATGCATGGTATGCCCGTGCAGCATGCTTCCCTCGAGTATCTCTAAAAGCAGTATATCCAAACGTTAAAACTGCTTTCTTAAGCTCGGTTTTAAACAGGTATTGCGTGACATGGTGTGACCATGGCACGAAGGCGATTATCAAACGCCACAAGATGGCAAATAATTGGCATGCATAACGCAGGAATGTCTTGTAATGCAATTGGTCGGAATTTGGGGTATGATCGCACTGTCGTAAGCCGTTTAGTCGAAAAACATGCTCAGACCGGTGATGTACAAGACCGTCCCAGATCCAGAGGACCTCCTGTAACGACACATCGCGAAGATGGGACCTTCTTCGTCTCATACGCCGAGAACCCTTTTTAACAAGTACTCGTCTGAAACAGCTTTGTTTGCCCAATCGTCGTTTCAGCACCAGAACCGTCAGGAACCGGCTGAAAGTAGCAGGACTGAGGGCTAGACGAGTCATAGAGCATCCCTTGTTGAGAGATCACCACAAAGCTGCTCGTTTATCATGGTGTATTGCGCGACAGAACTGGAATCTGAGAACTTGGAGACGGATCCACTGGTCAGACGAAAGTCGCTTTCTGCTCCATGTCGCTGATGGAAGAACGAGAGTTTGGAGGCACCGGAACACGGCCTACACCCCCAGGAACATTAAACCGACTGTTGCACACGGCGGGGGCTCGGTAATGGTTTGGGGATGTATCTCTCATGACTGCAGGTTGGATTTGGTCACCATAAGGGGCAATTTAACAGGGGCTCAGTACATCCGGGACGTTTTGAGGCCAGTCGTCGTTCCTCATTTTGACAACCACCCTCTTGCTACTCGACCTCAATACATGGATGACAATGCCAGGCCTCAGTCGTGGATTACATGAGGGCCAATGCAATAACGACTCTACCCTGGCCAGCAATGAGCCCAGATTTGAACCCCCTTGAACATGTTTGGGATATTCCTGCGCGGCGTATACAGGCACGAGATCCTCCTGTACAAGATTTACGCCAATTGGAAGCAGCATTGCATCAGCAGTAGTTGTTGTTGACCCATTGTCATTTTTATTCCTTCAGATTGTTATAAACAAAAGTTATTATTTTTTCATATTAAACATAGAGAGAGGTATGGGGATTATGCAGATTATTTTAACATTGCTATTAGAAACATAATTCTTAATTCTTATGGATATTATGTTGGTGTTGTTTAATGCCGCATTCATTAACTTAAGAGTATTACAACATGCACACATTTATTACAGTTTGTATTATTTTGCAGTTGTTACAGAGACTTGATAATGTATAGTCCCTATGCTTAAAATTAAGCATGTACTAGATGTACGTCGAAGTCAACGATATTTGTGTCTGCTATAGCTATACGATTGGTTGGACACGGATACGTCATGATAAAGCAATGAGAAATTGACACATGTATGATGATATAAGAACAACGAAGCGTTGTTTATTTCACGATAAAACATTGTTCTATCATGACGTCATTTCTGGAGATTCGAACATGCGCTCGCAACTTGATGACGTGGTAAATGTGACAACGTTATCTTTGAGAGGGAAGTCCCTTGTGAGTTGTTTCCCTATAAATGTAGCTGAGCAACGTAAATAAATGCAATGCTTGAAAGATCGCATACGAAGTGAGAGCGATCTTTTCCTGTACGTAATGTTGATATATCATATAATTTTAAAAAGAAACTCGTTGTCGTTATTTATCGTACAATAAACCACTGCGGAGAGAATAAACCACTCGGGGCTGTTTATCTCAACAAAAGCGACAAAAGTCCTGCCATTATCGACAACAACGGGAGCATGTGTCATGATTCACCATCAAACAAGGATGACGCCGCCGTGGCCCAAAACACAAACACATGCGTATGCAAGACAATTGCTCACCCGAAAAGGCACGGGCACACACGGTACAGTTTAAAATAGGGAATTGCATCAGACATCATTTTGGTCATTGATACGTCAGACCTGCAAATGCCGTTTGCCCCACCCAGGCCCCGAATTTAAAACCGACCAAACCACAGTCCGTGCACGACGCGTGACGACATAACTCGTGTTTACCCGTATAAATCGTCTTATGACATTTATTACCAGTTATATGAGTCCCAGATATGCAGACTGTGCTCACTTTCCGAGAGTGTGAGACACACACGGAAACTTTACTCTTGATGTACATGTTGCTCTTATTTAAAAACTGTTCGGTTAGCAAGATACGTGTATCAAAGTGCTGTGCTTTCCTGCTGTGCTTTCATTCTAATTTGAAATATTGGCATAAATTCTTACCACTCATCTTTCAATATATATATATGTTTAGCTTTTATTGCATAAATTATAATGAATTCAAAATGAGGAAGAATACACTGTATCAGCCATTATTTGAAATGCAATATTTCTCAACTTTTGAACTATACATAGTATGATATTATGATTAGAATGCCTGTAAGTAGGAGTGTTCAGGAAAGGAATATTAGTAATTTAGTCCTATTTATCAGATATGCGTTTAGTGGTAGTCTCTCCACACTGCAAACACGAAAACGTCGTTTTTTTCCGTATATGGTCATTGGACGGAAAAACGACTAAAAATTCATTAAAATTGATTAATTGGTCAGCGTCTAGAAAGTGTCCAGAAAAGGGTCGAGTTTTTCAAGCGTAAAATGGACGGAAAAACGATGCTTTTTGCTCCGCCTTGTACAACTGTTAACGGCCAATCAGATGGCGCTGGTCCCCCGACGCACGTGATGTCCAAGGCTTCCTTTCGGAAGCTTTAGGTTTCGTATTTCTGGCATGCCTTGCTCTAGTATCTGTCGCGCGCAGTGCAGCGAGATTTGCTGATAAGCTAGTTTTAGGATATGTTACATGTTAATGGAATTCAGACACGCGCCAAGAAGTCAAACCAAACAATGTTACTAAGTTTATTGTGGTAACGGCTATGTACAGTTACCCCTATCGGATAATGGGTTGTGTTTCATTTGGTTATAACAATAACTATTTTTTTAATGTGAAGTTTACAAGATATACGACTTGGACGCGAGGTCGGTCACATGACGTTCTTCACGTGACTGTATTCTTGAAAAGGCGTAAACACTGACTACTTCCACATTCCTTGGGAAAACCCTTGGAATTCCCTGGTACGAATTCATACAGAAGCGTGGTTGCAAGCCCATTTAAGGATACCCTCGCTACAACCCATCCCAGAGAGAAAAAACACGAAAAAAAATCCAAACTGTCGCAGTGACAATTTACAGAAATCTATGAATTTACCTTAGTATCTATTTGACACATCTTCACAATCACCTTTCAATGATCGGCCAATTGATCAGTGATGCCAAAGGCTTGAAATAGCCACAGGTTAATTAACAACTTCGAAAATATCTCCCGTCACGTTTATCGTGTCGGCCATTTTGACGTATTGTACTTGATGTAAATGTATTACGACGCTCTGTCATTGTAATTGACTTACTGAGGTAATTCTGTAAAAGATCTTCTCATCTAATGAGGATATTGTTTGGAATATATTTCTTGTAAACATACTAAAACATGTTCCTCGCTTTGGGGGGAACTATTTTATTCCGGGGTGGCCCATTAAATCTAATAGTAAGTCAAGGCACCATGCGTGATCTGTTATTTTATGTGTTTAAATTAAGATTTGGGGCGTTAATAAAATACACTGACGCAAGTTTATTCTATTCAAATCAATTGGATAATTGAATATGCTTTCTTTTACATATTACATAACATCACTGCACAAAATATGAACAGTTGCAGTAACACACTACGGTAATCGCATTAAACATCATTTTCAACTGTACAGTATTTCAGTATTTCAGTTATATCATGGTGTATCAGACTGATGTGGGATAAAAATCCGAAGTGGTTCAGGTCATCCAATGGGTGTTCGGGAAAAGGTGAGCGTATCCTGCCACACAAGTGACACCCGTCACAAACACATGCAAGGACAAGTCAATTGTTCACCTGAACAAAGCACGGAAACACACAATGATGCCCGTCCTCAGTTTTACCGAGCATGTAAATTATTTTGTCCGTCAAAAACATGGACGAGTATAAACACTATGTTCATTCACGTAATACATGTCATACATTTGACAAAATGTATTGACTCGGAGCATTATTGTTAATCACAGCGTATGTAGTTGAACTCATCACCCATCCCATTATTGATAACCCTTCTTGAAGATCTATGAAATCAGAAGCTGCAACACTCTATCTTTTAACTGGCATGTCAGACTTCTATTTCATTACTCAGTTTTATTTGCACGGATTACTATGGAAGGGACATTGTCTCGTTGACGCATTGTCGCATTGACGCCTTTACAAAAACAAGCAAAACGTGTCAAAATTAACAAAAGCGCGACAATTGGCCATTTGTCGCATTGTCGCGTGTTCGCATTGTCGCTCTTTGATAATCCTTTTCTTTATTTTACAAAAGGGCGACGATGCCGTAACGCGACATTTTCAAGGTCAAAATATGTCTCGTTGTCGCATTGTCGCCCCATCACAAATGTGTATAAAAGGCGTAAAGTTCAGTTATTGTTACAGTTAGGAAGTTCAACCTGATAAATGTACGTCTTGAAATGAAAACACAAGTCCGTCCGCGAGTACATAACGTTTTATTGTGAGCTCTTCTCTAAAAGTGCTTAGTGTTCAACTCCCAGTTCCAAACACGTAGTACCTCCTCAATAATCCACATACCTCCAGTGCAGTGGTCTTCCGGAAGATCTTACTCTTGACCGTATTAGACAACTGACGAGTGCACGCCTGACCTGTGACCTCGTTGCAACCCTCGTGATGTGTTTGCCGAAGGGAGAGGTGTAGGAAATGTGTGCTCCAGCCCAGCGCAGAGCTCGCGACACACTGTATACTGATGTATACAGTATATTGCAGTTGATATACTGTATACTGCATGTGATACTTATTTGCGGAAATGTTACAACTTTCAAGATTCAAGATTCAATTTGCATATATTTCATATACAACAGACCGCCGTCATTTATCACTGGAATACTGCTGCGAGCGGCGTTAAAACAAATTGTTTTCATAATGGAGCGCTGCAGTCATTTAAAATAGAACCGTATACATATGTACATGTAGTACCAACTCACTCTATTTGTTTCGAATATTCAGCAGAAAATATATTATTAACCAGGTCTTTGGGAAAAGATATCAGATTTGTATAAGCAGCCACATAGGGATGATAAAGGACCCCTCGCTGATTAGGTTCTTGTTTACTTAAGAGCAGAGTTGGCCATGTTAGATGATATAACCAAAATCCGGGAGCTCCGGCGGGGGGCAAGCTGGTCTTGTAAGTGTATGGTATGAGCTGTGACGTTGACCCAAGAGAATAATGTAAAACATGAGACCAACTCAAGTCTATAATGATTTGGAAAGTCTAGATTTCCACAGCTCTAGCCTGAAATTAAGAATTGTTCTATGCTCCATTTTAATTGTATTATTTTCATTTTGAAGACATGGATGGACCCGCCAGGAAAGAAATTGATGGAATATTAATATCAAATGTTACCACTGATCCAGTTAAATTCATCACACAATAATAAATTAGTATTTGACATTACGGCATTTGATTATTAGGGCATGATCATGTACATGTTCACTGTAGTAATGTACACACCAGTCAACTTGATTATAATTTTTATTATAGTGTAGCACGGCATCAACGATTACTTTATGATATCCTCATTTGTCATCGATGTATTGACATCGAACAATGGACGGTAATTCGAAATTCTTATGGATAGCTTCAATAGGGACAGCGCCGGTGTCAGTACAATTTTCCTAGTTAAAATAAGTATCTACAAAATATAATCTGAAGCAGACAAGAACAATATTTTTTTATTAATGCTTACTTTCATGGATAGAATTAAGGCAATCTAGGCTTGCCAAATCGTTCTAGACTTGAGCTAGATTCTTTTTAAATTTATTCTGTATGGTCTGGGAGACGAACGGGCGTCAGTATCGCATGGAGAACTGGGACAGCCTTAATCAGTGTAATCGGATATGTTGTGGAGTTTCGGTTTTGGGCTGTTTGCTGAATATATAGAATTGCGAGTTATGTATACTCTGTATTCTTTCGTCATGGTAGCATATATATTTTCTATGTTGCTTTTTGAATTATCCACAAATAATGAAAACTACAATGTAAACCTCTCTCTGGAGATATGCAATACTACTACTGAAGGGCATATCTGAAAAATTGGACTTCTCGACAAATATTTCTTTCTTAAATACTACCCGTTACAGGCATTCTGATCATTATATCATACTTTCAAATAATGGCAAATTGTGTATCTTTCTACATTTTGAATTAATTATATTTTCTGAAATAAAACCTTAGCATCAGATAGTGATATACACGAATATGATCTATACTATTATAAATGAATTATCAATTTCGTATTATGAATTAGATAAACAGAAATATGATAGTAAAACAAATTATTTTAATCTATTCTTGTGAATAGGTAACGAGAGATCTAGGCAACGCACTAACGTAGCCATTTATGAAAAATGAAATATTAAAAGTTTAGGGGTTTGAACATGCACATTGAATGACAGGGAAGAAAGCAACGTCATAATTAAATTATGAATCAAATTATGTTATAAATATAACAGAATATTTAGAAAATATAAGTTTAATTTCTCATTGTTGGAAGGTGTTTAATAATTATATAGATTTTGTTTGATTGTTTGTTGTTTAACGCCGCACTCAGCAATATACCAGCTATATGACGGTGGTTCGTAAATAATCCAGTCTGGACCAAACAATTTAGTCATTATCATCAAGAGCACCGATCTACGTATTTGGGATACGATGACATGCATCAACAAAGTCAGCGAGCCAAGTCGCCTTCGTACAAGCATGGGTTGTTGAATGCCTATTCTAACCCGGATCTTCACGGGTATTTTTTTAAATAATAAGGTACAATGAAATTCTGTATATGTCCATAATAAGTGTGTATAAGTAGATGGATAATATGTCCATACACGCCAAGTAAATGGTATATGCATTAATTTAAATGCAAATGATTCAATGATGAGTTCTTTCACAAGTCCATATTTCAAGGCATGTATTTGATATTCATAATAACTCCACCAAAGCTACAGAATGGCAACAAAACGGTACCATCATCACAGATACCAATAATACATGAGATACATATAATTACTTTTAAGTTAAAACATGTATCTAAATAGAAAATTAGAAGGATACACTTCCGACATTTTTCGTATTTTGTTTTCGTTTGGAGAGAGAAGTTGTGATTGGTATCTGATGGGTGCAAACAGGTGTTCCCTTCCGCCAAGGCCTTGCGGCAATGCTATAGCCCAAAATGAAACAAGCCTTGTTCAACAGGTTCAGACTCAAATTTCTATCCCACTTGGGCTCCTTTTAAATTTAAATATAATTTCTCGTGTCGATATGTGTCAGAAGAAATGAAATATTACAGCACTGGTGAATAGGTTATATGCGCATGTCAGCGTCCATCCTATAATATCCTTTTATGCAAAATACATATATACTGATGAATTAAGGTAGTAATACTACGCAAATATATGTCCAGATGCATACATCAGTATCATCTCGTGATCTTAATTCGTGCTTTGAGCCCTTTTTCTACCGGAGATTCTGGGGTGTTACATCACACCAGAAAGCCAGGTCCAAGTTCAAGTCATAATTTCATGGTCCGTCTTGTATGTTGGAAACCAATATCGCAATATGGCTAAATATTGCTGAACGTGGTATTAACCCGATTACTCACATAATTATTCCATTTTCTACAGTCATCTACGAACACTATCTTTAAGGAGGTATGTATCTGTATCATCCAAATGTCCATACATATATGTCCACATTTATATGTATAAAGCAAGTCGTCCTGCACTCTTCCTTAAAAGATAAATGTTAAGCATTTCCTCTGTATGGATTTATATAATGTAATATCGTTTTAATGTAATGCTGATGCAGTAAACGTACCACAGACCTAATGCTAGAATAACATCTAATTTCTGAAATGAACATATTTTACAGAAAAAAACAGTTGTTTAAACAATACTTATAAAATATAAGAACAAGGAGCCAAGAGCCAAATATTGGGCTGTGTTGGACATATTTGTTTCGGGGTCTTATGACAGACAAACCTGATGCCTTTAAGTATAAAGATAAGTAAGTATAGATGTTGTACATATTCAAATATGTTCGTGATTAACCCAACCCTGAAAAATATTGAAAGATGAGTGGTAACTATTTATGCCATTATTTCAAATTAGAATGAGAGCACATCAGGAAAGCATGGTACTTTAATATACGTATCTTGTTAACCCAATATTCTTTTTTAAGTAAGAGCAGCATGTATATCGAGAGTATAGGTTTGGTGCGTGACTTATTACACAGTACTTTCAGAAAGTGTGCATATTCTGTTTATCGGCAATAAATAACATAAGACGATTCATACGGGTAAATACGATTTACTTCAGAACTAGTATAGATTATTTAAGGTTAGGGGGAAATGTATGTAATTAACAGAACTTTGGCCACGTTTGAAGGATTTGGGTCCTGGCTTGGGCTTTGTGTTGGACGTGTAGACGGCATTTCCAGGTTTGACGTATCAATGACAAAAATGATGTCTGATGCAATTCTCTGCCTTTTCGGGTGAACAATTGGCTTGCCTTTGGATGTGTTTGTGGCGGGTGCCACTAGTGGATCGGAATGAGCTCGCGTTTTTGCGAGCATCCAATGTCATCATTTATTATGATGAATCATGAAACATGCTCCTGATGTTGTCGCAATGGTGCAGTTGGCGCTACTTTTGGCAAGGGTTTCTCATAATAATGGAAATGCTTATGTCGCTTTTGTTGACCGATAAACATGAAAAGATATAATGTTAGTGTATATGGTCATGTAATTAAGAAACAAACGACGAGTGGGAGTTGTTTATTGTACGATAAACAACGACCGAGACTCGTTGATTTCTATATGAGATATCAACATTACGTACAGCCTCTTTTAGGGTGTTAAATTAGGAAAAAATACACGCTTTACAATATTTACCCGTACTTAAATAATGATGATACCTTGAATAGAATCCGACAGGGGCCATGCTAGATAAATCCATTTTAGGATTTGAGTTTGGTCCCGCATATTCTCACAATTTTCTCGTCAATCATCTGTACCTTTTCTCCCAATACCGATTGTCATATCACTCTCACTTTCGGATTCTCCAGCAACATTTATTGGGAACAACTCACTAGACACATACCGCTCAAAAATAAGGTCAAATTTACAAATTTTACTTTTCAACTTGCGAGTGCATGTTCGAATCTCAATAAATGACGTCATGATAGAACAATGTTTTATCGTGAAATAAATATCGCTTCCTTCTTTGTTCTTTGTGATTTATCACGTAGCTATCTTATATCATCAAATGCCAATTTCTAATTGCTTTATCATGACGTATCCGTGTCATGTAGCAATAACATACACAAATATCGTTGAATAGTGTCATTAAATATGATTATCCTCTTGTGTGCAATATTTCTGGTTGATAAATCTAACATATTCTTACTTTAAGAATAGCGACTATACATTATTATATATCCCTGATCAGGTCTCTGTAACATTTGCAAAATGATACAAATATAAAAATACAACTGAACCTAAATGTAATGTTTTAATATCCTTAAAGTCAGCCATCTATTCTATTCATGAAGAACATTTCACGTGGGACCAACAGAGGGAATTATGACTATCGACTTGCTAATTATTTTTTATATTCATGCCAGCTCAAACGATCTATTGGCTTGATTTATTGTTATGGTATCCACAAAATAAGTAGGATCCGATTTTTTCCGATTTTGTTGAAATAAAACTGAATAATATTTGCTGTTTACATATCAAAGTTTGCCAAATTGTTACAAAATGTTTGCCCACAGCAAGGCTACGTATCCCCAACATATTGTGCTAGGCACAGTATCACTGGACTGAGGGAGGGCGGTATTCCTCCTTGTGGGTCACCTGCTTGGCAATATGGGACGGGAAAACTGCAGGGGGTGAGGGCAGTTAAGTTGATGGTACAGACAGATAAGAGAGATCATTTTACAAATGTGAAACCTCAGTCCACAAAGGAAGAGGCGAAAGCTGAAACTTGGTGAGGTTTACAGAACAAAGGCAGTTATTTCTAGTTTCTTACTGACTCTCGAAGATACATTTAATAAAACAATTAATGCGTGTGTGTGTGTGTGTGTGTGTGTGTGTGTGTGTGTGTGTGTGTGTGTGTGTGCGTGTGAGAGAGAGAGAGAGAGAGAGAGAGAGAGAGAGGTAGAAGAAGAATTGTACACCATAAAAATGGCTACGTATGTAGTTGGGGTAGATATGTTGAATGCCCGGCCAGTATGACCTTTGAGTCACTACAGTTTCAGTCATTAAAATGCGTAAAACAGTATTTGAGTGAAAGAAAACACTATAAGTGAGTGAAACAAAAGACCTCAGTACAGGCACACCCAGTCCCCCAACCCCAAGTCTGTATGTACCAATACTCATACCTGCCACATCCTCAACCACTTAACTTACTTACACAATCATCTGACAACATGTTCGCCAACCCTCGTATCACAACGCATGCACGCATGCACGCATGCACGCACACGCACACACACACACACACACACACACATCACATTCTTCTTTCCCCACCATTATGTCTACGTCAGCCATCATGGATCCATGCGCATGCTTTCATACATAATCCATCCTCCCACCATTCCCCAACATCCATCGAACTATAACTATATCCGCCCTCATGTATCGGTATTCGTGCTTTCATACATACATACACACCCCTACCATTCCCCTACATCCATCGCAGTATAACTATGACTATAACCGCCTTCGTGCATCCGCACTTATGTTCACATTGCATTGCATATGCATCGAATTACACGTTTAAAATATCGTAAATATTTTACAACATGTACATATTATATATCAGCAAACAGAGATTATTATAACGCAATAGATTTCATCCGTCAAAACATCACAGAAAGAGGGGCAGCCTGGAATTTTACAATGGCATCTGAATGCACTAAGACGTTCAACTGGTCAGGAGGTGAGAGTTGCGGAAGATTACGGTAAACTTCAGTTACAGATCTCCATTACGAATATCTAAAGTATGAATAAAGATCACAGCTTGCTATGACGTGTACTTCATGCCTGCAGAATTAGCAATGTCCTTAGCTTTAAATTGTATGTCTAAATGCTTATGTAGACAAAGACCCAAATGTATATAGGCATGACCATATTATATTCTACGCAAATATCACCACATTTAAAAACAAAGCTAGATTGAGTCTTTGAAGGGCATTAAGAACTGATACACACAAGGAAAAATATTTATGGATGTCAGGAGGAACACTGCGTTTCGGAATATATACTTTCTCCTTCATCAGTTGCATATCATTAAATGCTATGAGGCAGAGAACATATATTTGTACCTGTAAGAACAACAAGAGTAAAAAGATAGCAAAGAAGGGAACGCAACAAGGGAAGCCAACAGATAACTGGCATGGCGCTGATTACCCCGCCTCCCTTTTGCCCATTGTCCATTTCCCATTACCAATCATTCATAAGTTAAGTTTTGGCTTTAATTTGTCCATTAATAATCAACCATCAACGTCTATTATCTCCACCCTAAAAATATGTAGTTTACTGAGAAAGTGGTATCCAAATATAATATGTGTTACTGTTGACCACTTTCTTAAAGGCATTGTTGGTTCAAAGCTTTCGGTCATAGAAGCCGTGCCATTTTTCTCTTGTCAGAGGAGTACACAAATAATACGTCATCTGGACTAACATTTTTGGTTCGGTGGCTCGGTTAGATCGCCAACTTTGTGTTCTGGCGATTGGGTGCCTCACTCACAGTGTGGGTTCAAATCCCGGACGGGACTCAACCCAAGAAAGTACGAGAATCTGTACTTTACTCAGAAAGTGTTATCCCAATTATAACATTTGTTGTCAAGAAAACACAATAAATGTATATTCGGCTTTGGATGGGTAATGATATCACAGACATATACGGATATTGATGATGACTTGGAGGAGCTTCGTAACGCACGTCTTCTCAATTCAGGGATTGGTAAATCCAAATATGTATGTGCGCGTGCGTGCGTGCGTGCGTGCGTGCGTGCGTAAATGTGGGCCTGTTGGATGTTACATAAAACATTCATCTTGAGCGGGATGGTAGTTCGAGATGGATTAGCATGTTAACTATATGAACTTCTTTAGGCAGAGAATGCCGCGCATGAATGTATTGATGAAATTCCTAGGTACATGGGGCCTTTTCGTCCCCAGGAATACCCACAGTGGAGACTTCAATGGGGATAGGGTGTACACAATGTGCTACCTGGTAGATTGTCTGTTATCAGACCGGACAACGTTGGTCTTTGACTGATTGTGGCGTAAAACACACTTATTCATTTACTTATATCGGAAATTGAATGTTCATCTTAATTGTTATTGTTGAACATGTAATATATTTTTACAGAAATAAAACAGTGACATAATAACTACAACTTTATGTGAGCGCGAGTAGCTTTTTTGGAATGAGATGAATAAGTCTTATAAAGTTGTAAGCTTCTTCACAACCGTGCAACTATGAATTGACTTTATTGGGTAATCAAAAAAGAGATAAGACCTAAAATAGCCAAATTTCATACGATTTCACTTGTCCGGCATCTTGGATGCAAGGCGAAAACATTTCAGCGCGTTTGAAGCCACTGAGAATGCCCCCTGCAGAGTTGGACGAACATTCTGCGGTGGCGCGGCTGAGTTGACCAGAGGCTATCAGCAGTATTTCCTGTCCAGGTTATTTAGGTCAGTTGTGTGTGTGTGTGTGTGTGTGTGTGTGTGTGTGTGTGTGTGTGTGTGTGTGTGTGTGTGTGTGTGTGTGTGTGTGTGTGTGTGCGTGCGTGCGTGTGTGCGTGCGTGCGGGGGTGTGTGTGGGGGGGGGGGTGAGATTGGGGGGATAGATGATAGATTTAGCAACAAGTAAGGTTGTCTTGAGTGGGAGGGTATTCGCAGATGGATTAGCATATGAACTATGATTCTCTTTAGGCAGAAAATGAGGATCCACGATGTTCGACCTGGTAGAAGTGTGTTATCAAACCTCACAGCACTGGTTTTTTGACTGACTGTATCGTGAAAACAAACTCATTCATTTACTTGAACTGAATGTTCATCTTAATTGTTATGGATAGTCACGGAGCCATGATCCAGAGTACAGGGTGTCATTAGATAGAAATAAACTAAGTAATAATAGGATTACCAGAAAAACGGGGTTTTACACACAAGCCAATAAACTTCGCTCATTAACACCAGAGTAAGTCAGCACAAGATTGAAAACTGCCCCATAATTATGTATGACATGCTTGTCGGGTATTGCTACATATATATGTGAAAACAAAGTTATTAAAATGAAGAGCAAAACTGATGAAAGTTAACAATAAATGTGTATACGTGTTATATCGTCACTGCAAAAATAATGATTGTTTGTCTTTAGTATTAACATTCAAATACGTTATATCTGTATTAGCGATATTGTCTTTGTTCCACCGGTGAGTCAGCGTTAGCCGTACTATCTCGTAGTATAATTGTATTTCTGAAGACATCACGATACAGTTTTTACGATGCATCACGTCTGCACTAGCGCTTGATAACAGCCTTGTGTTTGGGTGTTTCAGTGGTGTAAATCGCTGCTCTTGATATTGTTTATTAAACTTTGATACTATGAACAATATAATGTAATGTGAGAGGTTGACTTTAGAACGGTAACATACTAATAGTATATAGGATGACATAAATAGAACAATGAGAAGTTCGTCCAGATTAGTACATAGGCAACATTTAATAATTAAAATAATTACATTCAACAACTCCCCTTTTAAGTCCATTTTCCTGACTTATAAGTAAATGCAAGAACAATCGGCCGGAATACAACGTATAGTTCTTGTCCACTTCCATATGACTATATAGCATCCAATAAGCTATCGGGTCCCGTTTAGATCGGTTTGGGTGGCAGCCTAGATAGCCATAGAATAGTTTCATCTTGGAATCTCCCATATCACTGGGGATACTCTTCAATTTAAATGGAGTTACTCGTTACGATTCCGAACCTTCACGTGACTGTGTTTATGAACCATTGTCAAATAGTGGTGACATTAAATCTAGGAAACAATACGCGAAATCGCGCATGCACAGAACGGAAAATTTGGTCAAGGCATTAAGTAATCCGCATGCGCAGAACGATTGATTTCAGTACTTCCGCTAAGCGCTTCGAGTGCAGCGTCAAACGCGGGCCTGTAATCTAACACGCGGGGACAGACCAATGAAAACCGAGAAGTAGAAATACCGGTAGGCGCTGTTGCTTGATTGACAATGTCAATCAAGAAAGGGAGGAGCTTAACGCTATCGTTCTCTCCCAGTAAATTCCGATGTCAAATAACGACGTTATTTGGACGGAAAAACGATGGTTTGAAAACGTCCAAATAACGTCGTTTTTCCGTCCAATGACCATATACGGAAAAAAACGACGTTTTCGTGTTTGCAGTGCCAGGTAGATGTTTACTTTATAGCTCTCAATATTTGTTGATAATTAAAAAAGAATAAAACAGAAAACTTCCACCAAGACGAAAGAATACAGAGTATGCAATAACTCGCAATTGTTCAATCAGAGATTTCAAATCACAATAATATATATCTGCTATGGCAGACTGGGGTTAGACAAATGCTTCGTGTCTGATATAAACGGACAACTATGTTTGAATTAAAAAGGAGCCCAATTGAGATGGAAATTTCAGCCTCAGCCTGTTGAAAATCTAGACTTGCTTCATTTGGGGCTATAGCAATACAGTAAGGGCTAAGCTAGGCGGAAGGGAAAATAATATGGTACAGGGACTTTGAGATAAACTACTGCACGGTCTGTATCGTCGTCCGGGTATTTAGGGCCAAGCAATTTGAGCAATCTGAGACAGCGACCCGACACCTGTTTGCACCCATCAGACACCAGTCACTATTGTCACTGCTTTTCTCGCCCAACGAAACATAATACGAAAAATGTCGGAAGCGTATATTTTAAAACCTGCTAATTTACTTTTTAGAGACATATTTTAACTTTAAAGTAATTATATGTGTATCGTGTTCAAATTGTATCATTGGTATCTGTGATGCTGGTACAGTATTTGTCGCCATTGTGTAGCTTTTGTGGAATTATTAAGAATACCAAATACATGTATTGAAATATAGACTAGTAGAAGAGCTGTTCCGTCAGTGAGTTGTCTCGATCACTGGTTACCTACTCACATAAAGAGATTAAAATGATTTGTATGTATCTTTTCACTTTATTTATTCCATAGTAAGAAATAAATAATTCACTTATCACAGAGTGGATCACATCTGTTTATATCACGATCTGATGTTTAGCTTTTATTGCATAAATTATAATGAATTCAAAATGAGGAAGAATACACTGTATTAGACATTAATTTGCCATTATTTGAAATGCAATATTTCTCAACTTTTGAACTATACATAGTATGATATTATGATTAGAATGCCTGTAAGTAGGAGTGTTTAGGAAAGGAATATTAGTAATTTAGTCCTATTTATCAGATATGCGTTTAGTGGTAGTATCTCCAGGTAGATGTTTACTTTATAGCTCACAATATTTGTTGATAATTAAAAAAGAATAAAACAGAAAACTTCCACCAAGACGAAAGAATACAGAGTATGCAATAACTCGCAATTGTTCAATCAGAGATTTCAAATCACAATAATATATATCTGCTATGGCAGACTTGTGTGGGGAGGTGGAGCATGGTGTCCTTGTTCGCGCGCCTTTGTTCTATTGAGCAAACAGACAAAACCCTAGACTCCACAACAAATCCGATTACACAGACCCAGGCTGACCCAGGCTGACCCTGGGTCAATTCTCCGTGAGATACTGACACCGTAGCTAGTATGTCTCCTAGACCATACAGTGTGCGAGCATAGCCTCAATTTTGAAATTGATATCTTTTCCCGTAAAAACCAAGCCTCGTTCTCAAGTGCGACCTGCAAACAGTAAATACAATTTGCTAGCAGATGACATATTCACTCTATAGTCTCTGTCAACAGAGGTTTCTACTGAAACAACTTTTTTGTACTTTTATTAGTTTTCCATGTTACGAAATATGTTCACTGGATATTAATGCTTTTCACCTGGATAATAAGGTTTATTCATTTCATGATGAGGATCATCTTCTTTAAAATTGTCCCAACTGTATGCATACCTGAGGTGAGGTGAGGTGAAATTTGGTTTAACGTGGCGTCCAAGATTATTGCACTTATATAGCGACGTGCATGCACGTGTGTGTGTGTGTGTGACTGCTTGTACTAGTCCGGACTGATGCCGATTTATAGTGCTAGCTCACTGAGATACCATGCCAACACACAATTTAGCCATGACTGAGCATTAAAATGCAATAGCCAAGGTATAATCCAAAAGTAATCGTCCACCACAACAGTAAAAGAAGTATACTGCTACAGCAGACGATAGGTTTGAGCCAATCATTTTACTGATAGAGGTCACGTGACTAAAATCTTGACAACTTCCGGTGGTGTGAAGGGTTACTTTCCCTAATTAAAACTAACAAACCAATACATATTTGAGATTTAAGTTCTGATTTATTTAAGTGCAAATGTCTGTTCAGTGTGATAACACTGACAAACTATGTCCAGACAGCTTAAGACAGAAAGAACCAAATGTCAAACACCACAACCTGTAAACCATCAGTTTAGACCCCTGACACACAAATTAGTCCCTCAATGACATATCAGTCAACTCAAATTTAAACAAACGGTGTTAAACTGCCATAAAGTAACATATCTGTCACTAGAATGTGATGCTATCAGTAAGATGCCAGATTTATTTATGTTTCTGGCCGCTCTGTGTGGGACTTCTTGGTCACTTCGAGGGGGAAACTGGGGACTGTCTTTTATCCAATTAAAAACATGTTTACATTTGTAGCTCCTCCTGTTTTAAGTTGGATATAGTAAGCTTAGTGATCAGTGATTGCAGGAAACATAGGAATTGGCCCCTCCCCCCTTTAAGATAGATGGAACCCATATTTTTGTGAATGACTTCTACCCTGTGAGAGAATATTTTGAGGTCACGTGACTTCAATAAACATGTTCTCACAGC
Organism: Haliotis rufescens; assembly: GCF_023055435.1. Lineage (NCBI taxonomy): Eukaryota > Metazoa > Mollusca > Gastropoda > Lepetellida > Haliotidae > Haliotis > Haliotis rufescens. The sequence continues at coordinate 27,733,799 of NW_025963824.1, read as the reverse complement.
CTCTACAGTGCATGGATGGGTTATATTTAGGTATTATTTTGGTAAATTGACATATGTTGAAATGGGAAATATATGAAAACATTACATGTACATATAGGATTTGTAATAAAAGGTTTATATGAGGTAGGTGTAGAGCCCAGGATTTTTCACTTCCTGTGACAGGGGCTGTGACGTCACTATGGGGCCTTTAGCATTGAATCTATTTATAACCTGTGTGAAAGCGAGGCTTGGTTTTCATCTATAAGCGGTAACATAGCCTGAGCTCGCACACTGTAGTCTCTGTCAACAGAGGTTTCTACTGAAACAACTTTTTTGTACTTTTATTAGTTTTCCATGTTACGAAATATGTTCACTGGATATTAATGCTTTTCACCTGGATAATAAGGTTTATTCATTTCATGATGAGGATCATCTTCTTTAAAATTGTCCCAACTGTATGCATACCTGAGGTGAGGTGAGGTGAAATTTGGTTTAACGTGGCGTCCAAGATTATTGCACTTATATAGCGACGTGCATGCACGTGTGTGTGTGTGTGTGTGACTGCTTGTACTAGTCCGGACTGATGCCGATTTATAGTGCTAGCTCACTGAGATACCATGCCAACACACAATTTAGCCATGACTGAGCATTAAAATGCAATAGCCAAGGTATAATCCAAAAGTAATCCACTACAACAGTAACAGTAGTATACTGCTACAGCAGACGATAGGTTTGAGCCAATCATTTTACTGATAGAGGTCACGTGACTAAAATCTTGACTACTTCCGGTGTTGTGAAGGGTTACTTTCCCTAATTAAAACTAACAAACCAGTACATAATTGAGATTTAAGTTCTGATTTATTTAAGCGCAAATGTCTGTTCGGTGTGATAACACTATGTCCAGACAGCTTAAGACAAAAAGAACCAAATGTTAAACACCACAACCTGTAAGCAATCAGTTTAGACCCCTGACATACAAATTGGACAATCAATAACAAATCAGTCAACACAAATTTAAACAAACGGTGTGAAGCTGCCCTAAAGTAACATATCTGTCACTAGAATGTGATGCTATCAGTAACGTGCCAGATTTATTTATGTTTCTGGCCGCTCTGTGTGGGACTTGGTCACTTCGAGGGGAAAACTGGGAACTGTCTTTTATCCAATTAAAAACATGTTTACAGTTGTAGCTCCTCCTATTTTAAGTTGGATATAGTAAGCTTAGTGATCAGTGATTGCAGGAAACATAGGAATTGGCCCCTCCCCCCTTTAAGATAGATGGAACCCATATTTTTGTGAATGACTTCTACCCTGTAAGAGAATATTTTGAGGTCACGTGACTTCAAGAAACATGTTCTCACAGCCTCTACAGTGCATGAATGGGTTATATTAAGGTGTTGTTTTAATAATTGACAAATGTGGAAATGGAAAATATGTGAAAACATTACATGTTCATATAAGATTTGTAATAAAAGGTTTATATGAGGTAGGCGTAGAGCCCAGGATTTTTCACTTCCTGTGACAGGGGTTGTGACGTCCCTATGGGGTCTTTAGCATTGAATCTATTTATAACCTGTGTGAAAGCGAGGCTTGGTTTTCATCTATAAGCGGTAACACAGGCTGAGCTCGCACACAGATAGAGAATCGTTTAGAATGAATCCAAATCAAGTCTAGAACGATTTCCTCACTTCTAGCCCTGAAAGTAAGCATTGTTCTAGGCTCCTTTGAATTTCATTTTGTAGATACACATCTTTAACTACGAAGTTTTGTTTGATCCACTGACACCGGTACTGCCCCTGCTGAAGCTATTTATAGCTCGAATACAAATGTCGAATTGTCGTCCATTGTCAATACATCGATCACAAGTAAGGATAGCATATCGTTATCGTTGATGCCGCGCTACAATATACCCTCGCGACGCGTGTTTCCGTGGTATTAAGAATAGCATTACGATAAACCAACCCGCTGACTTCGACAAGCAATAAATGTGAAATAAATCGTTAGAACACTCACCTTTACACCATTAAATTACAAGGAAACATCACTTTGTCCACAAATGCCTCCGTATCGGCTGCTGTACAATAGCGGCCATTTTTACACAACATGTAGTGACGTCATATGTTTCCGTGGTAAAGTTCATCGCGTCAAGCTACGGGTGGTTAGCACACGCCACAATGTCAAAGTTCTTTGGAATCGAAAGTAATGTTCCCAAGGCACTTCCAAACGTAACAAAATACAGATAACACTGTACTGAATTATGAAATATGAAATAACTGTCACTTGAACACAAATTTTCAGATTATTTACAGTTTATGATCATGATCATCACAAATGTCGTTATTCCTCTTGGTGTCTGCAGGGGCGGTCGGGTAGCCTAGTGGTTAAAGCGTTCGCTCGTCACACCGAAGACCCGGGTTCGAATCCCGACATGGGTACAATGTGTGAAGCCCATTTCTGGTGTCCCCCGCCGTGATATTGCTGAAATATTGCTAAAAGCGGCGTAAAACCATACTCACTCACTCACTCACTTGGTGTCTGCAAGGTAGACCGTGACACGGACAGAAAAACACATCATGTCGTCGAAGAAAGGAGATGTCACAACAGTATTTTAAATGCACCCAGTGTTCACAATTTCCATGCATGCACTGTCCCCACTTAGTGAATTCAACATGTTGACATCGCCTCAGTTCAACTGGCTGAAACTTTCCGCATACACAACACTTTTCGTCATCATCGTTGTTAGATTCAGAATCTGATTGGTCGTCGCTTGAGATAAGGAGCTTATCAATCCCAGATGGTCCAGGTTGTTGGGATGACATACTGTCCTGCTTATCCTTGCTAGTAGACTTGGTAGTTGGTTTAGTTGTCTTTGGCTTCGCAGTTGATTTTGATGCCTTGCTTCCTCCGTTTGTTGACTGTTTGGACTGGTTGATGTAAGCCGTGACTTGACATGAAATATCTGGTTCCGTAATTGCTTGTCCACCAACGATCTTATGGATAGAACGTCTGGGCTTCGATTTTTTAATGGTAATAACAGGAAGATGATCTTCAAAAAATCTTGAATCTGGGGGCTGTTCAACGATGTCAGGACATGTAACTGAAATTTCTGCAGCTTTTTCCAACTGTTGATTGGCAAACGTAGATGTCTTCAGGAATGACTTGTCAATTGCCGTTGGGTCAAATGGATAAATACCACATTTCCTGAAAGCACTGTGCAAGTTACTGGCAGACAGAGAAATCTCGTATGCCTTACAGGCCAAAGAACTGACGCTATATCGGTTAACTGTTCCAGAATTTGACCGCTGCCATTTCCTATATTCTGAACTGAAAATCTTGGTGAAAGGCCCAAAGCACCCAACATCCATCGGCTGGAGAACATGGCTTGTGTGAGGTGGTAGAACAAACAGGATTATCCCCTGGTCAACAGCGTAATCTATCAGATGAGGGGTGATGTGAGACCTGTGGCCGTCATATAGCAGCAGAGTTTTCTTGTCACCTCCGACTTTGGCATATTTCACAAAATGGCCTGTCGACCATCGCTGAAATATGTCTGTATTGGACCATCCCGTCTCGCTAACAGTTCCACAAGTTCCAACTGTCGAACCATCTAAGAGGTCATCGCGCATGCGTGAACCAGGGAAAATGAAAAAAGGTGGAATCTTCTGACCCAATGCATTGCCGCATCCCAAAACAGTAACTGTAGAGGATTTCTCTGGGCAGATTTCAATTGGAACTTCGTCTGCAGATCCAACGATTTGCGGTGAAGAATGTGTGAGATTAATTCCCTTCTCATCGACGTTGTAGATCAGCTCTGGGCTTGACTTTAGGTCATACTTGTCAAGAACTGCTTCAAGTTGAGAAAAATACTTGTTAATGCTCTCCTCAGATGTGGCAGTGGCTCGTAATTGAGACAATCCCCTTGGTCGTCGCAACTTCAGTTCAAGCCATCTTCCCATCAACCCATAAAACCACTGCAGTGATAGTGATTTGGAAACATTACTACGTTTCTTGAGATTTATGGCATAGTCAGTTCCAAGACAGATAACCTGCGCCCTGGTATATCCATACCCTACTGAGGCCATAAGCTTTATGGGGCGGTCGGGTAGCCTAGTGGTTAAAGCGTTCGCTCGTCACGCCGAAAACCCGGGTTCGATTCCCGACATGGGTACAATGTGTGAAGCCCATTTCTGGTGTCCCCCGCCGTGATATTGCTGGAATATTGCTAAAAGCGGCGTAAAACTATACTCACTCACTCACTCACTCATAAGCTTTATGGGGTCGACAAGGCGTGCTTCTTCTTCTTGGGAAAATAATGGCCCTGGTCCAGAGGACAAACATTCTGGGGAAGTAATGCCTTTTGTTCTGTCCCTCAGAGTCTGGTCAGGCACAGAGTACTTCCTGGCTGCTTTGTAGACAGAAGAACCTCGTTCAACTACTTCCAGATAGGCTTCTTTCAGTTGTGTTGGACTATAAGGCCGGTACTGTCGTTTGCGTCTCGCAGGATTATCCTACAAACCACGATAAACGATATAAGATATGGCCCTACTCAGCTTCCATAGTTTTAAAAATTGAGCGGGTATTCTCCTTAGTAGTCACGTGATACACATTACTGTTTACATCAGCTAGCAGACGAACTTCTCTTGCTGAACTTACGAGTTGAATATTTTTTACGATCTCATTTTTTATAATGGTACAAAAAGTGCATTACGTGCAGAAGGTTAGTTTTAGTTAGTTTATCGTAATATAAAGCTGTACTTACGCAAATAGATGCAATTCTGAACATTTTTCGCTCGGAGCTGTCACGATCGAGTTGTCAAGGTAAACAATCGCTAGGGGGCGCAAATCCGTGCGAGGTGCGCGAGAAATGACGTCAAAAAAAATACCACGGATTTGTGAGTACCACGGATTGATGTGTCGGCACGATAATATAAAGTATAATCAAGTTGATTGGTATATGTGCATTACTACAATGAACATGTACATGATCATGCACTTAGTAACATCAAATACTATTATTTTATTGTGTGATGAATTTAACTGGATCAGTGGTAACATGTGATATTAATGTCCAATCAATATCTTTCCTGGTTGGTCCATCCACGTCTACCAAATATAAATAATAAATTCAAAAGGAGCACAGAACAATTCGTAACTTCACGCTAGAGCTGAGGCAATCCAGACTTTCCCCATAATTCCATTATTCTCTTGGGTCTGGGAGACAGTCTACGTCACAGCCCACACCTCACAATAATAATTCCAGTTGGCCCCCGATCCCGCCCCACCCCTGTCTGAGCTCCTGTCGGTTACAGCCGCTGGCATTTGGTTATATCATCAAACATGGCCAACACTGCTCTAAAGTAAACAAGAACCTAATCAGCGAGGGGTCCTATGTCATCCCTATTTGACTGCTTGTAAACATCTAATATCTCACCTCACAGCTGGTTAATTCTGCTGAATATTCGAAACAGATTGAGTGAGTTGGTACTACATATGTATAATATGCTTGTTTATGACTGCAGCGCTCCATTTTTAAGGAAAATTGTGTTTACGTCGATTTCAGCAAGATTTCAGTGACATGACGGCGGTCTGATGTGTAATATTAAATGCAACTTGAATCTTGTCTCTTGAAAGTTGTACATTTTCCGCAAATAATTATCACATGCAGAATTCAGTATATTTAGTGCAATATACTGTTACAGTATATCACATGCTGGATACAGTGTGGTTGGTTGGTTTGTTGTTTAACGCCGCACTCAGCAATATTCCAGCTATATGACGGAGGTCTGTAAATAATCGAGTCTGGACCATTGGGATCAATGACATGCATCAACCAAGTCAGCCAGCCTGACCACCCGATCCCTCTAGTCGCCTTTTACGACAAGCATAGTCACCTTTTACTGCAAGCATGGGTTGCTGAAGACCTATTATACCCCGGAATCTTCACGGGTCGGATACAGTGTGTCGCGAGCTCGGCGCTGGGCAGAAGCATACATTTCCTGCCCTTCTCGCTTTAGCAAACACCTGATGGGGAGGGGTGGCGTAACGAGGTCATGTCTTTCTACTATATGCTCCAGTGGTCAGAATATGCTCGGATCTGAGCAGAAATTGTGGAGTTTCAAGTTAAAAAATGACATTCCATAAACAGGCTCAGTGCTGGTCCTTATGCAGAGGGGCCTTTAGACTAACATCTACTCTCTGAAATGAACATATCGTACAGAAAAAAACCAGTGGTTCAGTTATCTTAATAAAAATATAATAAAAAGGAGCCAAGTGACTCTCTTCATTTTCCGATACTGATTCTGATACTGCAGTCATCTAGACTTGCCAAACATTATAGACTTGCATGGGCTGTATTTGATATATATTCGTATCAGGGTCTATAAGACAGACTAAAGGGGCCTTGGGATGGTGGATCTTGGTGGTCAGAAAACGGAGATCATATTACCAAGCAAAAACCACTGTGTAACAAAGTATGTCCTAAAATGCTTCCACATTAATTCCGTGAGCCATAAGAGTGTCCATCACAAATACGAAATAAAGTCATAGCTTATCGTCACTATTGATTTGAAAGAGAATATTTCATACCCGAAAATGAACATGCTATCACTGGCTACTGACAAACATTAGCAGTATTAGAATAAGAAATGTTAATTAAATACAGGATGACGTGATTATGTTTTAGCATCCAAAAATGTTTTTTGTTTTTCAGAAGAAAAAAAAGATCGGTAAACCAGCACAACCTGCTTATGATGATACCGCTCTAGCTTTAAAACAATTACAAACGTGGGTACAGAACACAAATTGGCAAAATAACACATGTAGGAGGAGGAGCTTGATAGCATCGTTCGCTCGCATAAAATTCCGATGTCAAATGACGACGTTATGTGGGCGTCATTTGTCCGGACCAGTACAAGCAGACACACACGCACGCACGCACGCCCTCACACCCACACCCACACCCACACCCACACACAGTGAATAACAGGTTTAGTAGCCCGCATATTATTGTTTCCATTACTATTGTTAAATCTATATAAAAACACTAAAATGTATAATATTTGCATGTGTCTATGAGATGCACACTGTCTTCACTTTTCAGACCATTGTACATATCCTCACGGGTGGCCCAGTCGTCTAAGGCGCCGCGATTCGCTGTGCAGATTTGCGTCCCCTGGGCACGCCAGAAACCTATGATTGTGGGTTCGAATCCCGGTTCGCCCCGATTATGTTTTTAGGTTTGTCAGCACCATACCCGTGCTCGTGGGTTTCACCGAAGTATAATATAAATGAACGGGCGAGGAATTATATTTCCGGGGTGAACTTAGCATTTACAGTGTCGAGCCTTGGGTCCCGAGTTTCGAGTGACTTATTTATATTATTACATAACTTCATCCTCCTTGGTCATATAAGCGAGACGATCTTTTTAATATCACAGGTTTCCATTCGCGTGTAAAACGTCATTTCTATTGCACAAGGAGGCCGATTGATTATTAGTCCTCCAAATATTTCAAATAAACAGGGGGCACGGGTGGCCCAGTCGTCTAATGCCCCGTGATTCGCTGTGGGTCCCTTGGGCACGCCAGAAACCTATGATTGTGGGTTCGAATTCAAGTTCGCCGCAATTATGTTTCTAGGTTTGTCAGCACCATACCCGTGCTCGTGGGTTTCACCGAAGTGGTAAACGTCTGAGACCTGCATCACTTCGGGTTTTCCTCCCACATCAACCTGACACGCCGTAATATACCTGGAATACTGTTAAAAGCGGCGTTAAACCCAACTCACTCACTCACTCACTGCCTTAACTGGAGGCTATAGTTATTGGAGTCTTTATGAAGGTTAAACTCTGCAGGTACCTGAATTGTAAATCCTATTCATGAATATTTTGTTTGCAAGTTTCGGTGAGACGACATTTTTTGGTCGTCTTTCTATGTAGCTTAGCAGCTGCCTTTTTAGACAGGCAAAGTTGTGTCATTGAGCTCGTTTTCAGCTGTCGGAACAGAACAAAGGACTCACTCACTCACACTCCAATAAACAAAACACAGAGCTGTTATTTTTTACCAACAGCCAAACACACCTTGCGTGGGTAGCCTTACAACTAATATGTTTGCAGAGGGACATTTGCAATAAGTTTCTGGAAATGTAGGTCAAAGATCGCGTTTAATATTCAAAGATCGCGTTTAATTATATTTATGTGAAACAAGTAAATAGGGGGGGGGGGGGGGGGGGGGAGTTGTTTGTAGAATTGTCGTTCTTTGCAAGATGTCCCAAACTGCCCATTGTCACTACCCTGCTGTGGACAAGATGTAATGTGTGACAGAAGAGCAAGATGATCAGCAAGACGTTGCAAATCACATTATTCTCATGGAATACGCCTTGTTCTGTGCTACTGATTATACTCCAGGACTAAAACAATGCTGAAGATGTATATTTACCTTACAGAAACTTGTGCGTCGAATGAAAATGTCCTCGGAGTCCACGTTCGTCCAAGCCTGTTTGACAGCACGGCAAGTCGTTAGTTGTTGAATGTAACGCGCATACATACCCATATCCTGTTATCCTGCGGTGGTATTAATAGAGCGTGGCTTTGTTAACACTGCACAATGTATGCTTGAAATTTTAAGTCTAAAACTTCCTTCTCTGGATATGTAAGTGTTTAAAACAAATTACTTGCCGATGGGTAACTAATAGCTTGGCAAAAATATTGGATATGCGCATTTGTCGAAAACGTCAATGGCAGCTAAACTATGTCCAAAAGATACGATGCTAACTATTTTTTTTAACATTATTGTTATGGGTGATTTATTTTATATGATAACATATGCCGCGTACCAAACCAAATATAATCCGTAGGGAAAAGCGGGAAAATCTGACATTTTGGTGACGACAGGTGCCGCAGCACGGAATGCACGTGCAGATCTGCTGTAAAAAACTGACATGGTAGACACAATTTTATGGATAACAACTTCTTTAATACTGTAAAAAACGACGTTTCGGTATAGATCCTTATACCGTTGTCAAACAAGACTGAATGAGGGAAATTGTATAAAATAGTTTTTACTGCATTCGTCACCACTCGCCCCTTTCCGTAACCTGCAAGAAGGCCTGTCCCGGAATCATTCGTGACCAACTCGTGTTATTCCGGGACAAGCCGCAGGTTACGGAAAGGGGCGAGTGGTGACGAATGTCCCGGAATAACACGAGTTGGTCACGAATGTATAAAAATGCTGACCCGACACGATACGAACACAACATCAAAAAGCACACACACGAAATGGCACGTTTAACTGCGATGAGGGAGAGAGACGTTTGAATGGCCCAACAGGTGGCTTGTCCTCAGTTCGCCTACACCTAATTCACCTACACCTCTATTTGCATACGCAAGTAAACTCTACATTATTGACCCCTATTTCATAATGGGCACTTCCACTTTTCAATGTAAGCCATTATTTAAACTTTTGCTGAGGTGCTTAAACAGAAGAAACGATTACAGGATTCATATGCCTGGTACATGACTGTGATTACATGCATTCGTCACCACTCGTCCCTTTCCGTAACCTGCAAGAAGACTATTCGGCTTGTCCCGGAATAACACGAGTTGGTCACGAATGTGATTACATGATTATCCAAACTGTTAGGTTTGTTGCGTGGTTTTAACATTTTCTCAGCCTTTTTGGAGCAGTTGATCTCCTAATATGAAGTCATAATCTAGACTGCTTGGTTTGTTCTGATATTTAAGTTTTTGTTCAGGATTCCTAGAGTAGTTGTTCCTGTATTCACAAACATATGTGTTGTATCTACGTCTATGTTGTTATTGTCAGTTCAGTACTGTTTGAGATACCTAAAATGGTTAGCATTACCAAATAAAATAGAAAATAGAAATCATATCAACACAAATAACAGACATACTGATATTAGCCAGGAGACTTCGACGTTGGCAACTGCGTGACTGGGAACGTGTTACGTCATCCGACGTTTGAAGTCATCGGGCCGTCGACGTGATTTCTTGCGTGCGTTCATGGTCACGGTGAACACACCCTGGATAGGACACCACACCCCTACATGCTATGGTCGGTGAGAAACCTTCTCATCAAAGAAAACACAGTCAAGACACTGGCTGTTCTACGAGGACTCTCGGTATGTAGTAAGTATCACTTTATTAAAATGTTGAATATACATTTTGATTCAAACTCAAACAATTGAGCACAAACTATTCGTTTGTGGACATATGCATACATATGCAAGTTTCGTTTTATTATTCTGCAATCCAGTTTGAGTATTACCCGCTGGCCCGTCATTTCCGTGGCACGAGTATAGGAGTAGTATAGGTAATGGGGGTTCTGCCGCAACTCCACTGGAGCCAGATTTATATACCTATACCACCACTACAGATGGAATTTTTTATGTGTAAATGATGATGCGATTCAACGATAGTCATGAGATTAAACTAAATTGACTCTAACTCACCACCACCTGGAGTAAATCAATGCTTCTATGATATAATTTTTTATAGGTAATGGGGGTTCTGCCGCAACTCCACTGGAACCGTATTTATATACCTATACTGCTACTACAGGTGGCATTTTTTATGTGTAAATGATTATTTGATTCAACGATAGTCATAAGTCGTATTAAAAGAAACATCAATATTAATTAATAATGAATAAAATTTACTATAGCCCACGAGGATATTGGAAAGGTGTAGGAGCAATAAAAAAAATAGCCACCGCGGCTAAGGTATCTAAAGATGTGGCCAAGGATTGGTTAAAGAAACAAGCGATGTGGCAAATATACTGTAGCGGCCCGGACCCGAACTTCTGATAAACCTCGAAGTCTGGATGTAACTGAGAGTCAAAACACTTCTTTTCAATGAATAATTAGTTTTTATTCATGTGGGTATAACAATGCCTTATATGGACAACACAATGCTTCCAAATAAGTAGATCCCTCTGAGCTTTAAGGTTTATTTGTAAGGACCAGTGTCAGGGCAAAATAATTATTGCCTGTAACTATAATGGTAATTTACTGCTATAAATATATATATATGGATGACTTCTTTATCTGAATAACTTTACAGTTACTCAGATAGCAATTTGTGTCTGTGTTCAAAAATGCAGTCTATTTATAGAAATGTTTGCATGAGGACAAGGGGAACTTTTGGGCTGAATTATCTGCCCTTTGATTGAAACTGACCTTTAGACTGCCAAAGTCAGAATGACCCAGAATGGATCTCATCGTATTTATAGGTTGAGAAAATGGTCACATGTCTGTTATTGACCAATCAAATTACGAGAAATTACGTCTCTTTACGTCCTTATTCCTTTGAGGGATCTACTTTCACAATGTAAAATCACTGAAATAAAGAGGAAGGCAAACCATCTCAGGAGGTAATTTGGTATAAAAATGAGTATTTATACCAATCAATGAATTCTGTCTAATTGATTCACTAATTGCCTTCCAATATCACAAGATAAACAATTACGTCCTGCTACGTCGAAGCTACGTCCTTGCTGCCTGCCGAGAGGACGTAATAACAACAAGCAACATCGACTGGGAATTACGATGGACAATTCAAAGAGGAAGATTACAAATGTCAGGAGGCAATCGGAATTTATCTGATGCATAAGACGTTTAATAACACAAATTGGCCACTGGTATGCTTTGACAGAAGCACTGGATGTCATATTTATGAGAAACATGTTCATAAATAGTGACGCTAAATACTGCGCATGAATACATCAGCGAAGATTACATAGTTCCTGATGTCAGAATTAACAGTAACTTTAATACACGTCTTGACATATCATCAAATACGATTCTGGGTTCCTCTGGTTCATTAGATTAAATAAACTTTATAATGCAAAATGCTAAGCATTAGCCAAATTCAGTAACTTCATCGCGACCTAGGCTAGCTGTCACAAAGTTAAAATGGCGGGCATCGGCGAAACACGTAGCTCAGCCCTGATCACAAATTCACACAAATATGGATAAATATCAAGCTGCCAAGTGACTGTAATCTGTTTGTTGAAGAACAAAGGTATGATTAATCTGTATCTGATGGTTAATTTGCGTAACTGTGTGCTTAGAACGATGAATTCTTCAAAAGCTACGGTCAATGCAAAACTCTTGAAAAAAGTAAACAAGATCGTTTTGACAGGCACGTTGTTGACATCGATGCTTATGAGGTACTGGCACATCCTAAACAATATGCGTAATATGATGGCATGGACATATGATTATTTTTACGAGATAACAGTGTGCCATGAAGCTCTATAAAAGCATGCTATGATCCTCTGATAGATTTCTTACCAAAACGGGATTCAAAACATTGAATTACGTGAAAACGAGGTTGGCAAAAGTATACTGATATATACCTGCAAAACTAATTACAGTTTACAGGATAATTATGATATAATTCGTGCACTGTCATATAACCATCAAAAATACAACAGGGAAATATTTAGGAAATATTTCTAATTTTTACAAGCTGTCATAACTCTCATATTTTATAATAAAGACATTAATATTTATATATTCTTCGTGATGGTCATCACAATACTTACCAGCACCGCGTTATATACCGAGGAAGAAGTTTGATATTTTTACAACGAATGAAGTTCATCAGGCTGACCTCTTGTTTCTTCCCCACGATAAGGTAAAACGCAAAACGTATAAATACGCTTTAACCGTAGTGGATGTGGCTAGTCGATACAAAGAGGCTGAGCCATTAACCTCGAAAGATTCAACAGAAGTAGCTAATGCACTGAGCCGCATATATAAACGCGGACCACTAAAATGGCCTAAGCTATTTCAAGTAGATCCCGGTTGCGAGTTTATGGGATCAATAACTAAACCGTTAACAAAGCACGATGTCGAAATTAGGCGTGGTGAAAGAGAGGCCCACCGCAGTCAAGCTATCGTTGAAAGATTTAACAGGACATTAGCGGAACGTTTGTTTGGCTATCAGTATGGGATCGAAATGAAATCCGAGCGATTGAGATCAACCGAATGGGTGACACGATTATCAGCTGTTGTATCAGCGCTGAATAATAAAGTAACGAGATTAATAGGGAAGAAACTATCCGATGCTATTAAAATGAAATCCGTGACTTCCGAATCTTCAGCACCGAGGAGAGGCAAAGAACGAAAACTTCCGGATAGAGTAAGGGTAAGATATTTATACCAGCCCGGTGAACTCGAAGGAGGCCTACGTCGCGCAACCGATCCCATATGGTCCCTTAAGACATATAACATTAGTCGATTGGTTACGAAAGAAGGAGAGCCTATTCTTTATTATCTTCAAGATGGACCGGGCAGGGCATTTGTACGAGAAGAGTTGTTCATAGTTCCCAACGATACGGTATTACCGCCCTAAGTAACCATAAGCATAGGTAGTTACACCATCCTTATCAATCCATCTCTTTGTATCTAAGGGGGATAATGATGTCTTGTTCATTCTTAATCCATATATCCTGTGATTGTAACTTCTTAAAGAGTTCATCTCGTGTTTGAACGTTCTACCATTGAATAATGCTTCTTTATACTGTTCGTGCTTGATATGCTTTTTTACCACATACTTCTTAACACCCTTAGCTTTTCTTCCCTCTACATTATCGGAGTTCTTTATAGAATACATCTTAGGTCTTAATCCGACATACTCCGCTATAGGGGTCCCAGCACATTCATCCTTCATCTTACCTAACACCTTTTTATTTACTACGCTGTGCAGTGGATTATCTTTTGGGTAATCGCTCGTGTCGTACATATCTATTTTTTTCTGCCATATCTTTATACACATCCTCGGTTTGTATTTCCATCAACAAAGAATCTGTGTCGGTATATAACACCTCGCATCTATCGCCGTATTGTTTCTAAAGTTTGTTGTAATAAAAGTCATACATTAAGTGTTTTGACAAGTCGAGAATACTCATACCGACGTACACCGGTCTGTTGAATTTTATATTACTCTTCTGCATATGCAACGCGGCTAAGTCGTTATCGAATATCTTGCTTCTGTTAAAAGTCGGACTGGCTATAAGTTTCCTGAGTCTTTCTTCCTCATTAGATCTGACTAATTTAACATCAACACGCTTCCTTAGATTCTCCATAGTTTTACCAAATACTGAATTATTCATGAGCTTATATAGATTCTTTTCGAAATCGCTGGTAGCTATCTTTCTTAAATCTGTGTTCAACCTTATATAGGGTGATGCAACATAGACACATGACATTACTGAACAACCACCGACCAAAAATGAGATGTAAGCGTCGCTGATCTAGGTAACATGTAAAAGATCAATCGTTAAACGAAATAAGATTTGAAACGTATCAAATACTTCAAGCTATCGTGATACAAATTTCCATCTGTCGGCGTGGCGTTTATATTTATAGGAACGTACTATATCTAAGTAAATACCACTTTATAATGTCACTGTTCATCGTATTTAAAGCAGACACGTTGGTTAAAGTAGACCTCTTCTCCCCATACTCCCCATACTCTCAACTGTCTCACAGATGTAACATGAAATGGATTCACACCTATAGATAAGTATTATATCTACCTTAATACCATTTATAGTGTCTCAGATCGCGGTATATAAAGAAAACAAGGTGCTCAAAGTGAAGCCCTTTTCCCTCTACGTTATCAACATTGTCTCTATCAGAAGTGTTTGGCTTGTGCTCGGTCCGACTTGGCCCGGGCTGTCAAAATCAACTTTAAACACACAGATGTATCATCAAATGTGTTTACATCTATAGACAAGGCAAACACTTCTGATAGAGACGATGTTTAGTTTATATGCTAGTCGTTAGGTATAAAGATTGTTTAGTAACTTTAGAAGTTCTAGGACAGTTATTAACACGTGTCGTGTCAGCCCTCTGGCATTCGCGATTGTCCACTTCCAGAAAACATCCTGTGTTGGTTTCACATGAATTAGCAAAGGTTAATTAGGGATGCCCAACACGTTAATTTATGGAAGACGAGTAATCAAAACACTGTCATTTCCTGCCCAGGATATCACACCCCTACACACTAAGGTCGGTGAGAAACATTCTCATCAAAGAAAACACACAGTCAAGACTGTAGATTCCCGTCGTCTAGCTACAAATCCTGTGATGTATTAAAGGTTGAAGAATTTTGATCTGAACTGTCCAAAAGTTTATATCTAAAATTTTGGAATTGGATACAGTGATAAAGTCTTATATCAATATGTAGACTCATAAATATTGGTTTTATGTTTTAACGGAGATGATATTTTCTTATGAAATATCGCGTATTAGTGTAATTTGCATGCTTTACCATTCATTGTACCATGCATGATTTACCATTCATTGTACCATTGTACCAATCCTCGCTCTATAAAGGACTATGTCAATCATTTTGCAAGTTGAAATGATCCCTGATACTTTATGAATACTTTATGACAGTTTATGGAGTCAAAATCAATGCTGATTATTCATAAACTGAATGCTTCGTACTATAGGCATGTGGCCTCTTCAGTGCTGAATAAAGATTGAAAATACATCAGTCAATCAAAGATGAAGGTAACTTTATACATCAGAGTTCTTGAGAATTAGTTCATGTTTTGTTCTTAGACTTACATTTCAACCATCGATTGTCTTCACATGTAGACTCAAACTGGTATATTAAAAAAATGCATACAGACAACAAAAACTGTGTTAGAAACAACAAACTCTGTATTTATGGATTGCTTC
Organism: Haliotis rufescens; assembly: GCF_023055435.1. Classification (NCBI taxonomy): domain Eukaryota; kingdom Metazoa; phylum Mollusca; class Gastropoda; order Lepetellida; family Haliotidae; genus Haliotis; species Haliotis rufescens. The sequence continues at coordinate 27,718,109 of NW_025963824.1, read as the reverse complement.
AATACACCATGTTCATTGGACATAATTTCTAGTTTAAATATGTCAGTGTTAGGTTAGTATTTACAGTACAACTTTCGGTTACACATCAACAACGTGATGATCTTTGACTTCGGCGGGCGTCCACGCGTCACAGTCTTAGGAAAAGGACGGACGTCGTGTGCGATCAGGCACTGCACTAGGTGGGGTCTCATCTTTGCAATGTCGTATTTGCAGGAGTGCAAACTGTTACCTAGGGAAAGTTCAACTGCATTCGCAATGGCAAAGATGCCACAGTCTGAACCATTTGTCTGCAACTGGCAAGGAAGCAGTCCAACTGTAAGGTTACCACTACTGTCACGTTTATTTTGGAAGATCTGCTTCAACTGTTTATTGATGTGGTCGCTAACAGCTCTCTTCGTGCTGTCAGCATACATCACGCCACGGTCGTTGCTTGATACCGTCACCCAGTGGTCACTGTCAGGGAGGATCTGCACGGTGCCTTACTTACTTACTTACTTTGGAGATTTAACGTGCGCTTTCCGACTGATGCGTATTTCGCACACGGGCCCGGCCAGGCCATTTAATGTGTTTCCGAAAGGGGCGAAAGTGGTGTGTGCAACCCAAGAGGGGGCTTTAGGGTTTGCTTATATAGAATTTGGGAATTTTGAGATTTGGAATAGATGCCGATGGGGTAGGGGAGGAGAACGGTGCACGGTGTCGCGATGGATGGGCTTAAATTCTGTCTGTGAGAGAAGAGACGACTGGTTCGCTAGCCCGGTGCTGGATGTCACAAGTTTAGATGCAGCGTCAATGACTCGGTCATTTACCCACTGCCCGGACTCAATGTCATCTCTGTCTGACAATCGTAAGTTTAAGTCCTTCACCCAGAACGTATCTGCAGAGTCCTCCTTAGCTGTAACGTCAGTAGCAGCGTCATCAGTCGAAACGGGGACTGTGTCGCCTTCGGCAGGGGCATCTGTGGCGAGCGGATCATGCCATATCTTAAGGTGAGTGGCGTTGCAGCGTGACTTGAGAACTTTCTCGACGCTTCTAAGTAGATACACCCCCTTGCCAAGGGATTCGTGAATGACGTATGGGCCGAAGTACCGGGGAGCGAGCTTGTCTCCTATCCTTGTACATGTGTCTCGTCTCCTGTTGATGATGGTGACTCTTTGCCCGACCTGTAACACAAAGAAACTGTCAGCACCACTGATTTCTATTAACCTAATATCATAAGGATATATCTGCATTCAAAAAGAATTATATATTTCTTAAGAAAGTAATTATTCTAAAATAACGCAGTCCCATACTTGTTTTGTTACTTTCTATTCTTTCCCAATCGCTGTTAAACAGTAATCCTTCCCTCTATATATGTTGACATGTTAATTTAACAGTTTGTAACCATTAGTTTTCCACACGCTATGCTTTCTCCTAAACTGCTCCTGCTACTAACAGATGAGTATTTTGAAATAGAGCTTAAAAAATCCTACCTGGAAAACGGGCGAGCTGTGTTTAAGATCGTATCGCCTCTTCTGTTTTGACTGTGCCTTCTCGATGTTGTCTCTAGCTGTTGCACGGCTTGAGGGCATCACGTCAGCAAGTTTCGTCATGCGGTCAGCGACGGCTTCGACGTCAACATCCCAGACAGCTAGGTCACCCTTCGCTTCTTCAAGGTCGATGGGAAGTCTTTTGCTTTCTGGCCGTACAGGAGCTCAAACGGAGACGTCTTGGTAGACGCCTGGATGTTGGTCCAGTAGGCAAACGCAACGGGTTGAAGGAACTTGTCCCAGTCGTCTCCGTCCTTGTTAACCATCTTCATCAGCTGGGTGATCATGGTCTGGTTGAATCTCTTGGTGAGACCATTGGACTGGGGGTGATACGGGGACGTCGTGGCTTGGTCAGTAGCTAAAATGTCACAGAGTTCCTTCACAAGAAAATTGCAAAATTCCCTTCCCTGGTCGTGCAGGAGTACTTGACGGGCCCCGTATCTGTATACTAGCTGCATCAGAAACTGATGAATGCTGATGGCCTTCTTGTCTGGAAGTGCAGCAGCCTCCACCCATTTTGTAAGGTACTCGGTGGCAACGATGATATACCTGAATCTACAGTTTCTTTAAGTGGTCCAATAAGGTCAATTCCCCATCGATGAATAAGTTCCTTAACAGGGACAGGGTGTAAGCTTGCCACTTGGGGTCTGTTTTTGGGGTTCGCTTTCTGGCAAGCAGGGCAACGCTTACAGAACTCACGGACGTCATTACTCATACTGCGCCACCAGTACCGCTCGGTGACCTTGGCAATGGTTGCGTTCTGCCCGAAGTGACAACCACCGACAATGCTGCTGTGAAGAGTCCCTATGATCTTCATCTTCTCATCTTCACCAACGACGACCTTCTGCCTCTTCTCCCCATTGCCCAGCAGGTAGAGAACTCTGTCAGCAAATGTGAACACCTTCTGCTTCTTCTCCCCATTGCCCAGATGGTAGAGAACTCTGTCAGCAACTGTAAACACCTTCTGCTTCTTCTCCCCATTGCCCAGATGGTAGAGAACTCTGTCAGCAACTGTGAACACCTTCTGCTTCTTCTCCCCATTGCCCAGATGGTAGAGAACTCTGTCAGCAACTGTGAAAGAGGCGGCCTTCTCACGTAGACGTCTCTTTTGATCTTTGGTGAAGTCTTCTGGGTACTTAGAAGAGGCGATGTAGTCTACAAGACGAGATACTTCGCTGGCATCCATCACGAGAAGATTTGAAGAGTCGGTAACACTGAAGAACTGTATGACAATGTGTTGACGAACGATACAAGCAAATGACAGCAAGTGTTACTTACTTACTTACTTACTTTGGAGATTTAACGTGCGCTTTCCGACTGATGCGTATTTCGCACACGGGCCCGGCCAGGCCATTTAATGTGTTTCCGAAAGGGGCGAAAGTGGTGTGTGCAACCCAAGAGGGGGCTTTAGGGGTTGCTTATATAGAATTTGGGAATTTTGAGATTTGGAATAGATGCCGATGGGGTGAGGTGGGGGGGGGAGAACTTAGGGAGCTGGGTATGGTGGATGTTTGTTTGTTTATGTGATTTTGATTTGGTAGATTATTGTGTATTTAGATGCGTTTTATTAGTTCCGTTTTGATTAAGAATACGCCTAAGGCCTTGAAGTTTTCTAGTTTATTTTGTGGGTTTAGTATTGCTTCTAGAGTGAGAGCCTTGTTTAGATTGAGGGTGGTTTCACTGGTTTGTAATGCGGTTCGATGTGTTAGGCAGTGTATGCAGTGGATGAGTGCGTGTTCTGGGTTTCTAGTTGTTTGCAGTATGGGCAGTTACCTGTAGTGTGTTTTTTTATTTTTTTAGGCGGTTATTTAGGTTGGTGTGTCCTGTTTGGAGTTTAGTGTTTACTTTGTCGATTTCTTTTGATGGATGGAGAATTTTTGGTTTGGTTAGTGGTTTGCTGAGTACTTTTTTGATTTGGCTATTTGAGTTTAGATATAGGTTATGCCATTTTTTTGGTGATTTTTTGCTTGTTTACGCTTTTAATTTCTGATTTTGAGATAGGTAAGTTTAAGCTTATTTCTGGGATTTTAAGGGATAGTTTAGCTGCTTTATCGGCGTTTTCATTACCGTATATTCCTACGTGGGCGGGGATCCACAAGAAGGTTATTTGTTTACCTGCCTTAGTTAGGTCGTTTGAGCTTTTAAGTATTTGATTTATTAATTAAGGTCGGTTTTTGGTATTTTTGTTTTGGAGGGCTTGCAGTCCACAGGATTTTTTTGTGGTTTTTGGATTCTTGATTATGGAGGGCTGAGGCCATGCCCATTAGTTCTGCCGTGAATATTGATTGGTAGTTTGGGAGTCGGAAGGATTGTGTGGTTTTAGATGGTTGTGTGGTATGGACTCCGAAACCTGTGTGTTTGGAGGTCGGATCTGAAGATCCGTCCGTGTAAATGTGACACCAATTTGGCCAATTTTCGTGTATGTATGCTAGTGTGGTGGTTTTAGCTATGTTTGGGTCGGTTTGTTTATTTATTTGGCTAGCTAGTGTTGTGTCTATTTTGGGTATTTTAGTTTAGGGGTGAAGATATTTGATTGTTTGCAGTTTTGTTTAAGATTTTTAATTTGGTGTTCATTTGATAGTTTGTTATTCTTTGGGATATTGGGGTAAGTAAGGGGTGTTTACGAGCTATAGCTTGGTTTTGGGGGCTGATGTTTTGGTTTATTAAGTTTTGGATGAGAGGGTTTGATTGGGACGCGGCCCAGAAATTTAAGCTTAGCTCGTCCCTGCGTAGACTTAGTGGCATTTCTCCTGTTAAGGCCTGAAGTGAGGTGTAGGAGGTGCCATGTTGGGTGCATGTAATTAGTTTTAGAGCCTGATATTGTATTGCGTCAAGTTTTTTAGATAGAGAGTTGTTTAGGGTGTTGTATATGGCGCAGCCGTAGTCTAGTTTTGATCTAATTAGTGATATGTTGAGAGAGAGATGGGTATCTTTGGAGGCTCCCCAGTTAGAGCCAGTTAGGCATCTTAGGGTGTTTAGGTCTTTACTGCATTTAGTTGTTAGGTTTTGGATGTGAGCATCCCAGGAGAGATGTTCATCGAAAATAAGGCCTAAGAATTTGGTTTGTTTTTGAAATTTGATTGTTTGGTTGTTTAGCTGGAGGATTGGGGAGGCGGGTTTCATGTTTTTATGTTTGAATACTATTCCTCTTGTTTTTTCTGAGTTAAGGGAGAAGCAACATTTGTCAGCCCATTGTTGTATTTTATTAAGAGATTTTTGGAGTAAATTTTGGGCCATTTTCATGTTTTTAGTGCGGATCCAGAGGGCTCCATCATCCGCGAATTGTGATGTGTTTACTTTAGGGGGTAGGCCCTCGAATAGATCGTTTATCGTTATATTGAAGAGGGTGGGGCTGAGGATACTGCCCTGGGGAGTGCCATTTTCTAGGGGACATTGGTCCGATAGAGTTTAGTCTAAACCCACGGTTATTTTACGATTGTTTAGGAAGTCCTGGATGTAGTTTATTATCCGACCTTTGAGACCTATTTTTTTAAGTTTTTGTATTTGCCCGTCGTGCCAATCCATGTCGAAAGCTTTAGAGAAGTCTAAGAAGATGCCTGTGGTATATTGTTTATTTTGTTTATCTTGCTCTAGTCGGGCGAGGTTATCTAGGGTTGAGCGGCCAGGAGTGAAACCGCTTTGATCTGGGTTTATGATGTTATTTTGGGTTAGGTAATGTTGTAATCTATTTTTAGCCATTGATTCCATTACTTTACATAAGTTTGAAGTTAGGGAAATTGGTCTATATGAGTTAGCTTGATTAGCTGGTTTATTGGGTTCGGGGATTGGTATGACTAGGGGCCTGTTTCCAGGGAGTAGGAACCTGTCCGTTTAGGTAGATGAGATTGTATAGTTTGAGTAGTGCCTGGAGTAGTTTTAGGGGGAGTGTTTTAATTATTTGGCAAGAAGTTAGGTCTAACCCTGGGGCTGTGCCCTTTTTCCAGTTTTGTATTACGTAGAGGAGCTCCTCCATTGTGTAGGGTTGGTTTATTTCTAGATTGTTATTGTTTGGTTCTTTTGTGGGTTTGTTTTCTGTTTTAAGTTTATCTTGGAATTTTTGGCTGAAGTTGGTGTTACTGCTAACGGCCGAAAAGTGGTTGGCGAGATTATTTGCTTTTTGGGCGGGGTTGGTTGAGTCGTTAATGTTAGGGGGTTTTTTATGTCGTTTTAAGCCTCTAATGGCGTGGATTTTGCGCCAGACCGTTCTGGCATCTGTACGGTTATTTATACCTTCGCAGAATTTTTCCAGTCTCTACTTTTGGCTATTTGGACTAGTTTTTGAACCTGGTGGTTTAGTTCGTGGGCTGTGTTTAGATATTTGTAGTCGCGCTTTGCTTTATTGAAGGCTGATTTGCCCTTTCGTCTAGTCTGTTCTATTTCCTCATTCCACCATGGTACCGTCGGTTTGCCTGTCTTAGATGTTTTGCAAGGGATGGAGGTTTTGGCTGCGTTTATTATATAGTCTGTTAGGTTTTTACAATAGGTTTCTGGATCATTATTTTCTATTTCGTTTAAGTTAGCTTCGTTGCAGATATCTTGGATTGGTCCAAGTTAGCTTTATTGTAATGGAATTTTGGTTCTTGGTTTTCTGTTTGAATTGGTACGTTTGTATTTCCTATGGTTATGTTTATGGGGAAGTGGTCACTACCTAGCGGGACGTCGTGCACTTCCCATTGAGTACTTTGAGCCAGATCTGCGGTGCATATGGTTAGGTCGATAGCCGACATTTTTTGGGTTATCTTATCGTACCTCGTGGGTTGGTTGCTATTTAGGAGTACTAGGTCGTTTGTTTCTATCCATTCGGAGATTAATTTGCCATGATTATCTATTTTATCATCTATGCTCCATGTAGGATGGTGAGCGCTAAAGTCTCCTAGGAATATAGTAGATTTATCTCTTATTTGGAGTAGTTTGTTTAGATCCTCAGGTTGGACTTTTGTTCCGCCCAGTGGTAAATATTTATGATGTTTATGTTTCGGTTATTTAATGCGATTTTAATGCCGTTGGCTTCTAGGTTTGGCGTGTCTATTTTTATTTCTTCGTAATTTATATCTTCCCTGATAAATATGATTAGTTCTCCTGCGGCTCTTCTTGTTTTGGGTTTAGCCCTGTCAGTTCTAACTGAGTTGTAGTTAGGTAGTGTGAATTTGGATTTTTTTGAGAATTTGGTTTCCTGGATACAAGCAATGTGAGGGCCTTTATTTAGTTTAAATTTAGTTTTTAGTTCATGGCCGTGGGAGGTGAGTCCGTTGGCGTTCCACTGAAAAATATTTAGTCCTTCCATTATTGGGTTCGGGTGATTGGTGATTTGGTTTTTAGTTTTAATTTTATTCGGTGAGCAATTGTTCTAACTCTTGAGGTATTTGTACACGTATTGTGTGTGATGGGCAGCAACTTCACATGCCCGTTGCCCACAACCGCCCTCCCTACATGAAAACACCTCGGCGTGACACGCCAGCCCCATTTTCTCGGGTTGACACCAGCAGTGACAGCCTCATGAAGTGGCGGCTAGTCATCTACGGACACGTTGGAATAGTTCGTTTGAAAATGATTTTTTTGGTTTGTACTACATTCATAAATTAATATTACGTTTATAAGCTTACTTTTCAATGATGCAAGCAACAATAGCTATATTAAAAATCCTAAAATTCATATTTCAATTAAGAATATATCTTTCTGACGTGTTTCTTTTGAATGAAAAACGCTTTCATTCAGTCAGTTCGCTACGCGGTTTGGGGCCCGTTTTGTGAGGTGGTTGAAATGTAATACAAAACTCTGTATAGATTCAAACGGCGCACCTCAAGTCAAACCGCTATGCAAGGTTATTTTCAAAGATATTAGGCCTTATTCTGTAAAATTACCCTTGGCTCGGGTAGAACCGCTTGGCTAACCACGCGGTTCAAGATAATCGAGCACTGTTCGAATTTTTTTAGCCGAACGGTCCTAACCGCGCCAATGGAAATACTACATCATAAATGAACTGTTTCGATTTGCGCGGTTGTACCAACCGCTAGCCCCTAGCGGTTTGCAGTTAGTGAAACCGCGCCAAACCGCGCACTATGGAAACAAAGTCGCTGAACTTTTAAGCATGGTTTTTGTATAGCATTTCAAAAGCATGGTTTGTTTGCATTAAAATCAAAACAAAGGAATCTGTAATTAAAATGTGTAAGGTGAAAAAGCTTTTACATAAAAGAGCAAAAGAGTAAATATATAATTCTTTATAACTTTTCTTGAATGGAGCACATTTGAAAAAAAAAGATAATCCAAGCATATTCGATATTACCGTGTTTAATGAATTTATATCAGTCATATATTTCTAACTTAGATCACCCGTATGTAGCCCAGGTAAAGCATGCAAATCGGGGAACATTGTAATGTTGGTACAGTTTATCGTGTCTTCGTGCTTTAGCATTACACATTTTCATATTCCTCTAGGTTTTAATGTTTATTTGTTCATGTATTTTTTTATTAAAAAAATTATCTCTCCTTTATTTTTTCTGGGTTATATATTTATCTAAAAAAACATTTAGTTACTTGTGTGTGTGTGGTTGTTGTTTTTTATTTGTTGATTTTTATTTTTTATTGATTTTGCGGGGTTTCTTTCTTTTCGGGGGGGGGGGGCACTTTTTCTTTCGTTTTTCATAATATTTTTTTGTTAAAGTTGTATATAACGTATGAATCCCTTCTCAGATTACTTTATCTCATTTCTATATGACGTGCTATTTTACTTCTCTGTGTTTTTCTTGTTTTCTCTTCAGTATGAGGTTATACTGTATCATTTTTACTATTTTGATATTTAGCAATATGTTGTGGTCATCAGTTATGCAAATCAGTTTCGGTGTGTCTTTTTAACAAGGTGTTCTTCATTAAGATTCACCGCCAGCCCGATTGTAACAATTACATGTATACTTTGCTTTGACGATGCCGGTTGATGTTGTTCAATACAGGCTGGTGGTGGGTGTTTTTGAATCTATTCTACATGCTAATCATTTCGGGAAGATGATACACATTTCTCTTTATTTTGGGTTACTTTGCTTATATAATTTCCGATTATCATTCTTAGTTTTACTTTTTCTCTTCGGCTGCGGTGATATCCATCCGAATCCAGGACCTTTGCATAGTCCAGATTTAAAGATTATATATCTAAACGTACGCAGTCTTAAAGACAAAGTAGATTTTATCAGTGCTGAATTAGATAGTTATGATGTTGTATGTTTAACAGAAACCTGCTTGCACCATGATACTCTAGCCACTGATATTACACTGATACCATTTTCAAATCGTAGCCTGTATTAAGGAAATTATTTTAGATCTAAAATCAGAGTAAAACGGACAGCCTGAGCTGGAGGCGCGCGTGGATATGTTGACAGTTTTTACGTAGTTAAAACCGAATGTTTGCTAGGATTAATAAGATTTCTGAATTCTGTTACAACAGTAACCGTACATGTATTTGTTACATTAAGTCATTTCATTCAAATTTGTTTGGTATGATTATGTCTTATAATTATTTTAGGATGGAAGGTACAGTTACCAAATAAAATATGCTGAAATATCAATTCATTATGACCATATTTCATAATCTATTTTTTAAAGGTAACCCTCCTTACATTAAAGATAACTATTTAAAGAATATAGTACTTAAAGACATTGCAACAAACCGATTAATCAGGGGGGAGACTTTATACTGAGGGGGGGCGCGAAACATATCCGCCCGGGGGAGATTTTATTTCAGAACAGATTCTCCGGGGGAGAATCTGTACCGGTATAAAATCTCCGGGGGGAGAATTTGTACGGGGGAGAGTTTATACCGGGACACCGGCTTGTCTGATGCTCGTTTTTATGTAAGGATACAGTGCATTGGCCTTCTCAAACAGTTCAGCATGGGCCAGAATCAGGGCTTTATTCATTCTCATCTTGCAGACTTCCAGGGTACGTCTTGCAGTTCAGTTTTGTACTCTTTCCCAGAAGCTCCAGACAAGTGGACATTGTGGACTGGATCTGAAGAGTGTGATACTGACATCGGCTTCCTTGACTAAGTGACGATTGAGCTCGAACACATCTTCCAACAGCGGACCCGACAGTTTTGCTTTCAGCAATAGAATTATCATTAAACCGCCCGCATGTTATCAGAAATGAGAGGGACACTGTAACTTGATAATGCCCTCATATTGCTTGACGAGGGGCCATTATCACGCCCGTTGTTAGGTGACGTCTTAGGGTACAGAAAATGTCGTCACGTATTATAGTGACGTCATCTGGTTTGTTCTATGACGTTTCCATATTTGTAAAATGTGGTCAGTGGCATTCGTGTTGATTGCAGTAAATGTTTCAAAACCGATGTTGTTGTTTCTTTTTATTTGATAACAAATTCCATCCATTTTAGCTATAATAACGGTAAAGCTATTTTTCAGGGCATTATCATTTGCAGAAGCCCTCGGTCTTTTCAACTGCCCTCCTTCGTCGGGCAGTTAATAGAAGACCTCGGACTTCTGCAAATGATAATGCCCTGAAAAACAGCGTTACCCTTATAATAGTGACGTCATCTGGTTTCCATATTTGTAAAAATGTATCAGTGACATGTTTAGTAGATGTTTCAAAACCAATATTTGTTGTTTATTTTTATTTGATAACAAATTCTATCCATTTTAGCGGTAACGCTATTTTTCCTTCGTGGGGCAGTTAATGGAAGACCTCGGCTTCGGAAAATGATACTGCCCTGAAAAACAGCTTTATCCTTATATTGATGCATTCAGTACATAATATAAGGGCAACGCTATTTGTCCAGGGCATTATCACTTGCAGAAGCCCCAGGTCTTCTATCAACTGCCCGACGAAGGAAGGCAGTTGAAAAGACCGAGGGCTTCTGCAAATGATAATGCCCTAAAAAAATAGCGTTACCATTATTATAGCTAAAATGGACAGAATATGTCTTCAAATAAAAAGAAACAATATCGGTTTTGAAACATTTACTGCAATCAACACGAATATCACTGACCCACTTTTACAGATATGGTGAGGTGAGGTGAAATTGGGCTTATGTCGCATCCAAGATTATTGCACTTATATAGCGACGTGCATGCACGTGTATGTATGTGTGTGGCTGCTTGTACTTGTCCAGACTGATGCCGATTTATAGTGCTAGCTCACTGAGATACCATGCCGCAGTTTAACATGAATACCCCACTCAGACACAGTATACTGACTCCGAGCCGACCAGTCCTTGTTTTAGCCCTTTAATGCCGAGCCCCAGACAGGGTAATAACAAGTACAAACTTTTAACGTCTTTTGGTATGACGCGGCCGGGGATCGAACCCCGGACCTTCCTCTCTCCGGGCGGATGCTCTACCACTAGAACACGGAGGCGATCTTTTACAGATATGGAAACGTCATAGAACAAACCAGATGACATCACTATTGAACGTGACGTCATCTATCCCTACCCTATGACGTCACCTAACATAATGGCCCATCGTCAAGCAATATGAGGGCATTATCTAGTTACAGTTGGCCCCCTCATTTTTTAAAACATGCGGGCGGTTTAATGATAATTCTATCCATTTTAGCTATAGTGTGCACTAATCCAAACTCTAATACAAATATTAAAGTTTTCCTATTTCTATTATGCCTTGACATTTGGTTCTCAAAGTGTCTCAGTATTGATTTGACAAACTAAATTGAAGAGGAAATAATCAATTCAAAATATGAAAAAGACTCAAAAAGATGTCTACAAAATGTTTATTTGACTATGTGTTCATTGGTACATGAAAAATGGTGTTTTTATCACAAGCTTGCATAGTCCTCAGTCGCTAGTGTATGCATGATAAATAAGTGTACATAATATCTATATTACATATATACAATAACAAACACAGCATCCACCTGCTCCAAGCCTCTGGAATATGCACTCGCAGGGCCAAGACAGTTAACTTCCTAACTCTCCAAACCAAATGTTATATAATGGACTCTTGAACTCTTCAGTATTGGGAAAACACCCCTGTGAGTGAGTGAGTGAGTGAGTGAGTGTCGGGTTTAAACGCGGCTTTCAACAGTATTCCAGTTATATCAGGGCGTGTCAGCTTCATGTGGGTGGAATGCCCGAAGTGATGCACGTCTCAGACATTTAGCTTTTGGGCAAACTCACAACGGGTTTGGTGCTGACAAACCTGGAAACATAATTGGGAGGAAATAGAATTCAAAGCCATGATCACGAGTTTCTGGCGTGCCCAATGGACGTAACGCTGCAGTGTATTGTGGCGCCTTGGATGACTGAACCCCAGTGCCTGCTCAGAACAAGCAATTACCAAATAAAAATAATAGTTTGAAAAATATAACGTGCTATTCATTTCATTTTTTTTTAAACTGTGCTAGCCTGACGGTTAAAATGAATTCAGAACAACCAACACAATGACATAATCTGTTTTCACAGAAAATAGCCACTCCCCCCTGTGTAAATAAGCAGCAGGTAAACTGTATTAGGAAGGTGATACAACAAAAACTCATAACTTGAACCAATACCATGGGGCACACAGTAAGCTGCCAGAGTAAACAGATAAATGAGGTGAAAATAAGGACGCGAGTGACAGAGAACTGCAATGAAGTGTGAGATACTGTCGGAGATTCAGAAGGTAAAGGCAAGAAAATGCAAAGATGCGAGATCTGAGAGACAGAAGTGAGAACAGATATTTCATGTCATATAAACAGTTCAATACAACCTGGCTACTTTTGCCCTGAAACAAGAGAATAAGTGCCAATATTGTTGACAAGCATGTCAACAGATTCTTGGTTTAAACCAGGAGGGTGTGAATTGACACAACCACAGCCGGACACGGTACATGTAGATAACTGAATCATAGCTTGACTACCATATCCCTTGTCTCAAGGGGAGCTCCACCATATCTTCGTCATTACGCCTACCTCAAATATAAGGACATATTTATCAAGCTTTATGTGGGCTGTTTTATCCACCTCAATTTCAAGCAGATGGTGACAAAAGAACTTCGGTAGGAATCTGACTATTGCAACCTGTGTGTGTCAATCATATACTACTCAAAACAAGTTAAAGAACACCCACAATTGGAATACCCACCAGCAATGACAGATTATTCCACTCAGCAATATTCCAGCTGTAAATAATCAAGTCTGGACCAGACAATCCAGTGATTGACATCATGAGCATCGATCCACGCAATTGGGATACGATGACCTGCTCCAACCAAGTCAGCAAGCCTGACCACCCGATCCCGTTAGTCGCCTCTTACAACAAGCATAGTCACCTTTTATTTGAAAAATGAGGTGTTAGGTAACTTCTTTTGAGTAACATGTTACTGAAAGGAATAACCAGGGCATTTGAAAGTAACGACACAGCTCTAATGTGAGTTCATATCGAAAATACGAAATCATATCTTACCCACGAACTGTAAGGCTAAAAAAAAAATAGTCTTGGTTCTCAGTGACCACCCACATCATCATCAAGTCTGCCACACATTTTGTTTTTATTTCCATTTTAAATTAAATATTCTGTGTCTCAAACACACGACCCCAGCATATGGTTACATACTAGCTTGAACAACCCCCCAACAAAAACACACTGCCTGCCTGTGTGCACTATATTCTCAAAAGCCATTGCCTGAGAACCAATTCTTTCATTTTTTTTAAGTCTAAAACATACTTTACCAAGTTCAATATTATATTTGAATAAATGGCCACGGCAATATAAACCAGCTGTCCCATATGAGAACTGGATTAGAAGCAAGATCCACTTAACATTCCTTTCGTCCCCGATGATCCAGTGTAACACATCTCCATTATGTCATTGTATAAACTGTATTTCCACAACTAAATGCCGGGTCTTGATTAAACGCTGTGCAGCTTTTATTACCAGAATTTCTGAAGAAAGTAATCTGCACTACATTGCAATTTTTGCTACATATCTCAGCAGATGACTTAAGGTGTTCATATACCCATGTGGGGAATCAAACTTGGTCTTGGTTAGCAAACACTGACCACCTGGACCACTGGACCACCTAGACACGTCACTCAGCATAAACTCTAGCCACGTCCAGAATGAGAAGATCCCTTGAGTATTTTGTCAGTTTTGATTAATCCCATTGGGCTGTTAGAGTGAGTGAGTTTGTTGGGTTTAATGCCGCTTTGAACAGTATTCCAGTTATATCACGGTGTATCAGCTTGATGTGAGAGGAAAGCCCGAAGTGATGCAGGTCTCGGACATTTACCACTTCAGTGAAACCCACGAGCATGGTAGCTCACAAATGTAGAAACATAATCTAGGCGGACCGGGATTCGAAACACAATCATAAGTTTCTGGCGTGCTGAGGACGCAACTCTGCACAGAGAATTGCAATGCCTTAAACAACTGAGCCCCCTATGCCCCGAAAGGCTCTTAGAAGACAGGATTGACCTGACAAGAAAAAGAAAAAAAACCAGAGGAAATGATTGAGAAGTGCTCTCTGAAACTACTATTGCCAGCTATTCCAGCTATGCAAGTATGAAAGACGGAGAAGTCGACTTATGCCTAAATTATACACATGATTATACAACATAACTATTCTCATATACACACTAGATGAAAGCATCGCTAAAACTGATATGTCAGTATACATACATGTGTCGCTGCACCCACCTGGTACTTCAATACATGAGGATGTTACAAATACGCTGGCCCACTGGACAAATACTAGCAACAATCAAGAAGGACCAGTAATTTCAGAATCAAGTGGTCCAACAATGAAAGTGCGAAATGTCAGTCTTTTTATATGGTTTGCTTTCAACAGAATACAAAAAACTGCAATATTTGTAGCAGGTGCAACTGTTTAAAAATGATGTTTCGCGGTTGTCAAGCAAGTTTCTGTGTAAGAAACTTTCCATGGACATGTTCTTTTGACTTATTATTTTACATTTTCTGAATACTGACAGCAAACTCCTTGTTGCAAAGGATTTAGCCAATAGATGACAATATTTCAATCAGGCGATCCATTCCACAAAGCGATCTTAGCACTAAGACAATTGTAACTCCATTAATCAACACAGTCATAGTGCCGAGATCGCTTTGTGGACCAGCACTGGAGACTAAAAAAGAGATATCAGATTTTTTAATGACAACTATACGTCTCAGGATGAAGCAAACCACATTTAAGAAAAAGAAAGTGATACACAGATTGGAGGATAGGTCTGTTGAACTGTCCACCATCACTTCATTTCAAGCCTTTGCAAAACGCAATTGTTCACACACGCTACTTCACCTTCTTGTACACAAAGTCATTGTTAGTTACAGTATGTTTCTTGTCATCTGTAACCCGTCTCAATTTGGTACAGCGAAGTGATGCTGATGTGACGATAGATATCACTCATCGAAAAGTACCAGGTAATTGTCAGATGAGGGATGTAAGGGTTCCAAGCAGTCACAATGCATAACAATCTAAAAATAACACTCGTTGACACGGCGTGTTGTGTTGGTTTCTAAGCACATTTGTTATCAATTGAAACCATCCCAATATCCACTTCACAGCCATGTGCCTGAAGCAGAGGTAGGCAATATTGTTCAACCTCAGCGGAGAAACTCACGCAAAACACGAGTTCACAACTTATCACACAGCCGACGCTTTGGTTCGCCTGAAACAGAGAAAGATTCATCAGGCATACTTTAAATGTGTTACAAATGTGAAAAGTTTTTTCATTAAAATCAGATGTTTGTGTTTGCTACCACTAGACAAAGATATCCGGACATCCCATTACGTCACAACCTTTCACGGCCCAGGGGAGTACTTCCATACAATCATGTTTGGCCAAAACAAATGTTAAAGGACTATTGTTCCAACTTCATGGTAGAATCTATCTATGATTGTTTGTTGTTTAACGTCTCACTCAGCAATATTCCAGCTATGTGACGGTGGTCTGTAAATAATCGAGTCTGGTCCAGACTTTTTGGTCCCCAAAAAAGGAAGCAAATCTGCACAGCAAATTCGTCATTAACATGACTGGGCCGCCTCTGCCATGAGAATGTGGTGGCACATGGTCCTTTGGTTGCTGAGCTGAGAATGACAATCGACGGGGAATACTGTTGCACTTTGAGCATGCTTTAGGGTGTGGAATTTTAATACGCAAATTATTATGCAAGTATTTTGAAGTGTGAATGAAGCACTACTCACTGGCTTGGCGGTAGAAGACACATGGTTGACAAACCAAAGTTTGACATCATGACATGCATCAACCAAGTCAGCAAGCCTGACCACGCAATCCAGTTAGTCGCCTCTTACGACAAGGATAGTCACTTTTTACGGCAAGCATAGGTTGCTGAAGACCTATTCTATCGCAGATCTTCACGGGTCAATCCATCTATGAGATATCCCATGACCCACCATGAACTTTTTACCATATGTTTGTACAGTCTTTACTCTTCACTTCCATCTAAGAAAATCAGCTTAAGCCGAAGACATTTTAGCCATACATTCATACAGTGATGTTGTCAGGTTCAAAACATGCATTACATGAAAAGAACAAAGTCTACTTATCATTCATGTCAACATATCTGACAACTTTCATAAATATAAGGCCTTTTAAGGATCAGACTGCCACTTTCTAGACCTCGTCCATCCTCTGCGATCTTTGTACCAGGTACAGCGACCACACCAAACTCATGTATGTGATTCATTGTACTTACTTTCCGTGCCCCTCAAGGGCTATATTGCACCGTGTTTCGGTGTCCGTCCAGTCCCCGTCAAAGTCCTGAGGCTGCGGACATGAGCTCCTCCTCTTCCTTGTCCCCGGTGCAGTGTGACGTAACGTCTCCACATCGTTGAACACAACAGCCGTACCCCCTCCGGCAGTCGGCATCACCGTACCCTGAAAAACAACAGAAAATTAGCACCCTACCATGAATTTGGACAAAGACTCAATTCAGAGGTTTCAAATCACAATAACCACCACTGAGTGTAACAGCTGATTTGACAACCGCATCACCCTACCCTGGGAAAAAGCAGTAAATAAATAAACATGCTGGGAAAAGAGTTTTTTGGTTTCATAATGGTTAAATTTCTTGGACACTGACTCAGCGTCATTCAAAATGTCCTGAAGATATTTGTTCAATTTAGTAATCATATGGAAGAGTGTCCTGTCAAAACGTGACACAATCATGAAAATGTCCTGATGCTCTTTGCCTCTTGCAAAATCACTGACTTTTGTTTACATATATATATAAAGTAAGATGACAAAGTTTTGGAGATGCACCCACCTTGACCAGCTTCGTGGCCATCTCTCCCTCCGAGTCCATCTCGTGTGTGGTCAGCACATATTTCGACGCCTCCTTTGTGTCCTTCAACTCCAGCTTGGACACTGACCTCTTCTTCCCCATCTTCGGTTGAAGCACCGAATCTAGAAGACAGTAGCACTGATTACATGCATGGTTTATAATTCCTCATTGAACAGTATTTCAGTTACAACATCAGGTGAGGTCAGGTGAGGTCTGGTGAGGTCAGGTGAAATGGGGTTGATCACAGTTAATGGCATTCAAGATCACTGCACTTATATAGCCGCATGCATGTGTGTGGCTGCTTGTACTAGCCCAGACTTTTGGCGTGACTATCAAACACTTGGTCTTTGGTTCTCTGGACTCTAGATCTGTTTTCTCAAACAGACTTACCCATCTCAACATCTCCATTCGGTCTGTGGTCCAACCACACTTCTGCGTTAGAGGACGACTTAGATCTCCGATGATTCCGTGTGTTGTATGCCGGTGGCCGCTGGAGCAAACAAAGTGACAGACATCTAGTGAGTGAGTGAGTGAGTTGGGTGTAGGGGAGCTTTTAACAGTATACTAGTCATATCACGGCGTGTCAGCTTAATGTGGGAGAAAACCCATGAGCATGGTTTGGTGTGGCATGGTGCTGACAAACCTAGAAACATAATTGGGGTGAATGGGATTCGAACCCACAATCATAGGTTTCTGGCGTGCACAAGGGATGCAACTCTGCACAGCGAATCGCGGCACCTCAGACGACTGGGCCACCCATGCCACTGTGAAGGCAGTAAAACTACTGTTGTGTCATAGTTATGTTATTAATAAAAGGGGGACACGGGTGGCCCTGTTAACATACGAAAAAAATACCCGAAAAAAACAAAGATTCTTGTATGCCTCAGGGAAGAAAATCTGCACAGCAAATTCGTCATTTACATGACTGGGCCGCCTCTGCCATGAGAATGTGGTGGCACGTGGTCCTTTGGTTGTATACTCCCCAGGGAGCTGAGAATGACAATCGAGGGCACAGGAACTTTTGACGGTATTACTGTTGCACTTTAGGGTGTGGATTATATATATGCAAATTATTATGCAAGTATTTTGAAGTGTGAATGAAGCACTACTCACTGGCTTGGCGGTAGAAGACACATGGTTGAGGTTGTACATGGATTTAGCTGACCCTACTCCAGCCGCTGTGGCCCTGGTCATCCGCCCAGTGCCCCCCACGCCAACCCGCGACACGTCTGTGTCTGACCTGGCCGGAGTGATGTAGCCAGGGGTGGTGTACGTGCGGGGTTTGGGCGCCGGGCGACGAGGCGTCACCATGGGTTTACTGTTCTGGTTGACTATGTTCTCCAGCATCTTCAGTTTGCGATCTCGTTCCTGGATCTCTGCTCCTGCCTGGACCGCAACCTTCCTTCTCTCCTTTTCCTGGAATGAGTGAGTGAGTGAGTGAGTGAGTGAGTGAGTGAGTGAGTGAGTGAGTGAGAGAGACAGTGAGTGGGTGAGTGAGTGAGTGAGTGAGTGAGTGAGTGAGTGAGTGAGTGAGTGAGTGAGTGAATCACTGATGGAAACAAGTGCACACATTCTGATCGTTGCTTCGTGAAAAATCAAATATGCTGTGTAGAAAAACAACACATTTGCTACTTATTAACTACAAGGGCAAACATATGAGGGTTCATATCACATCACAGGAAAACAGTGTATTGTTTCCGTCATCAAGACAGCATTGTTGATGGCATTCAAATCGTATTGTGACGTGAGGTCGGAATGACGTCACACTAGAAACAACGTCATTCATTGCTGTCCTTACAGGTAAACACTAAAATTTGTCTCTGTCTGTAGACATCTTCAGTAATAAATAACATTATCCGTGTTCCTGTAATACTATGTTTACGACACTCGTGCCTAAATGCCGGAATTTAGACACTCGTGTCGTAAACATAGTATGACATGAACACGAATATAATATCCTCTATATAAGACATTTGCAATAAAAAGATGGCATGTTCAATATTGGTTGGTTGGTTGGTTTGTTGTTTAACGCCGCACTCAGCAATATTTCAGCTATATGACGGCGGTCTGTAATATTGAGTCTGGACCAGACAATCCAGTGATTGACATCATGAGCATCGATCCAGGCAATTGGGATCGATGACATGTATCAACCAAGTCAGCGAGCCTGATCACCCGATCCCGTCAGTCGCCTTTTACGACAAGCATAGTCGCCTTTTACGGCAAGTATGGGTTGCTAAAGACCTATTCTACACCGGAATCTTCACGGGTCTCATGTTCAATTTGGCCACCATGACGGCCATGTTAGAATCACATCAGACTTCAGTGAGAACGTTTTAGAGACACCATATCTGGTATCACTTATCACGACATTTGCAATAAAAAGATGACATTCTCAAGGTATGAAAGCTCAGGCCAATCAGTGGTTGATAGCATGAGCACCGATCAAACGCCATTGGGCAGGACACAGATTATAGCCTCTAGATCCCCATAAGGCACTGTGAGCCCATTTCACACCGGGAATCCCCTTGTGGGGATCTCAAGTTGGAATTGGTCCGCAGCAAAAAAAGCTGGTCATACGTGGGTACCAAATGAATCGGGTGGTCAGGTTCAGGGAATTGGTCAATTGCATGTCATTGTACCTGGAAAGAATGAATCTTTGCTCACAATATTAATCATCAGATTATTTTACAGACTCTCACTGGTTGAAAAAACATGATTAATGATTGGATGATCCTGACCGATTTGAAACAGAAATAAATCATTCATTTTGTTGTTTCTTAATCTTACATCTACAAAACTACACCCTAGCCAACAAAAACAAACACAACTTCTTACTTCAGCACTTAGTGTTTAAAAAAGACACTGGCCTCATCTGATCACCGTCTTGTGTTCTATTATGGAAAGTGTGTTGGGTTCCTTGGTTGTTTGGACCTTTCGATCAATCTTCGATTATTTCAGTTAATCTGAGTACAACCAACAACAAACGAATACTGGGAATCCCGACAGGATGCTAATCTCCAACCCCTGCACATTGTACCCACCATGTTCTTCTCCCACTGCTGGCTGTGCATGTCCAGACGGTTGCGGAAGTCGCTCTTCATCTTCTCCTTCTCCGTCTTCTCCACCTGTATCTTCCAGTTCTTGTCCTGCAGCTGAAACAACATCAGAGCGACATGTTACCCATAGAGGCATGGATACAGGTGAGGGGAGACGAAACGGGGTACGAGATTACTGCAGTTATATAGCAACGTGCATGTGTGTGGATGTGGCTGCTTGTACGAGACTGGGCTAATGAGATTTATAGTGCTGGCCCATTGGGATACCATGCCAAGTTTAAAATGGATACTGCAGGGTTAGAACTCACCTCAAAACCTTTACTAGACCGGGTAAAGATAAAATACCCTTGTAATGTTAAAGCAATGAGGTAATTGGGAAGCTAGCAGCCCAGTGTTAATTTCTTACCATGTATGATACCCCAGTCGGACCCAGTATACTGACTCCAAGCCGACCAGTCCTTGTTTTAGCCCCTTAATGACCAGGGGGTCGTTGTACAAAGCGATCTTAGCGCTAAGGTGATCGTAACTCCCATACCAGACTTACGACAGTCGTAGCGCTAAGGTTGTTTGGTACAACGGCACCCAGGGCCTGACAGAGTACCCATCTTTTAACATCTTTTGGGATGACACGGTCGGGGATCATAACACCAACCTTCCGCTCTCCTTGATCACAGAGGCAGTCAACACTTATGATAGCTATTGTGAGGTGAGGTGCAATGGAGTTTAAAGTCGTGACCAAGATTATTGCACTTATATAGCGTGTGTGTGTGTGTGGCTGCTTGTACTAGTCCGGGCTGATGCCGATTTATAGTGCTAGCCCACTGAGATACCATGCCGCAGTTTAACATGAATATCCCCTCAAACACTATACTGATTCCAAGCAGACCAGTCCTTGTTTTAGCCCCTTAATGCCGAGCGCCAGACAGGGTAACAACAAGTACCATCTTTTAACATCTTTTGGTATGATGCGGCCAGGGATCAAACCCCGGACCTCTGGGCCACGAAGGCGGTCTAATAGCGATTGTGAGTGTGTGAGATCTGACCTTGAGTCCGAGTGTCTGGGACTCCCGCTCCAGGTCCTGGTTCCGGCGGGAGAGGTCGGTGTTCTTCTTCTCCAGCTGCCTGTTCTTGGTCTCAAGTTTCTGGAGGTCGCGGTCCTTCTTCGTCATCATCGTCTCCAACTCCTCCAGCCTCGTCTGCATCTCCGTGTACTCACGCTCCATCTCGACCAGCTCCGCACGGAAGTCATCCTCTACACAAACATCACTCAGTCAGTAGCCATTTCGTTTCCTAGTCCCAGTTTTTTTAATCCCAAATTGGGATTTAAGTGATGTTGGGATGTTTGTTGTTAACACTGCACTCGCAATATTCCAGCTGTATTTGACGGCGGTTTGTAAATAATCACCAGCACTGATCCACGCGCATGACAGGTTGCAAATTTGTGGTCAATTGTGTCACCAAGACAACATTCTATATTCAGACAAAAGCACATTAAGGCAGTAAAGAGAGAAATAAGGCATCAGCCAACTTAAAAATCTATGAGTGAGTGAGTGAGTTGGGTTTAATGCCGCTTTTAACAGTATTCCAGTTATATAACAGCATGTCAGCTTAATGTGGGAGGAAAGCCCGAAGTGATGCAGGTAACAGACGTTTACCACTTCGGTGAAACCCACGAGCATGGATATGGTGCTGACAAACCTAGAAACATAATCGGGACGAACCGTGATTCAAACCCACAATCATAGGTTTCTTGCGTGCCCAAGGGACGCAACCCTGCGCAGCGTATCACGGCGCCTTAGACGGCCACCTGTGCCCCCTAAAAATCTATGAACAAACTGGAGCTTTGTTATACTGCTAATGTTTGACTAACCCCTGCGTGTGAGGTCGAGGATGAGGGTGTGTCGGCGCTTGTACCGCTCCTCCAGGAAACAGCCCATGGTGAACAGTGTCTTGTCGTCCCCCGCGTGTAGCAGCTGAAACAGACAGGTGTCAAAGTACCGTCTCACAATGATGGTCGAGGAACTTGTTTCAGAAGATGAATAATAGCAGGGAAACAGATATTATTAGCTGAGTGTATTTTTGCATTGTAAATATCATAAATTAGGAATAAAAATTGTATGTGAGCCCAAGGACTCGCCGCTACGGATGTTGCTTAAATTGACCTGAATTATGACCGGTGCGCTGTGCATAGGACCACGTGCCATCACATAGATATATTTATCAGATCGTTAGAGTAGGTTTACCGAAATGCGAGCCCTGGAGATATAGAGGATGGATTGTACCAAGTTGCATTGTAATAAAAGGCTTTTTAAGCACTGTATCAGGTCTAATAACTGTTTACGAAAGCAATTTCTGTGTTAATTTGTGAAGGTGACATGTCTCCCGAATAAAAGCTAATGGAGATTGAAAACTCTTGATTAAACATCTAAACAGCCTGTAACTATGGCAACAGCAGTGACAACTTACCTCTGTAGGCGGGAATGAGGGTCCGAGACAGTAGTCCAGGGCTGGCAATGGGGCGGCCTCCACCTCTGTAATAGACAGTGTAAACCTACAGTAATGGCAGATAAGAGAGACTGCTGTTTTGTGCCACAGTCAGCAATTTTATTCCAGCTACCATATTCGCCATATTAAGCACCCCAGGCGTTGAGAAAACTGATCATCGTTGATGATGATCGGTCAATGTTTTCAGCCTTTTCTTTCATTGCTATGATATAACTATTTGTTTGTTTGTTTGTTGTTTGAGTGAGTGAGTGTGAGTGAGTTTGGTTTTACGCTGCTTTTAGCAATATTCCAGCAATATCACGGCGGGGGACACCAGAAATGGGCTTCACACATTGTACCCATGTCGGGAATTGAACCCAGGTCTTCAGCATGACGAGCGAACGCTTTAACCAATAGGCCACCCGACCGCCCCGTTTGTTGTTTGACGCCATGCTCAGCAGTATTATAGCTATATGGCAGTGGCCTGTAAATTATTGAGTCAGACGTTGTGACTGATATTGTGATCAAGGATCCATCCATCAATCAAGCAAGTCACCAAGTCTGACCACGAGATCCATTTGGTCGTCTCTACGGCCAGCCTAGTTTGGTGGGGACCACTTTTAACCCCGAATACCCACAGTGTTATGATGGAACTGAGTGTGCCTTGGATAAGATGAGCAAAACAATGACTAGATGTTCCCTCTTGTCTACCTGACATTTAGTTCATAATTTGGCGAGACATGAGGTTTGAGCCACTCCCGTTTTCTGTAGTCGACTCAAGGGAGGCAACTCCTTGCACGGAGTAGGGGTGTCCTAGATGATTGGGATACCAATTCTTTTGATGTTGCCTATGGCATCTTGGCATTGTGGCCACAAACGTAAAACTAAAAAAAGCAGTTAATTTCCTGCTGAAGCTCATCTGCCTAAGCTCATCTTCCAATGAGTTGGGTTTAACACCATTTTGAACAGTATTCAGTATATAATGGCATCAGTTAATGTTAGAACGTCCGAAGTGAGATGTGTTTCACACTGATGATACCAGCAAACCGCTAATGGCGTGGACAAAGCAAAGATGACAGTACAAATAGGCGTAGGGATTACAGACAAAAAAAATAACGGGTATCCCTGAAGTTGATATTTTGCTGTTTTTCTCACTTTTAGCTGCTTCCGCCTCTGCCATGGCATCCTTGAGTTGCTGGTTACGGACGCTGAACTGAACCTGCTGTTGCCTAGTAACCATCACTTCCTGTGCCATCTCCGCAAACTTCATTACATGCTGTTTGAATAAACCAGAGTTACCATTCATTATAATGTGATGTTCGGAACAGACAAACCAGTGGTTTCTTTGTTTCTTTATTGTATAAAGCATGCAATATTCCAGCTATATGATGGCAGTCTGTAAATATATCAATCTGGATCAGACAATCCAGAGATCGATATTGTGGAAAACAATCAACCAAGTGACAGTCCATTTGGTCGCCTCATATGACCAGCCTAGGTTGCCGGGGACCTACATTCTCACCAGGAATTCCCTCGGGGTACATTCTGTTATGATATCTAATAACGAATGTTATATTTGGGATTACGCTTTCTTAGTACAAGTACAAGTTCTAGAGTTTTGGGGGGTTGAGTCCCATCCGGGATTCGAACCACTCTCAGGTTGAGGCACCTAATTGCCAGCTGAGGCACCTAATCGCCAGCTGAGTGGCTAAGGCACCTAATCGCCCGCTAAGTGGCTGAGGCACCTAATCGCCAGCTGAGTGGCTGAGGCACCTAATCGCCCGCTAAGTGGCTGAGGCACCTAATCGCCAGCTGAGTGGCTGAGGCACCTAATCGCCCGCTAAGTGGCTGAGGCACCTAATCGCCCGCTAAGTGGCTGAGGCACCTAATCGCCCGCTAAGTGGCTAAGGCACCTAATCAACCGCTAAGTGGCTGAGGCACCTAATCGCCAGCTGGGTGGCTGAGGCACCTAATCGCCCGCTAAGTGGCTGAGGCACCTAATCGCCAGCTGAGTGGCTGAGGCACCTAATCGCCCGCTAAGTGGCTGAGGCACCTAATCGCCAGCTGAGTGGCTAAGGCACCTAATCGCCAGCTGGGTGGCTGAGGCACCTAATCGCCAGCTGGGTGGCTAAGGCACCTAATCGCCAGCTGGGTGGCTGAGGCACCTAATCGCCAGCTAAGTGGCTGAGGCACCTAATCGCCAGCTGAGTGGCTAAGGCACCTAATCACCCGCTAAGTGGCTGAGGCACCTAATCGCCAGCTGAGTGGCTGAGGCACCTAATCGCCAGCTAAGTGGCTGAGGCACCTAATCGCCAGCTGAGTGGCTAAGGCACCTAATCGCCAGCTGGGTGGCTGAGGCACCTAATCGCCAGCTGGGTGGCTGAGGCACCTAATCGCCAGCTGAGTGGCTGAGGCACCTTTTTTTCCAGCTGAGTGGCTGAGGCATTTAATCGCCAGCTGAGTGGCTGAGGCAGCTAATCGCCAGCTGAGTGGTTTGGGCACATAATCGCCCGCTAAGTGGCTGAGGCACCTAATCGCCAGCTGGGTGGCTGAGGCACCTAATCGCCAGCTGAGCGGCTGAGGCACCTAATCGCCAGCTGGGTGGCTGAGGCACCTAATCGCCAGCTGAGTGGCTGAGGCACCTAATCGCTAGCTGGGTCGCTGAGGCACCTAATCGCCCACTAAGTGGCTGAGGCACTTAATCGCCAGCTGGGTGGCTGAGGCACCTAATCGCCAGCTGAGCGGCTGAGGCACCTAATCGCCAGCTGGGTGGCTGAGGCACCTAATCGCCAGCTGAGTGGCTGAGGCACCTAATTGCCAGCTGGGTGGCTGAGGCACCTAATCGCCAGCTGGGTGGCTGAGGCACCTAATCGCCAGCTGAGTGGCTGAGGCATTTAATCGCCAGCTGAGTGGCTGAGGCACCTAATCGCCAGCTGGGTGGCTGAGGCACCTAATCGCCAGCTGAGTGGCTGAGGCATTTAATCGCCAGCTGAGTGGCTGAGGCACCTAATCGCCAGCTGAGGCACCTAATCGCCAGCTGAGTGGCTGAGGCACCTAATCGTCAGCTGGGTGGCTGAGGCACCTAATCGCCAGCTGAGTGGCTGAGGCACCTAATCGCCAGCTGAGTGGCTGAGGCACCTAATCGCCAGCTGAGTGGCTGAGGCACCTAATCGCCAGCTGAGCGGCTGAGGCACCTAATCGCCAGCTGAGCGGCTGAGGCACCTAATCGCCAGCTGAGTGGCTGAGGCACCTAATCGCCAGCTGAGTGGCTGAGGCACCTAATCGCCAGCTGAGGCACCTAATCGCCAGCTGAGTGGCTGAGGCACCTAATCGTCAGCTGGGTGGCTGAGGCACCTAATCGCCAGCTGAGTGGCTGAGGCACCTAATCACCAGCTAAGTGGCTGAGGCACCTAATCGCCAGCAGAGTGGTTTGGGCACATAATCACCAGCTGAGTGGCTGAGGCACCTAATCGCCAGCTAAGTGGCTGAGGCACCTAATCGCCAGCTGAGTGGTTTGGGCACATAATCACCAGCTGAGTGGCTGAGGCACCTCATCGCCAGCTGAGTGGCTGAGGCTCGGTGGCTGAGTGGGTAAGTTCGCTGACTTTGTGTGATGGCAACAGGATTCAACCCAAGAAAGTACTAGAATTTGTATTTTACTTAAAAAGTGTAATCCTAACAGTTGTTACTCCTGACCACTGTCTGAATAGCATTGTGTGTTGATATCCACTTAGGTGGAATAGAGTGACTGTGTGAGTTGGATTTGAACCTGTTTTCAGAAATATTCAATCAATATCATGGGAGACACATGCAGGTAATCGAACCCGGGTCTTCAGAGTGATGAGTGAACCTAGGATACCCCATTACTCCTTGAACTCTACATTACAATGTATGAAGGGCACACATGCTTACTATCGTTTCGTCGTATTCTTCAGCCTTGGGGTTGACACAGACGACCATCCGCACCTTGCCCTCCCCGTCAAAGTAGTTCTTGAACAAGTGGGTCACCTTCGAGTCCCTGTACGGCACCATCTGAAATACACAATATTCAATTTATTACAGCTTAAATGGTTAGAATTATCATTAAACCACCCTGATGCTATCAGAAATGAGCGGGCCACTGTAACTTGATAATGCCCTCATATTGCTGGACGACGGGCCATTATCACACCCGTTGTTAGGTGACGTCATGGGGATAGGGATAGGTGACATCACGTTTAATAGTGACATCATCTGGTTTGTTCTATGACGTTTCCATATTTGTAAAAGTGGGTCAGTGATATTCGTGTCGATTGCAGTAAATTTTTCTAAACCAACATTGTTGTTTCTTTTTATTTAATAACAAATTCTGTCCATTTTAGCTATACGCGTAACGGTAACGCTATATTTCAGGGCATTATCATTTGCAGAAGCCCTCGGTCTCTTCAACAGCCCTTCTTCGTCAGGCAGTTAATGGAAGACCTCGGGCTTCTGCAAATTATAATGCCCTGTAAAATAGGGTTACCCTTATAATATATGATGATCCACAACAAAAACCTGTGGGAAGGGATTATACAATCTCAGTGAAAGGAAAGGTGCCAACATTTCAACTTACACCTGCTAATCTAGCTAGGGATGGATCAAGTGTATTTCTTCTTGGGTAACTTAATTCAACATGGAACACATGAGCATCTTACCGAGTGCCCCCTGCACACTTGATTCAAAATTAAATTACTGTATTCGACGTAATAAGAGCCCTGCTCTAATAAGCGCCCACGGTGACATTTGCTGATATATTGGCTGGTGAACAATCCCAATTAGCACCCCTTCCGATTGATCAATGTACACAAGACTAATTTATTCGCATATAATACACACTCGTGTGTTATATGCACCCTTAATTATGGGCAATAAAATTCTGGAAAAACATATCTGTCGTACATAAACATTTCAGGCTGTCAGCATAACCATGAAATTTATCTTTCAACTCTGTTATTTTTTCACCAAAATAATATTCTAATAAGAGCCCCCTATTTCTAATTTTGAGAGCACCCTGGGCGCTTATTACGTCAAATACGGTACTATCCGTACACATACCTTGCTGGTCCCGTTGGTCTGATTCTCTCTCAGGGCCTCGATACAGTTTCTGAGCACCATTAAACTTTGGTTGATGTTCCCTGGAAACAAGACAAGCAGAAAGTGGAAATATATTACGGGAGCAAAGAGGTATGATTTCATTCTGTTTTACCACCTGCACCAGGTGCAACCAAATTGGTTGGTGTGGTTGATTTGTTTGTTGCTTAACACCGCACTCAGCAATATTCCACCTATATGATGGCGTTCTATAAATAATCAAGTCTGGACCAGACAATCCAGTGATTGATATCATGAGCATCGATCCACACAATTGGGATTGATGACATGCATCAACCAAGTCAGCGAGCCTGACCACCTGATCTTGTTAGTCACCTCTTTCGACAATCATTGTTGCCTTTACGGCAAGCATGGGTTGCTGAAGATCTATTCTACCCTGGATCTTCACGGGTCTTCAACCAAGTGAATTAATTAGGTTGCACAAATTTAATATTAGCTGCATTCTATCTATCTCTATTCTATCACAAATTGAAACACTCTACAGTCAAGTCCTGTTAATCCAACATGGTTGGTTGCATACGATTGTCAGATATATGAAATGTAGTATCAATGTTCATGATCCTGTTTTGTTTATTCAAAACATTAATTGTTTATTGTTAAGCAAGTTAAGCACTAGTTATTGCACTAGCAGTGTTTAGACTGCACTGGTGTAGCTTGGATATAGCGAAATCAGTGCATTTTCTTAAGGTGAGCTCAAAAAGATTAAGAAATAATGGCTAATAAAGAAATTAGTACACTTGCAAGTGTCATACTGATTCTATGAAACAAGTGTGAAAATGCATGTATTACCCTCATTCGGGAAATAGAAGAATTCTGACACTGGTTTCGTAAAATCTGTATGACCATGTCTCGTATAATAATCTCTATTTTCAAGGCCTCTTAAGGCTGACTTCAAACTAAGTCCTTCTCCAAGACTTTGAGACCCTGGGAGACATACCTGCTTCCTTCAGTCTCTCCCCCGAGTTCTTCGTCCTGTTTGTTCTCTCACTCCCCGCCAGGTCGACCAGCGACAGCTGACTCACAACCACGTACTCCGGGTCCTGCAACAGTGTCAGGGAGTCAGGGGCGTACCACATGTAAACTAGTGTGTCCGATACGCATACAGCCTGAGAATGTATGCATGCTTACAAGTTATGCGTGTGATGAGGGGGCAAAACAAAATCATGGGTTTGATGTGAGTTGCAGCAGTATCATGGCGGGGGACACCAGAAATGGGCTTCACACATTGTACCAATGTTGGGAATCGAACCCGGGTCTTTGGCGTGACGAGCGAACGCTTTAACCACTTGGCTACCCGACCGCCCCTCATGGGTTTGAACTGGTCCCCAGCACTTACAGGGATAGATTAAACAACCAGTTTGCTCCTTTAAAAAGTTACTGGCCCTTCAGTTCTTCAAACTAACAGGCCTACAACTCAAAGGTGGAGGCCACAATGTTGCCACCTGTCAGGGATCTATGAAATTGAGAACTCCTCAACCCTGAAACGTTTGTTCATGGCGATTTATGAGCAAATAAAGTTGTTACAAAATAGCTTCCTGTTGTCATTCTACTGACATGATCCAATAAAAACATTAAACATACACGGAGAAGGGGTGAAATTTAGACTAGCTAGATGAACCATCTACTTTAAGTTTCAGCAAGCCCTTTGTAATTTTTACTGGCCACGGGCCAATGGGCTAATAGGAAAGCAGTTATATTGACCCCTGACTTATACTGGTAGTTAGAAATGACTACAGGTCAACTCAGTGACTTGGTTGTTTGTGTAACATCATACCCAAATTGTATCTAATTGTTTTTATTCTTTTCCTACCTAAAAATATTTGAACACAAGAAAAACAAAAACTGGCCTTAGTTCTATAGTGTTTGAATATGGCCAAACCACTCAACTGAGACCACAATGTCTAAAGGTTTCTTTCATGAGCCACATAACAATTTCTGTAACATTTTGAGTAGATCAGAAAAAACATTTGTTCTGAGGATGAGCTTGGCTGTTTTCTTAATAAAACGTCAAGATGATCAATTGTCAGGGTAAGATCACTTTGCAGAATGTAAAAATGTACGCAAATCGCATATAATAGGGACAACATCAGGACGGTCATCAACACTTTGGTGCTGAGTGAGGAAAAACAAATTACCTGGAGAATATCCCCTCCCCGTGGGTCGACCGGTGCCTGCACAAGTCGGATGTTGAAGACACTGTGGCTACGACTAGACTCAGCATTCAGCGCTGTGTGTGCCACCTTCCTCCGCTTCTGACCTGAAACACCACAGTTACATCCAGATTCATCTTCATGTCTATCCTTCGTGCAGCATGGTTTGTTTGTTGCTGATAATCCAGTGATTAGTATCACAAACATCAATCTACGCAATTGGGATACAATCACATGCATCAACACAGCCAACAAGCCTGACCACCTGATCCCTTTAGGCACCTCTTACGACAAGCATGGGTTTGTGAAGACCTATTCTGACCTGGATCTTCATGGGTATTGTGCCGCATTGACAACATACAACAGTTCTTGCTTCCTTGCCTCCTCCGTGTCTTGGTGGAAAGATATCGGATAGAGAATGCAGTGCTTAACGGACACAAAACATAGCATTCTATGACCCTAAAATTTATGAATGGGTGCATATGTAACCACTGCGAGTACCAGTGTTGGAATGATAGAAATAACTAAATTAAATTTCATCCTTGATTACCCAAAGTATTGGAAATTTCTAATTAATTGTATAGTTATGATACTTATCCTATCTCGCACTATGCATTTTTTCATGTTTCATTCTTCTTCTCCGATCTTTGAGTGGAAACCATCCTCAAACAAGTTTCCAGATTAAAAAAAACACCTCGCCCAAACACTTCCCACCCGTAACCATGGTTACCATCACCAACAATGGCTGAAGCGACAATGTTCTGTGCAGCCTGATCATGTGACGTCCCCAGCTTACTCATTCTTTTTTGAGATTGTGTGAAAACAGTTTTTGAATTGAAGAGAATGTATTTTGTTTTTTTGTTTCTGCATACCTCACGTAGGAAGTTTGCCATTGATAACCAAAAACACCCACAGTTTGTGATCAGTGCAAGACAGACGTCTCTGCACGTGATCACTATCTGAAGTGTCGCGATTTCCGTGGCAGCTGCACAGATAGCAACAGATGTACCAAATGCAATGAACAGTCTGCTGCTGATTTCATAAACGCAAGTGTGACCGTCGGGAAAGTGATCGCAAGGGCTGTTACGATTCACTCGTGTATTCGGTGAATCAAACCGTATCCATTCATGAATTGAATTCGTTATCCGTGGCCACTAGTGTTGAATATTTATGAATATGCAAGCATGTGCATTTACATAAAAATACCCATAAGATTAAGAACATATTATATGCATAGATTTCTTCAAAGACAACACTCTTATACTATTTACTTTGACAGTATTGTGTAACTGGTCATTGTCGCATTTGAGCAGATACTAGTACCTGGATAAGTGCAGTATATAAATGTATAATATATTAACAAAACATGTCAAATAATTTATGTTGTTATAGCTGCTGACTTGTTATTGTATTCTTGAATTAATATTCGTATTCATTACCCTATATTTGTGATACAAATCGTATTCGCCTCAAAGTGTATTCTTTGCAGCCCTAGTGATCACAGATCTAAATCTACTTCAGTGGAACTTGGTCCCTCATCAGCAAAAACATCAAAGAGGACTACTCCTAAGGCCATTATATCAGAATCATAGTGAGATAGGATAGGTTTTAAAAATTTATGTTTTGTGTCGGAGGGACTGACACAATCAGCCACCGAAGCAGATGAAGGATGTGGCCGGGCCATATGTGGCTTGTGGTCTCCATGCATATACCAACAAAACTCTGCATTCTTCAGGGAACTCATCCCTAGTACATGTTACTCTCATAAGTACTTCAACGCAGGCGACTCTCACACAGGTTAAACACTGCTGTGTTTCCACTACCCACCTTTGTACAGGACTTCAAACGCATCTTCTGGGCTTTTCACCTCCACTTCCACACAGTTGTGGACGTACATATTCTCCGTCATGTCCGTACGCAGGATCTTTGACTGTGGCGGTCTGAAAAACAGTTTAACAGGACTTGATTGAAGGAACATGCGTGTCGACATGAAATGTTGTTGCACTAGACACAACCAGATTGCAACCTGGTCCCATATATTTACCAGTGTAAAACTAAAAGCACCCACAGTTTGATGACGTCCAGGCCCCAAAAGCCCGACAAATTACACATTACACATCACACAGGGATTATTGATGCAGTTAGGTAAGAAAAAGCTTAGAGTTATTGACTGTTTGTTTGCTTGCTTATCATGCTTATTGCTTAACACCACACTCAGCAATATTCCAGGAATATGTGATATGTAAATAATCAAGTCTGGACCGCACAATCCAGTGATTGAGATCGTGAACATCGATCTACGCAATTGGTATGGTGGGGATACGATGACATGCATCAACCAAGTCAGCGAGCCTGACCATCCAATCCTGTTAGTCGCGTTTGACAACAAGCATTGCAGAGATGCCAACCCTAATTGAAACTTTGGAGTAATCAGTTGATAAAAAAGTGTGAAAAAGAGTCATGTTAATAGTAACATTATGCAGATTTTTGCTTCAACATTTTCGCTAGGCCTAGTCGTATGTGAAGCATGAGTACACATGCACTGATAAAAGTAATATAGTCGCACAGCATCAGTATTTGACAAATAGGGGGGATATTGCTAAAAAAATGACGCTGCATTTGAATTGTTTCATAGGATTAAACCTTAAATTGAATATGAAAGCAATCCACAAACATCAATAAAATGGATATCAAAATATCAAAAGTACTCGAAAAGTTCAATCCAGACGTTAAAAGTGACATCCATCGGGGCCACATTTCAACAAACACGTGTTTGAAATAACTGTGGTAATTCAATATTACTTTTACTTTTGAAAGCATTTAATTCAAGCTGTTGACTGCATGATCGGTCACTTGTATTTCACTAGCCAATTTCAGCAAAAAAATATGTTTTTCCAAAACTTAGTTTGGAATCCTGGATAAATGCATGAACACTACTCAAAGGCCTATTCAGTCCAGTAAAGACACACATTAAAAAATGTATGGTTCTTTTTCAAATTTGATAAGAGTTTTGAAGATCGAGGACTTACTTATAGCCGGTGATTGGATCATATGGGAGTTCTTCCAGTAGGTCGTAGACGAAGTTGTTGTAGATCTCAATGTAGGAGACGAACACACCGTAGTTATTGTCTTGTTCTATGTTGCCAACTTTGGACGGGTCTCGGTTCCGGCCGCTATCCCCCCCAAACGCCACCCTCTCACTGGGGAGAAAAGGCACACTGCTTCACAGACCACTGAGTACCATTGTCTCATGATCAATCTCATCTCAAAAATGTTTGTTAACTTAAATACATGACTTATTCCTTTGAAATAAATATTTGCCAATTCATGTCAGTTGGGAGAAAGACATTATGTGTTTTTAGATTTGCAGGTGTAATGTAACTATTTGATGCCCATTTGAAACATCTGGCGGGTCATTCCAACCCCAGGACCATAGCCGATCGATCGATACCATATTTGTTTGTTTGTTTGTTTGTTTGTTTGTCTCACTCAGCAATATTCCAGCTATATGATGGCGGCCTGTAAATAATCGAGTCTGGACCAGACAATCCAGTGATTGACATCATGAGCATCAATCCACGCAACTGAGATACGATGACATACATCAACCAAGTCAGGGAGTCTGACCACCCGATCTCGTTAGTCGCCTTTTACGACAAGCATGAGT
The DNA here is from genome assembly GCF_023055435.1 of Haliotis rufescens. Taxonomy (NCBI): domain Eukaryota; kingdom Metazoa; phylum Mollusca; class Gastropoda; order Lepetellida; family Haliotidae; genus Haliotis; species Haliotis rufescens. The sequence goes on along the minus strand of NW_025963824.1, from coordinate 27,684,825 downwards.
TGCTGAAGACATATTCTACCCTGGATCTTCACGGGTGGATTGATATCACGAACAAGGATCCATACCGTAGGGTATGATGCCTAGCAATCAACCAAAGCCACCGTATCTGACCACCTGTTTAATTGGGTTGCGTCTTATGACCAGCATAGGTTGCCGGGGGTCTATTTGAACCCAGGATTCCCACACCGTAGGGTACACATGCCTAGCGATCAAACAAAGCCACCGAATCTGACCACCTGTTTAATTGGGTTGCGTCTTATGACCAGCATAGGTTGCCGGGGGTCTATTTGAACCCAGGATTCCTCTGTATCACACCCACACATGCCATCTTCCAGAGGCAAGGGAGTTAACTGAAGATAAAAGACCAGTTTCTACCTGCCGAAATAGGCTGGAATTACAGAGTTACATTGTGGCTGGACGAACGAACTAGACATCCGCTTCGTAAACAACATGGATTTCAAGGTGCATATTTTAGTCAAATGCAGGATTTGCACTGGGAATGGACAGATATTTTTACCAAATGTTTTCATGTTTTTAATTATGGTGCTCAAAGACCTGTTTGCAGACACAGATTCACAAATGCTAGCTTCTCACGTGTGTCTGGGGGTAGATGGGGTCTTGGGCGTGGTCAGACCGGGAAGGATCTCTCTTCTTTGGCGTTCCATCATGGCGTCGGCCTCTGTGCACACTTCAAATGCGTTCATCTTGTCTGGTCGGAATATCTGCCCCAAAACACATAAATATAGGACTTTTCTTTCTCCTGTACATGCTGTAGCTATTCTTAAGATGTGGAAACACTAAAATATTTTCATTCAAACTTCAAGTGAGAATAGCACATTGTTAGGAACGATGCATGATTTAGAATCTCCGGAAACCATAATTACTTCATACAAGTAAATAGCCTAAATATGAAACAAATAGCCTAAACACAAAAGAAACAAATGTCTTCAATATTCTGGGTAAGCACCCACAGACGGTAGAAGTAAATTATAACAGGACATTTGTCTGAACAAAAAAAAAAATTCCAACCTTGATAACATTGACAAAACCTGTCTTTAAATTTTGTTTCAGTCTGTGAAGCTTAGCCAATAGTCAATATTAGGGGTGACTATTGGTCTGGAAATCACTATTGCGATAACTATTCATATTGCAAGCAACTATTGCGATAAATATCAATAGTTTTCAGTGTATCATTTTAGATGGATTTTAGAGTTGAATTAAACACTTTCGGCATCCAACACGTTTCTTGTCAAGCTTGTTATTTTCTTTAACTTAGCCAAAAGGCTTCCAAACACTCGATTTTCCACCCAAGTTTGTCACAAACTCCACTTGACTGCCCTCCGCCATTTTACTTTAAAAGTTTAAGAAAGACCGATTGCTAAGCTTCAAGGGCAGTTAACTCTAATCCTCACTCGGCTGCGTTTGAGAGCATGTTTCGGTGACTCAATCGCATGCAATGGAAATTACAAGCGAAACTATCAATATTCATATCTGAAATCGACACTATTGATCGGAAACTGATTCAACAATCAATTTATTGACAATAGCAGTATATCGATATTTGGATTTATCATGACACCCCTAGTCATTATGGTCAGAATAAAATCTGAAAATTATGCCAAAGGTTAGGTTTGTATGCTACTCAAAACCATGCCACATAACTCTAGTACTATGGAAGAATGGGGTATTCTTTAACTTCTTTTGAATAGCATATAGTAAAGGGTTCCTTGGCACCGGCTGGAAGTGTGGTTCCTGTTAACGTACATATTTCTTGGCCTGGTAGCCCTCAATGCTATTGAAGAGAACGTCCAGACATCGTGGCAGAATACCCTGGTCTTGGGGGCTGCCTGTCATGGTGAACGTCTTCCCTGACGATGTGATGCCATATGTGAACAGGAGGCCTGAAAGTAAACCAAATGTTGAGTTGCGTAAGCAATGCTTAACAGTGAGTGAGAGAGTGGTTTATCACTACCCCAGGGTTTCCTATAAAGGCTGTATCGGCAAATGTACGTAAAACAATATGCACGATACGGTGGGGGATAATTTAGAATACGTATCAGATACTCGTTGCAGCATACATGTAATGGTCTAACATTCATTTATAGACACATTTCCCAAAATATATATTCTGATTTCAAGCAGCGTATTTTCTTGAGAATAGTGCACAATTTTTTCAAAAAGAACAGCTGTGTAAAGTGGGTGCACATGAAACATGCCATAATGAGTTTCAATGTTTTTTACGCCAACGCAAAGACATTACTATGATTACTTTGAGCATGTAACACCCAAATATTATTCTAATACCGTATTAGACGTAATAAGCGCCTAGGGAGCTCTCAAAATTAGAAATAGGGGGCTCTTATTAGAATATTATTTTGGTGAAAAAAACAGAGTTAAAAGATAAATTTCGTCGTTTATGCTGACAGCCTAAAATGTTTATATACGACATATATTTTTCCAGAATTTATTTGCCCATAATTAAGGGTGCATGTTACACACGAGTGCGTATAATACGTGAATAAATAAGTCCAGTGTACATTGATCAATCGAAAGGGGTGCTAATTGGGTTTGTTCGCTATCCAATATATTAGCAAATATCGCCGTGGGCGCTTATTAGAGCGGGGCGCTTTTTCACGTCGAATACAGGACTCTAATTCCCCCCCCCCACCAAAAGAAATAATGAAAAAAGTATTATTTATTTATTGTTTAACCTGTTTACACGTGACAGAGACCATGGACTCTTCTCAGCACACTAAGTGTACTCTAGTTTACTCCTATATTAAAATAACAAGGAGTACATCCTCCTGATGCTGAAAAATTATCTGGAGCTTTGCATTATTTTATTGCCATTTGGGCATGTTTACGGACATCTGTTCAGGCTTAGGGCCACTGAGCCTCAGCCTCTCAGCAGGTCCACATAAAACCATGCTCCATGAAATGGAAGGATTAACTAAACAATAATGTGGAATTCTTATAAAGGAGACTAGCCAGTCACAGTACATACCATTCTTGCCATGGATCAGGTCCTCTATGAGAGGCAGGGCCACATAGTCGTAGATGGCTTTCTGGGAGGTGTATTCGTCAAATATGTGCTGGAACGTGTACTGTATCTGGGGTAGAAAGTAGGGCAAGTTGTACATGCAGAATACTGGTAGACTTTTACTATTGCAAGGACATTACAGATATTTCAAGGTTAACCAAAAGAAACAGTTGTATTAACACAACTATACTATAGGCAATTCCCTTGTATTCTTTGTTGTTGTGAGAATGTTAATCAGAATTGGGTTCAGAAAGAGAATGATATTAATAATCAGCCTGACTCTAAAGACTGTTGTTTTGCATGCTAAATTCGGTTCTGGTTCTGCCTTTTATGAGTTTCACTTTCCAAAACCCGGACATTTCTTTCTGATATAGTGCGTACAATGTACTGATTCCTGAAAAGTAGCGTCTCGATCCGTCTAGTGTTGTTTATCACCGCACTCAGCAATATTCCAGCTACATGACGGCAGGAAGTAAATATTCTAGTTTGGACCAGACAATCCAGGGATTTGATATTGTGAACAACGTTCTTCATTTTCAGGTTACGAGGACACGCTATCAACCAGATCTCCGAGCCTTACCACCTGATGCATTTGGTCGCCTCTGACGACCTGCCCAGGTCTATTCTGCCCTATTCTAACCAGGCATCCAAGGCCAAACACATAATAATGAATAACGAAGCTATTGTTTTTGATCACAAAGAAACTGAAACATTTGAGTTTCCAAATAGAGATCTATTAAATTTATCAAAACTATTTCAAACTATTTCAGAGCTTCTCACCAGATAATGTTGCTAAACTAAATAATATTTTTATTACATAAATTAATTATGGTTTAATCAAGTTGGTTCAATTTCAGAATCATTGTTACCCCAGAGAGAGTTGGATTTAACACTACCCTGACCAATACTTCTGTCATAGCACAGAGTCTCAACTTGATGTGGGAGGAAAGTCCGGATGATTACCACTTTGGTTTATATTTTTATTTCTTTTAACACCGCACTCAGCAATATTCCAGCTATATCACGCCTGTCTGAAAATAATTGCACCTGGACCAGACAATCCAGTGACTGACATCACGAGCATCAATCTACACAATTGGGATACGATGACATGCATCAGCCAAGTCAGCGAGCCTGACAATCCGATCCCATTAGTCGCCTCTTACGACAAGCATAGTCACCTTTTACGGCAAGCATGGGTTGCTGAAGACCTATTCTACCCCGGATCTTCACGGGTTTCCACTTTGGTGAAACCCATGACCACAGGAATGGTGCAAACCTAGGTACATAATCTGGGATCATACGTTTCTGGCACTACAAAGGGACTTAACTCTGCACTGTGAATTGCAGTGCCTAACACAACTGTTGGCGTTTAATTTAAAATTGAATGTTTTACTTTTTAAATGAAAATGCTCTAAAGCATTAGGCCATAGCACATGTTGCGCTTAATAGAATGATCAAATATTCCTCATCTAGACACAAGATGAAATGCTGAAAAGCACCAGCACAAAATTAGTAGATTAAAAAAAAGTAAAAAATGCAAACAACTAACACTCACTAGAGCAACTATATACACAAAGACACAAATCTCTAAATCTAAGAAAACCACCAAACTAGCGTTGATCTAAAGCACAGCACACAGAACATCACCAACATGCATATTTATCCTAGTAAATCTGCATCATGTTGTCTGATAAATAATTCAGCCTTATCATGCAGCCGGAAAAAAACAAATAAAATACGAGCAAATATCAGTCATGTTAAATATGTGAAAAGATCTAGACACTAGGTTGGGAAAAACAGGTTTGATTCTTGCATTTAATTTTCAAAATCATATCAGCCTAAGAATTATTCCAGACATAAAACATATTTACAACACAAAGTTAAAAGTTCAGGGTTGAATTGATACAATTTCAGTCTGTAATGCTTTCTGAATTAAAAACAAACACTTTTATCATTTAGGCCAACTTTCCATGAACTATTCTTAAAACTTTATCAACAGCTTTCGACACTCATCCGGGGGATGTGAAAAGATGGAAGGACTAGTGTTCTGCCAAAATCAAGTACCATTTTTTTCACATGAGTGAGTATGGTTTACGCCACTTGTAGCAATATTCCAGCAATATCACGACGGGGGACACCAGAAATGGGCTTCACACATTGTATACATGTTGGGAATTTAACCTGGGTCTTTGGCGTGACGAGCCGCCCCTTTTTTCACATGAATCAATACTTAATGCCAATAGCTAAAACAAGCAACAAGCTGTTTGGATACAACTGTGCCTACCACTACTCCATACTGCTGTTGGAGATCTATATCAAGATCCTAAAACCAAAACTGAACATATACGCGGTGTCAGATCTGTTCTCTTGCTCCTGTCTAGGACTTTAACTGTCATCCAAAATGTCCTAAAGATTTTTCAAATTGGTTATGATAAGGGCTGCAACGAATACACTATGAGGCGCATACGATATGTATCACGTATATATTCGAATATCACAAATTCAATTCATGAAGAGATGCAGTTCAATTCACTGAATACGCAAGTGAATCGTAACAGCCCTAGTAATGACACATAAGAATATCCTATCAAAATTGGATAACATCATGAAAATTGTCTACTGCCATTTGTCAGGAGCCAAATCACCAAACTTACTACAAAAATTTCATTTCTATAACCACACAGCATGCTGTATCTTTGGTCTACCAGTGCTCCCATTTATCGGTAATTACCAGTCTTTAACCGGTAAAATTCGGCTTGGACCGGTTATTCATGTCACTGCCAGTCCCTGTGGACCGGCAAATAAAGTACCTTCTAAATCTTTGTTGTTGAACATATCATCGGCGATATTCATAGCATATTTTTCTAACGAAGTCAGCTTGTCTGTTACCATCAGGGTTTCCCCTTGTCTAGTTTTAGTGCAAGGAAATAACATTTCCCTTAGCTTCAAGATTAAATATATATTTGTAGTGACTTAGTCTCGAAAAATTGTAAAAAAAAAAGAAGGAAATTGTGACTGAACTTTGTGTGGATGACTTGTAGATCTAACTAAGTTACTTCAGCATGTTCAGAGATGACGGCATTACTTCTTTAAATATGATGTTGAAAGAATTAAAGCCAGTTAATTTTCACGTCTTTTTTGGGGGGGGGGAAGGGTGTAAGCTGGGACTGACAAAAATTAGGGGGACTGGTAATTTTAAGAGTTGAAAGTCCACTAGGACTGGCATTTTCAAAGCCAGCGGGAACGCTGTCTACATTCACACACTCGGAATGTTCCCATCAACAACACTTCACAACAAGCTCCTACCTCCTTGGCTTGTCCGTTCCTATTAACAGCGGTCTACAAAGGCAGAAAACACAAGTTAGAACAACATGCACAAAGCAACTAAGGTACAACAACCACACTGGACAACCTGGTCTAGGAAGCAAGAAAAAGAATGCAAAACAATGTACAGATTGAGACAGTTTTCATTCACAGCTAAATTTGAGATATTTGAACACACACGATGCCAGGGCTACAGATGAACTCCGTATATGCGTTAAATACCCCCCCCCCATAATATTCAAAACCCAATTACCTTTAATTAACTTGCGTACAGAAACACAAGCATTAAATGAAAAACTCAAATGTATAAAAACAGTATGTGTAATACCCAATGAAGCTTTTTCAGCATATATCCAATGGAGCTAATTTCCGAAACAAACTTACAAGCTAATTTACTTTTCGAGTCAAACTTTTAGTTAGAACCCTTACATACATGAAACATTATTTTATTTTTTTTGAAATATCGAAATGTTAGCTCATTTTGAGAAAAACCAAATGGAGTGATGAATGGATGAGTGAAAAAATATTGGTTACCCAATGAAAAATGTAATAACCCAATTAAAATAAAAACCTTCATCTCAATTGCTCAAAAGGTTATCTGGAGCTCTGCAATGCCATTTAGAAAGTGGTCAAATGTAACAAATGTTACAGATTCTCATACTTTTTGGGGTTGAGTCCTGTCCGGGATTCGAACCCACACTGCCAGAGTGCCAGCACACAAAGTCAGCGATCTAACCCACACAGCTACCGACGCTTCCACAAAACTGAAAGTCCGACAACTGGCAGTCTTGATTACATACTTTGTGCACCCCTCTGACAAGTGTAAATTGGCACGGCTCCCATAAGCAATAAACACACACGTCAATCAGAAAGTGTTCAAATGTAACAAATATTATATTTTCTAAGTAAAGTACAGATTCTCATACGTGATCTAGACTACCAGTTGTCAGACTTTCATTTTTTGTGGAAGCCTGATAGTCTGAAATGAGCTGTGGACTATGAAATCTTTCTCAGGTTATTTTCGGCAAATATCTTAAATACCCCAAAACCTCAGAAAAGAAAGATCTCTTTCAAAAACAATCTAAAACAAAATCCAGAAACTTTCTGTAGATTCTCATGTTTTAAGTATAGTTTTGGCAGACTTTTGAATTTTTTTGCTGTTTTATTCAAGAGCAGAAACAGATAAAGGTAAAAAAAAAAGGTGTTCAATTAATATTCACCCTCTCGGAAAAAGAAATTATTATTGTTAAATGTCAAGTGTTTTGTGAGTATGCATTCACCATGTGAAAAGTATCCAAAAAGAAACATTAAAGTCTCACCCAGCATCTTACAACATGAAATCTACAGAAGACTCTAAGATGAACATGAACCTAGTGAATGAATCCAACTACAACTAGTACAAGCCACACCAAGCAAACTGAAGCAGACTAAATCTAGTTCATGCCAGACACGGGGGCACCGACTTACTGCTTCCATATCCCATTGGCGTCTCCCCATGTACAGCTGAAAGTTAACTCACATATAAAATCCTCAAATAGGAATATACCACTGTAAAATTACTTTTCCTCAGAATTTTTATTTAAACTTTTAGAAATATTTTGATACTTTTGTTTATCTGTTATCATGATCAGCTTTAACATGTTCAGCTTGTTCTAATCACATACAAGATCCTAATCACTTTACTTTGTTGTTTGACACAGTAATATGCAGCTACATTACAAGTTAGAGCAGTCTGGAAATAATTGAATCTGGACCAGACAAACCAGTGATTGATATCATGAGCAACACTCCACAGTCAGTGATACGATTACACGCAATCAACCAAGTCAGAGAGTATGACCACTCAATCCACAAAGTGGCCCAGTAAGAAATGCACAGGTTGTCGGAGACCTACCGTATATCGCCATCTATAAAGCAACCCCAAGTATAAGACGACCCCCCTGTACTTTAAAATCGATGCTAATTTATATACCGTCTATAAAGCGAATTGGAATGAAGCCGCAGCGTATACACAATCCCCACATTTGCAATAAAAACGTGTTTGTCTTCCGCAGAAAAAAATTACATCGTTTAACTTTAGCGATCAGGGAAACGAACAGATCATAACAATTAAACTTTATTCAATACAAATTTAAAAGTTGAGATAAAAAAAACACTAGGCATGATCATTTACCGAATAAATTGTATTTCCTGTTCTGAAAGGCATTGTTTTATATGAAGATATTAAGATTACCGTTTGTATTTTCTTGTAAAGGTAAGTCCAGATATATAATGAACTGTTTTTATAACCAGACAGTGTAATTACATGATTAGTTTGCGTACTTCATTATGGATTTGTTGACATGGTATTTACGGTGTTACGTGCTCTCAGTTATGTCTGTTTTGGGGGGAAAAACATCAAAACTCTTCAACCCTGTGTATAAAGACGACACCCCCTTGAAAGCCCCCTAATTCAAGATATTAAAAAAACGCCTTATACACAGCAATATACGGTATTCTAACCCTTCATCAGCAACAACTGGGACAAACTGATCCTCAATAAGCACAGTCACACATTGTGTCCGCCGACTCCCCGTCTTCATTTTTGTATTCAGGCCGATGAAGATCCGGGTTAGAACTGTTCCTCATCAACCCATGCTTGTCTCCCCAGTGAAGATCAAGGTTAGAATTGATCTTCAGGAACCTATGCTTGTCGGAAGAGGTGACTAACGGGATCTGGTAGTCAGACTCGCTTACTTGGTTGATGCATGTCATCGCATCCCAATTGCATGGATTGATACTCATGGTGTCAGTCACTGGATTATCTGGTCCAAACTTGATTATTTACAGACCGCTGTCTCATAGATGGAATATTGCAGGAGTATGGCATTAAACAACAAATAAAATACTGTCTTCACTTACATATCTTGAGGGAAAAATGGATGAGATGCCAGAGATCAAATAATAAATTGGCTTTCAAAAGTGAGTCAGTAAGTTTGGGTTTATCGTCGCATGAACAGTATTTCAGTGATATTACGGCATGTCAGCTTAACTCTTTCAACACCAGTCAACCAGAAGTGTTTACTGCTGGGACACCGAGTTCCCAGAGACTCTTGTGTGATAGATGAAGCCAACATTTATCAAAGAAAATACCTGCTTGTAAAATATATTTGCTACTACATGTTATACACCATTTGAAAGGTCTGATCCTATGGTTTATAAATTTGAAAGTTATATTTTTCAAATTATTTAAAATAATGCATTTACAACTTAATTAAATTCGTTGTAATAAAAAATGTACGCTAACACGTTGTTAACATCCAGATTAAGGACCAAGGAAGCGAAAACTTGACGATTTTCGGCAAATATATGATTTCATAATATCCACGTACCTATTTCTGTTTTATTTTCATTGTTTACGTAATTGGAAAATCATTTTAAAAAGAATTATAAATAGTTTCTGTCATCACCCATTTCACGATAACAGCGACTGTCCGCTCAGTAAAATGAAGAAATACCCCCGTTTTCGAGGTTTCGTATGAATAACACGTTCGTCGAAGAATGGCATATGACACATCGCTGGAAAGCTTATTCCTTCATCTACACGCTCGTAACATCGACTGGTTTTTTTTCGTAGTTATAACAAGCGATTTCATTGGATTAAAATTGGTTTCTAATGACGCTTTCTTGCTGAAATCTGCTACAAGTTTCGTGATTGGTCAATTTTGAGCACGTGACCTAAGGCAGCCAATCAAATTACAGCTGTGATACCAAGCTCGTGTTCGATAAATTACAGAAGTTTGCGAAAGAATTTTGTTAAATCGTGTTATTCTGAACGTTTTGAGCAGGAAATCACGATATATATTATAAATATGGAACTTCGTGAATGTATCGTGCTAGGTTACGAGCTGTGACAAAGATTTTTCATGCATATATTTTTGCATTAAACATCGTGTCCGAGCCGAGAATTCAAGGCGACGAAAGCCGAGATGTCATTTGACTTACATTACACGCGATCGAACGAAAAGATGGAAATAATAACTTAGATGTAAGTTTGATTACTTTTAGATATATTTTTGTTGATTTTATTTATTACTTTGTATAATATATTTAAAGATTTGTTTAAAACGTCTTTATTTTCCTCTTTGACGTGTTCGATGTGGACCCGTTGTCGAAATGTGTGTCCGAGAATTTTATTTTCAATAACATCGCGAGAAATAGTGAATAATTTTTTAATTTAACGATAAAAAATGTTAAATTGAAATGGAATATGTATTTCAGACATTGTGAAATGTGATAGATTTAATAAATGAATGACATTACAGGTAGGTCCATAAAAATATATACTATTTTGACGTGACTACGGCTTGGCCGGATAACCGGCCTGCGGTGTCTGGGGACTCGATGCTTCTTGGCCGGATAACCGGCCTACGGTGTTGAAAGAGTTAATGTGGGGGGTAATGAGAGGTGATTCAGGTCTCAGACAATTACCACTTCGGTGAAACCCAGGAGCACGGGTATGGTGCTGACAATTCTCGAAACAATCACTGCGGGCCAGCATTTGAACATAGGTTCTGGTTTGCCCAAGGGACACAACTCTGTGCATGGAATTGCTGCACCTTAGACAACTGGGCCACCCATGCCCCCTACACTGGCCTGAAGATATTATAAATAACAACGAGTTAATATGTGACCCCTATGGAGTAGACAGATTTACACTCTTAAGAGGTATCGCATCAGTGTATGAGAACTGCTTTTTTGTGCTCTTGAAAACTACTTCTACTGTGCAAAGGTAATACTAATAACTCCAAACCTGCTGAAAGCATTCACTGACTGAAGACCGTATACTAAAGTTGGAAAAACACTTCAAACAGCCATTTAGAAAAGGCATGCATCCGCAGTGAAACTTTGCTACCTGTGCGTGCCATGCCCACTTACCTCGGATGGGGTCAGCTCCACAACTTTATTATTCAAGACTTTGACACATAGTGGTTCCTCTGGATTTTCCAAGGGCCGAATACGACAATATACCTGAAATAGTCCAAGGTGTAACCGTGGTAACATGTGTCGTTACCGGTAGTCCAACTGATTTTATTATTGGTTATTACTGAGGAGAGTTAATTGGTACATTTTCACAGTATACGCGACCCAACTTACTATTCAGGGTATGCAATATAACTGGTATACTTGTAGTATAGTGTAGTATACTGCAAAATGGCCATCAGCATTATACTCTTGCGTCTCAATATTTACAAATAAGGCCACAGAAGAATTAATGAATAATTATATAAATCATACTATCTAGAGTCATTTGGATGGACTGGGTTCTTGTCTAAACCATGTCAACAGCACACGCTTCACACTGTTTTCATTAACGTTCCATGTTGATGATGTAATAGATAGTCTCAATTATCCAGTCTACCATTTCGCAATCTCAAGTCTGGATTATTGATACAATCTATGCCATCTATAAGCCATTCCAGAATGTTCTTATCAGGTTTAAAAAATTTATCGAGAATACTTCAAAGTATGTTTCGAAGAGTAGGGGCCAGTTTGAAACTAGTGTCGTAAAGCTCGAGAAGGCTGCCTTCTGATTGGCCAATGTCGATTTCTTGTCAGTCATTTCATTGGTCGGTCAAAATTTGCGAAAGGTCATTCTGACGTGACCCGTAATGGGACGTCCTCAGATCTTTGTTTAGCGGTAGCGAAAACTAAGATCTGATTTTAATGAGTATGCATTGAGTGACATCCGGTCCAGAACGAAATGTTTGAAGGCTTGCTTCTTTAACATGTTTAAGGGTGCCCACCTCATGTCAGCTTTCAGTGCCTGTCATAAGTCTGTGTGAAGTACCTTTTATGTCGTTAACAAACTGCTTGAGCATATACAGCCCTCTTAGTTCATTTTTTTGTTAGGGAGCCAAGCGGCTCCTACATGAATATTTTAGGAACCAAACTATATCTTAAACAGATATTGTTGCCAGTTATGTTTACTTTTAGGTAGTGGCGAGCAGTAGATAAAATTAGGTCGCCCATCATAGATTTCAGTCGTGTTTGGGCACCAAAATGGTCGGTACTTAGTGAGAGGGCAGATATATATCGCAATATTTTGTTTAACAGCTGTCGTGTGATGGTTCCTGACTTCTGATCAACACCCCACTCAAAACACTGGACTATGTCACTTCACACAATATCTTTGCTAAGACCAAACAGTTTGCGTTTTGTCTTGTCATGGTAGAATGGAGATAACATACCGTGGTTTCAATGAAGAACTAGGTTGCCTGTAGATTTAACCGTGCTAAATTTAACAGTTGACGTTTATCTCCTATTTACAATTTACGAGGTCAAGGGTCAACTTTCAACCAACCTCAACTGGATCAAACTGTTGAGTCCCATTTCTCTTCCGAGGGGTCTTTCCTCTCCTGCAAGAAAAAAATAGAATTGAAGGTTGATTACAAAACACAAATTTAATTGAGTGAGTGAATTCGGTTTTACGCCGCTTGTAGCAATATTCCAGCAATATCACGGCAGGGGACACCAGAAATGGGCTTCACACATTGTACCCAAGTCGGGAATTGAACCCGGGTCTTCCGCGTGACAAGCAAAGGCCTTAACCATTAGGCTACCCGTCCGCCCCCACAAATTTAAGGGGCATCCCACTTTGTCAATTTTCTAAGCACCAATGCACTTCTTATGGCAATGATGGTGTGGGGACATTTTTTCAGGGACATGAGCTTTATCGCCCTATTTTTCAAATAGTGATCCTGTCGCGTGGGGCTTTATTAGTAGCATCAAACATGGTGGATAGGTGTCTGGTATAATGTGTGCAGCGCGTGTACGGTAAACAATTCCTGGTTGAAATTTCTGCACAACTCATGAGACCTACAGCGGGTACCTGGTTAGGGTCAGGTACCTGGTTAGTAAATTTGGACTTGTCCCAGAGGTTTCATGAATTTTAGTGAATGTATTAGGTCCCTTTTGTCTACTTGTCATGTATAGGTCAGTGCAGGTTTATATGTGTATTAAATTCGTCACTGTCAAGAGCAACTTGCCGAATCTATTATTATCTGCATTGATGTGAACAACTGGTACTAAACGACAAACACATGCAATCGTATCAATATTTATTTACCGATGACACAGAAAGATATACTTGTCATCAAAATCAACAATCACAAATGTAGATCTAGTCAGAGTTAGGAAATCCCCTAAAACGTGTCAAGACGATTTGTGTCACAAAGTCTTCCCGTTTTTTCCCCATTCATGTCCGACAATATCGTCAATTGTTTGAACTTTTCGTTTACAAAAGTGACAATCGCGGTCTTGGGAAGACCACATCTTGAAAGTAAAGCATCTTGCATCTCAATCTAAATTCTAATACTCACTGTGGCTTCATTTTCATGGAAATAACGTGATTTCTTTCTTCAAAACAGTACAATTACCTGAAAGCCATTACCCAAACAATACCAGAGCGGCTAGATTTCCGGGGTTTGAATTTGCTGCGCAGAGGCTCAAGCAGCCAATGAAATCGCGCCCACTAGCGCCACTGTAATTCAGAATTACCTCCTCTTGAGTCGCTCCCATACCATACGAGTACAAATGTCCTGTTTTGTTGGTGTTCGGGGGTCCTCAAAATAAACTCGCTTCATATTTGTTGATAGTTGCTTCTTGAACGTTATCTTGATAATCCAAAATGGCTGACAGAAAGTTATTTCACGTGTATATTTTCGATGATGCAGGTGAAATCATTCGTGCATGAGCACATTCCAAAAATATGTCCTTTGACATTTCACTTTTATATATAGTTATTCGTATCTAAAGTAGACGGTTTTTAAAAATTAACATCTTTGTTGAAAATTACAAAAGGATGAAAATTTAATAGATATATATAATTATTCACAACTACAGGGCGAGAACGCCAAAGTTAGACGTTTTATGGCGTATAAAATTAAGCATGAAAATATGTGCGCGAGCAGAATTATTTTGATCATCATAAAATGAATTATTAGATATTCAAATGAGTGGTTTTGGTATATACTGTAATGAACTGGTTATTATAGTTATGTAACGCCCTTGCGTGTTAATAGCAAACAAAGAAAGTTTCGGTTATTTTATGTACCGAAAAAAATGATAATCCCCAAGAAATCAGTGATCTGCCTAGATCTATAAGTATATATCCTCAAGCAACCTAATTTCGGACCTCAGCATAAAATCTGTTTTTGGTGGTTGTGAATAGATTCCTTGGAACACTTCAGCTGGGTTTCGTTCAATATGAAACACTTCTGTCAGAGTGGGAATGTGTGATTTTACGCCGCTTTTAGCAATATTACGGCGTGGGATACCAGAAACGGGCTTCACACATTGTACCCTTGTGGGGAATCGAACCCGGGTCTTGGGCGAGGCGAGCGAACGATTTAACCACTAGGCTACCCGACCGTCCCAGTCAGTCAGAAGGAACAATGTCGGTATGTCATATAGTCGTGTAATAAAACTGCCCCTTTAGCAAAGAATGAGTGTGTTTTTTTAATTCCGACAATAGATGCGATATTTTCATTCAACTTGAGATAATATCGATGTTCTGTTACGCTGATGTCTGAAATACTATCAACAACAACAAAATCAAATTATCCTCATAGCTTATCCTCTGAGAGAAAAAAATTTAAAAATCAATTTTATTGTAAGTGATTTGAGTTTAACAGTATTCAAGCCACGACGTGTCAGCTTGGGAGGAAAGCCCGAAGTGATGCAGGTCTCAGACGTTTACCACTTCGGTGAAACCCACGAGCAAAGGGTATGGTGCTGACTAATAAAGAAACATAATCCTGTCGAACTAGGATTCGAACCCTCGATCATAGGTTTCTGACCTGCCCAAGGGACGTAACTCTACGGTGAACTGCGGCGTCTTAAGGGGCATTCACACGGTACAACTAGTTGTATACAATTTGTTGCATGCAACACATTGCACCGTGTGAACGGGTAATTCTGTCCAACTTTTGACGTATGCAACTAGTTGTACCGTGTGAATGCCCCTTTAGACGACTTGGGAGGCTCAATTTATTGTGGATTGTACATATATCACTCATATATGGTCGATGATGTATTCGTTAACCCCATCCCATTTAAATATTTACATGACTTGTACAACTTTCTCAAACATTAATTTACTTTATAAATATCTAATAATTCTTCCATTTAATAAAACAGTGCGGCTAGTTGTCTTTACCTAAGTTTCTCACTCGGGTTAATTTTACGAAGTAATTAAGGAGTACTATTGGTCCGGAAATCTATAACCTGTATTTTCTCAGTATTTCTGTGTTAAGTCGCGTGACCGATCATGCATACTGGACTGTACAAAGGATCAAAGGGATGTCTGGAGTGAAACGGGAAATTGATTACATCATATGGTCAGTGTCAAATTACCCGCGAACTCCGGTGCAACGCACGCAACGTGCCTCTCCGAGCGAGTAGTGTTTTGATTGGGATTAAGACATGGGTGTTAGGAGTTTCATAAACACCATCGCTCTCTGGCCTTGAGTGACATCTGTCAATCAGGTCGTACAAATATATTAAGGCGTAATTACACTTAATTGGTGTCAAAATATTATTCTGTTAAAATCCCCAATATTAGTGACTTAGAAATAAATAGTTATATTTGATCTGCAAACATTGTTGTTATCTAATTCATGAAACGAATGTTAATTTCATCTGCGAAACAAATTTAAACCAATATTTTAGCGAGTTTTCTCAATAATCCAGTCAAGGGAATGTACTGTGTGCGTACATGACTGCATGATTTAGTCTTCATTTCAAAAGTACATTATTTATCTCATCTTATCACCATCATACCCTGTCATCATAGCTTTTTTTTTAGTCGCCATGTGCACGTTTGATACTATCTCCCTCACTCACTCACTCCCTCACTCACTCGCTCGCAAATGAAGACCCGAAAACACAATTGTTTCATTATTCAGAGAAGCGGCCCGTAAATCATCTTCAAGTGCACTCAAACACGGCTTTGTTTGACCTGTTTTTAGGATTACCAATATTTTTTCATATCTCTGTCTTCCAAGCCTAAGGGGGCGGTCGGATAGCCTAATGGTTAAAGCGTTCGCTCGTCACGCCGAAGATCCGGGTTCGATTCCCGACATGGGTACAATGTGTGAAGCCCATTTCTGGTGTCCCCCGCCGTGATATTGCTGAAATATTGCTAAAAGCGGCGTAAAACCATACTCACTCACTCCAAGCTTAAGAATAACGTACACCGTTATCCTTTCTTTCTTTCTTTCTGTCTTGTTTGTTGTTTAACGCCACACTCAGCAATATTCCAGCTATATGACAGCAGTCTGTAAATAATCGAGTCTGGACCAGACAAGCCAGTGATTGACATCATGAGCATCAATCCACGCAATTGGGATTGATGACGTAAATTAACCAAGTCAGCGACCCTGACCACCCGATCCCGTTAATCGCCTTTTACGACAAGCATAGTCGCCTTTTACGGCAAGCATGGGTTGCTGAAGACCTATTCTACCCCGGAATCTTCACGGGTCACGCCGTTATCAAGGTGGAGTGACAACAACCAAGTGATGAGAGGTATACATGCATGACATGTTGTGATAAGCAGCAGATTAACATAGGCAACAACAGGTAATAGATAACAAGTAGCATGCAGATAATTGGAGGAAGCCAGATGTACAGTAAGAATAACAAATAGCACACAGGTAATGAAGCACCCGTGTAGTGGAAGCCAGATGTACAAACAGTAAGGATAAAAGGAATTTTGGTTGTTGTCACCCCAGCTTGATAACGGCGTAGACTCTATCTACATCGAGACGTCGCCATATACAATTAACCAGAAGTTGTTATCCATAAAGTTGTAAGTTTTTCTTAATTATTTTCCAACTTCTAGAATGCCAATCAAACAGCCCTCCGAAACAAACGCCGAAAATCTGCTTTCTATTGATGGTAAGTTCATTTATAACATGGGTTAGATTGAAGTAATTGTAAAGTACTGTACGGGTTCATACTTCTCAGCTACTTCTATGAAATATAGTTGTTGTCTTTATTCAGATACATGTTTAAGCTGACTCGACAAAGAATTGTTGGAACTGTCAAATATTTATATGAAATATTGTGTATGGTATGAGGTGGTGAAATGGGGTTTAACACCTCTGCGTTCACGATTATTACACTCACATAGGACCCGTGAAGATAGAATAGGTCTTCAGCAACCCATTCTTGCCGTAAAAGGCGACTATGCTTTGTCTTGTTTGTTTGTTGTTTAACGCCGCACTCAGCAATATTCCAGCTATATGATTGCGGTCTGTAAGTAATTCAGTCTGGAATTATTGCGTGGATCGATGCTCATGATGTCAATCACTGGATTGTCTAGTCCAGACTCGATCATTTACAAACCGCCGTCATATAGCTGAAATATTGCTGAGTGCGGCGTTAAACAACAAACAAACAATATATTCATACTTATGTGTCAATAACTCTGTTAAGTGCGAACCTGACCACCCGATCCCGTTAGTCGCCTCTCACGATAAGCATAGTCGCCTCTTACCATGTTCCCGAGGCAAAAAGGGGCGGTCGGGTAGCCTAGTGGTTAAAGCGTTCGCTCGTCACGCCGAAAACCCGGGTTCGATTCCCGACATGGGCACAATGTGTGAAGCCCATTTCTGGTGTCCCCCGCCGTGATATTGCTGGAATATTGCTAAAAGCGGCGTAAAAACAAACTCACTCACTCCCGAGGCAAGAGAGGTAACTGACTATAAAAGTCCAGTTTCCACTTTTATAGTCAGTTAACTCCCTAGCCTGGGTAACATGCCTGTTACAGCAAGCACGGGTTGCCTAAGACGTATTCTCTTCCCGGATATGGCTGAACGTCTTACATGGTAAATAGTATATCGATTTATTCTCACGGGTAGGTTTTAGTATTGGTAACCGACCGTACACAGTTAAATAGCCACGAATTATTTGCTGTTTAAGCCCTTTTAAACAGGGCTGCGATCTTTGTGCCACATTAGAGCGATCAAAAACTCGCCAGGACGCTCAATGGTCGCCTAAACCCAGAAAATCATGTTTCTATGTAACTGCTCCAGTAGTTGTTCAGCAGTAACTGCTCGAGTTGTTCAGCGTCTGCAACCACAATGAAACACTGCAGATACAAACCCTCCATTTATAGGCAGACTGAGGTGGCACTACAGGTAGTTCAAAGGAGTCAGAAAAGAGACAGAAGCATTGCCATGGTGTCTCAAGGGTTGCCGTGGTCGCCGAATGGAGGCACGGCTGTCGCCCCAGCCATCGTTCAATGTACGCTGTTGGTCGTCCAAAGGAGGCACAAGGGAGGAAGACTGGGAAAATTGCAGCAGAACGCATCTTTTACCTGGCGACCATTGGGCGACCACTGCGCCTTCATTCTGCAACAACGGCAATGCTTGTGCTTCCCTTCTGCTCCCTTTGAGGCACCTTTAAGCAACCAACCTCCTCGGCGACCTTTGCGCGACTGTTTTAAACATGTTCAAAACTTCACGGCGACCATGGCGTTCATGGCGATGTCTGAACCTCCTGTGTACCACCTTGGAACGACCTAGGCAACCATTCTGCCTCCTTTGAGCCTCCAACGACGACCTGGCAAATTCTATGGTCGCACACGGGAGGCTAGACTAACATCTAGTCTCTGAAATGAACATATCGTACAGAAAAAACAGTTGTTCAGTTATCTTAATAAAAATATAATAAAAGGGAGCCCAGTGACTCTTCATTTTCAGAGACTAAACAAATCTGCAGAGCTATAATTTCTGGGAATTTTACGACACGTGTAAAGGATCCTATCACCCATCACTGGCATGCCTGATACTGCAGTAATCTAGACTTGCCAAACATTATAGACTTGCATCGGCTGTATTTGATATATATTTGTATCAGGGTCTGTAAGACAGACTAACGGGAGGCACGAAGCTTGCCATCCTGTGTAAAGGCCCCATTACCAAGCACTGAGGAGCCGGTGATGGAGCCTTGTAGCTATAGCGTTCGTTCATCGGTACGCTCGTCGCTATGTGGCCGAAATAACGCCGATGCGACGATACATTTTAACTCAACCATCGGACTCGTGAAGATTCCGGGGTAGAATAGTTCTTCAGCAACCCATACTTGCCGTACAAGGTGACTATGCTTGTCGTAAAAGGCGACTAACGGGATCGGGTGGTCAGGCTCGCTGACTTGGTTGATGCATGTCATCGATCCCAATTGCGTGGATCGATGCTCATGATATCAACCACTGGATTGTCTGGTCCAGACTCGATTATTTACAGACCGCCGTCATATAGCTGGAATATTGCTGAGTGCGGCGTTAAACAACAAACCAACTCACCCATCGGTACGGGTTTGAGTGGGTACAATGTGCGAAACCTATCCTTGGGGCCCACCGTCGTGGTACATGATAGGACTGATGCTTAAAGTACTTTAATAGAAACCCTTATCAGTCACTCACTGATAATAAATAACTCTAAATAGCCAATCGCGCCTTTATATTTTTTCCGAACAATATAGAGTTTGTTAAATATTATAAAATACAGTACACTACGTTTATAACGAACACGCTTATAACGAACCGGCGGATATAACGAATTGTTTTTTGAATCCCGTACATTTGCTGTTTCTCTGCTGTATATATGCTTATAACGAACTACGGATATAACGAACTAAAATTTGTGGTCCCTTTGAGTTCGTTATAACCGTAGTTTACTGTATGTATCGATTTATCAGAAAAGTACGTTGAAACAACACAAGGTCTTTCCAGGGACCTAAGGTCCTAAGGGACCGACTATTTAATATTATTTGTGGTTGTGGATGTGTGTTGTGGAGAAAGGTATTTTGTCGAAAAAATATATTGTCCCCAATGTAAATTTCTTGTATGAAATAAACAAATAATTGTGCTGGAAAAAAGGAATTGTCGGCCACAAAAAATACATTGTTGCAAGGTGGGGTTTTGATGAAAAACAGTTTTAGCCACATAGTTTTAAATAAAAAAATTATCTGGTTTGGCAGTTGTAGCTGAAAAAAATATTTAGTCTCCAAACAAAATCCCAGCCTTACTCCCCGCAGCCAAGAATATCAAATAGCGGGTCTCTAATTCAAAATAGGATATAATATATACATTTGAATCGCGTTATATTTGCGCCGTGTGCGTGTTCTGAAATTAATGTCATCATGTTTTATAAACTATTGTGACCATTGTGGTCTTATGCGAGACAGTGAAACTTAGTTATTTAGATCTTCTATAACTCGATGACATTCCATTTAAGACAACACAGCTTTTGTCCAAACAGAATCGTTTTCGGCACTACCTTAATTCGATATTATTTTAAAGTAGCCCGGCTGTAAGTCATACCCAGATGACCAAGGTTCCTAGACATGGGTTATATACTACAACTGTCCGTGGTCACGTGGGCTCAATTCCGAGAAAGCCTTTTTTTGCTGGACTCTCTCTGTAAAGAATGTGGTCAGTAGATATAGGGGTGTATTTTGCTGGTCCGAATGTTCCGAGTAGTGGGGAAAGTATAACCTTCCGCATGCATGGTGAAGTGTAAGAATGAGCTGCGGGTGCTGTCTACACCCAGTGATACGCCAGTGACCGTAGAAAGACAGATGGAGTGTCAGCTGAGGTCATCTGGAGGCCTGATCTCACGTGATCCTGTATCTGTACAGATCTTGCCTCTTTACCTTGACAGTGAGGCATCGTTTATTCGAAATCCGTAACTCGTAACAACGAACTTTATAGCCTCTAAACAATTCTAAACAATATTGATTGTGGCCATGAACCGGACATGCACAGGTCTCATTTGCTGGTTTATCACCATCTTGGCAGACATGCACAGGTCTCATTTGCTGGTTTATCACCATCTTGGCAGACATGCACGGGTCTCATTTGCTGGTTTATCACTATCTTGGCAGACATGCACAGGTCTCATTTGCTGGTTTATCACCAACTTGGCAGACATACACGGGTCTCATTTGCTGGTTTATCACCAACTTGGCAGACATACACGGGTCTCATTTGCTGGGTTATCACCATCTTGGCAGACTGCACAGGTCTCATTTGCTGGTTTATCACCATCTTGGCAGACATGCGCGGGTCTCATTTGCGGGGTTACCACCATCTTGGCAGACATGCGCGGGTCTCATTTGCGGGGTTACCACCATCTTGGCAGACATGCACAGGTCTCATTTGCTGGTGTATCACCATCTTGACAGACATGCACGGGTCTCATTTGCTGGTGTATCACCATCTTGGCAGACATGCGCGGGTCTCATTTGCTGGTGTATCACCATCTTGGCAGACATGCACAGGTCTCGTTTGCTGGGTTATCACTATCTTGGCAGACATGCACAGGTCTCATTTGCTGGGTTATCACCATCTTGGCAGACATGCACAGGTCTCATTTGCTGGTTTATCACCATCTTGGCAGACATGCGCAGGTCTCATTTGCGGGGTTACCACCATCTTGGCAGACATGCACAGGTCTCATTTGCTGGTTTATCACAATCTTGGCAGACATGCGCGGGTCTCATTTGCTGGGTTATCACTATCTTGGCAGACATGCACAGGTCTCATTTGCTGGGTTATCACCATCTAAGCAGACATGCACAGGTCTCATTTGCTGGGTTACCACCATCTTGGCAGACATGCACAGGTCTCATTTGCTGGTTTATCACCATCTTGGCAGACATGCACAGGTCTCATTTGCTGGTTTATCACCATCTTGGCAGACATGCGCGGGTCTCATTTGCTGGGTTATCACCATCTTGGCAGACATGCGCGGGTCTCATTTGCGGGGTTACCACCATCTTGGCAGACATGCACAGGTCTCATTTGCTGGTTTATCACCATCTTGGCAGACATGCTCAGGTCTCATTTGCTGGGTTATCACCATCTTGGCAGACATGCTCAGGTCTCATTTGCTGGGTTACCACCATCTTGGCAGACATGCACAGGTCTCATTTGCTGGTTTACCACTATCTTGGCAGACATACACAGGTCTCATTTGCTGGTTTACCACTATCTTGGCAGACATGCACGGGTCTCATTTGCTGGTTTATCACCATCTTGGCAGACATGCACAGGTCTCATTTGCTGGTTTATCACTATCTTGACAGACATGCACAGGTCTCATTTGCTGGTTTATCACCATCTTGACAGACATGCACAGGTCTCATTCGCTGGTCTAACACCATCTTGGCAGACATGCACAGGTCTCATTTGCTGGGTTATCACCATCTTGGCAGACATGCACAGGTCTCATTTGCTGGGTTACCACCATCTTGGCAGACATGCACAGGTCTCATTTGCTGGTTTACCACTATCTTGGCAGACATACACAGGTCTCATTTGCTGGTTTACCACTATCTTGGCAGACATGCGCGGGTCTCATTTGCTGGTTTATCACCATCTTGGCAGACATGCACAGGTCTCATTTGCTGGTTTATCACTATCTTGACAGACATGCACAGGTCTCATTTGCTGGTTTATCACCATCTTGACAGACATGCACAGGTCTCATTCGCTGGTCTAACACCATCTTGGCAGACATGCACAGGTCTCATTTGCTGGTTTATCACCATCTTGGCAGACATGCACGGGTCTCATTTGCGGGGTTACCACCATCTTGGCAGACATGCACGGGTCTCATTTGCTGGTTTATCACTATCTTGGCAGACATGCACAGGTCTCATTCTCTGTTTAATATTCCTATTAGTTACGAGTGCATCGCTCACCTTTTACAGTTTACTCAACCACTTGGCACCGGTAAGTCGAAAAGGAAACTATTAAAGTTTGTGGAGCTCAATCATATCCTCACCATATTATTACAAGTTGCTGGACTTCTATTTCAGCTGGGTGAAGATGTGACATGGGGTAAACATCGTGTTCCAGATTATTGCACTTAAATACAACGGCGTGTATTTACGTGTGTGTGCGTGTATGTGCGCAGCGTTAGACATTGGCGCTAATCCAATAGTCTTTGCTAAACTGCCCAATAGTAAGGTATCATAAGGACCAGTAGACATTTGCCATTTTTGTTACATGTTAACATTATAAAGATTAGTGCACTAAAAACTTTAGCTTGGCTGTGTGTGTGCGTGCGTTCGTGCGTGCGTGCGTGCGTAAGTGAGTGCGTGCGTGCGTGCGTGCGTGCGTGCGTGCGTGCGTGCGTATGTGAGTCTGTATTATAGTGCAAGACTACCGAGAACCTGTGCCTGAGTTTAACATGGATACCCCACTCAGTCACAGTATACCTACTCCGATCCTACAAGACAGTTCAGTGAGTATTTTACTTGTGGAATGTTTGCTATCCGCGTTCAGCAACTGAGTCTCGTGGTTATTTAATTCTTATTGCTGAAATGACAGGGGTTCCCTTATATATTGTTCCCCGTATAGCCAAAGGATCCGATTTGAATGCAAAAATAAACAGATCAGCAATGAGACTGGCACAATTTTGTACCCATATTCAACGGGAAGGCAAGTCACATGAGTGGGCGTGTCCTAGCCTGGAGGTGGTGCATTGTAGATTGGTGTATTAGAGTAGGTACCACTAAAATAATCAGAATCAGCGCCTTCTAACCGTCTATTAAATTTTCTTTAAAAAAACAGTGTTTCCCTTTAACCAGAATGCATATTTAGACCGAAAAGAATGACCTGCAGATGTGTCATGTGTTTATTTGTAGTAGTGTTCCATGCCAACTGTACGCTCCCCTGTAAACCTAACCTACCAGAACCACCACCTACTCCACCGTCCTCCACCAGGCCTACCCCTACATCAGAAGTATGAAACTATGACATTTGAGAAAACTCATACATTTAACAAGTCTCTTGGGGGATTACTCGCCGTGATGTGTAGTCGAAATGGTTATATCCCATTACTTACTTACTTATATTGGAGATTTTACGTGCGCTTTCCGACTGCAGCGTATTTCGCACACGGGCCCGGCCAAGCCATTTAATGTGTTTCCGAAAAGGGGAAAAAGTTGTTTGGCAATCCAGTTGGGGTGTTTTAGTGGTTGCTTATATAGAATTTTGGAAATTTTGAAATTTTGAAAAAATGCAAAGAGGGTTTGGGGGACGAACTAAGGGATCTGAGTATGGAAGTTTGTTAGTTTGATTATGTGGTCTGGTTTTGGTAGTTTATTGGGGTTTTAAATGCGATTTATTAGTCCTGTTTTGATTAAGTATACGCCTAAGGCTTTGAATTTTTCTATTTTATTTTGTGGGTTTAGGTTTGCTTCTAGAGTAAGAGCCTTATTTAGATTTAGGGTGGTTTGTAGTGTAGTGTAGTGTAGTGTAGTGTATATCCCATTAGTTAGACGTCCCATTAGTTAGACGTCCCAATTGTTAGACATGTTTATTTAGGCAAAGAGGGAATATACCTACAGGTGTAATGGATCAGTCCTAATTAGATTAAAGTATTGAGTAGGGATAGGGGACTCACAGTTTAGGGAGTATATATGTTATATTTTCGTTTAATTAACCTAAATTACCTTACTCTCAGCACAGGTTCAATAGGCATGAGATTAACTATGTAAACTATGGAGTAGCTTAATTGTCTTACTGTATGATCAGTTGAAGGAGTTGAGTTTAGCTTATCTACTCATCAAACAAATAAAAATGATCTTGGGGTACGTATCATTATCAGTATCGTAGTAATTAGAGCAAGTACCACTTATCCAGGCTTCTGAAACGTCTTAATTAAATTTTCATTTGGAACATTTGGTACAGGTGAGGTGAAATGGGTTTAACGTCGCGTCCAGGATTATTGCACTTATATAGCGACGTGCATGCACGTGTGTGGCTGCTTGTACTAGTCCGAACTGATGCCTATCTATAGTGCTAGCACACTGAGACACAGTATACTGACTCCGAGCCGAACAGTCCTTGTTTTAGACCCTTTATGCCGAGCGCCAGACAGGGTAACAACAAGTACCATCTTTAACGTCTTTTGGTATGACACGGCCGGGGAGCGAACTCCGGACCTTTCGCTCTCCGGGCGGACTCTCTACCACTAGACCACGGAGGCGGTCGCTTTTGCACGGACTGCACACAAACAACGTATATCATTGTATTAGAGTAGGTACCACCAGCAAGCTGATAGGAATCAAGGCTTCTAACTGTCAATATAACTGTCAAATAGCTTTTCTTTAAGAGCCAGCATTTCCCTTTCATCACAATGCATACTTAGGTCGTAAATAATGAACTGATGATAAATCATGTATTTATTTGTAGTGGTGTTCCTTACCAACTATACCCTCACTCTGTACACCTAACCTACCACACACGTTCCACTACCCTTCGCCAGGCCTACACTGACATTCCGTACCACTTCTCCCCATCAGAAGTATGGAACATAAGCTAGAATACATTTGAGAACCCTTATAAATTTTACATGTGTCTTAAAGAATTTTCCCGCTGTGATGTGGAGTCGAAATTCGAGTATCTCATATTTCCTACTGGAAGAAGCTTGAAGGCAGCTCGAGCACGCCGCTTTCACCAGAAGGTTGAGGAACACGAAGAATCTGACATTAGTGGCGGTTCTAAGCATCACAGTTAAATAAGGTGGGATTATCTATCATACAGCTGTATTAAATTGTATCTTATTGTGATTAATAAGAGAACAATGCAACCTGGGGTCCAGGGACCCATTGTTCATTCATATTAACATGAATGAATCTAAAATCACCAGCTGGTCAATAACAATATAGATAGATTACCAAATCTATCATCAGCACAACACCGTGAGATGACCACAATCTAAATATCAGGATGTTGGTACAGCTATTCTTGTGATTTATACACCTTTATTATATGTATAATCCTTATGTCTGGAAACACAGTTAGACAAACAGAAACGCACTGTTATCATTCTGAAGCTATTATTCAACCTTGTAGAATTCTAACAGGAGTAAGGGGCACGGGTGGCCCAGTCGTCTTAGGCGCCGCGATTCGCTGTGCAGAGTTGCGGCCCTTGGGCACGCCAGAAACCTATGATTGTGGGTTCGAATGCCGGTTCGCCCCCATTATATTTCTAGATTTGTCAGCACCATACCCGTGGTTTTCACCGAAGTGGTAAACGTCTGAGACCTGCATCACTTCGGGCTTTCCTACCACATTAAGCTGACACGCCGCGATATAACTGGAATACTGTTAAAAGCGGCGTTAAACTAAACTCACTCACTCACTTTAACAGGAGCGTCATCATGCCTGCTACAGGTTTGAGTGATAATAAAGCTTCCTTTCCGTACATAACAATGTTTAATGATTTAAGTCACATCGTGATTGCCGTATATTTCTGAAAGCTTATTCTTTTCCAAATAACAATAAAAATAGGTAGACAGAAGACATACGGGTATAGAGGTAGAGATATATGGGTATAGAGGTATGGGTATAGGAGTATAGAGGTATGGGTATAGGAGTATAGAGGTATGGGTATAGGAGTATAGAGGTATGGGTAAAGGAGTATAGAGGTATGGGTATAGGAGTATAGAGGTATGGGTATAGGAGTAAAGAGTTAGATATATATGGGTATAGAGGTATGGGTATAGGAGTATAGAGGTATTGGTATAGGAGTAAAGAGTTAGATATATATGGGTATAGAGGTATGGGTATAGGAGTATAGAGGTATGGGTATAGGAGTATAGGGTTAGAGATATATGGGTATAGAAGTATGGCTATAGGAGTATAGAGGTATGGGTATAGGAGTATAGGGTTAGAGGTATATGGGTATAAAAGTATGGGTATAGGAGTATAGAGGTAGAGATATATGGGTATAGAGGTATGGGTATAGGAGTATAGAGGTATGTGTATGTAGTTTAGCTAATATGGAATCCTTCCTATGGACAGTAGCCAAGTGGTTAAATCGTTAGCTCGTCGCGCCGAAGGTCTGGGTTCTATTCCCCAATTGGGTTAATTGTGTGAAATAACCGCCGTAATATTGCTGGAATATTGCCACTAACACACTCACTGTCAACATTTTGTCGAGTCAATTTAGGTTTAAGAAGACAAATTTGCAGTCAGATTTTGCCATGTTATTTTCTAGAACAAGATGTATCTGCGCAAGCAGTTCCTGTTTATCCTGCCTCTCATCAACTTGGAGGTGATGACGATTTATTCCAAACCTTTTGCTCCGAAACTCTGTCAAAGGTTGCGTCGTTATAAGAACTGCCCACACTTCATGCTCGCAGCAGAAAAGATATCCTGCCCTGTGTTCGGGAGAAAAACGTTCAAGACGTCGAAGTTTATGAAGGTAACTTTACCAAATTCGGTATTTTGTTTTCTATTAACAGTTGCCTTGTTTGTCTCGTAGTCACTCGGCTCCACTCGGCTCATACCTAGGACAGCTGTGGCTTTGTGATATTGCATATTCATTGTAACACCAAATCCTGCTGCAGCTAAAAAAATTCAAAACAGCAAAGATACATATTTACCAAGATTATATACACACTCGTTTACCCGGATAACATAGACGCGTGTTTACCGAAATGACACACGCACACGTTTACCCAGATCTCACACACGTTTACCCAGATGACATAGACACGTTTACCTAGATGACATTTACCCGGATCACACACGCACTCGCGCGCTCATTTACTCAGATGACACATACACATTTACATATCTCCCTCTCTCCCTCTCTTTCACTCTCTCTCTCTCTCTCTCCCTCTCTCTCTCTCTCTCTCTCTCTCTCTCTCTCTTTCTCTCTCTCTCTCTCTCTCTCTCTCTCTCTCTCTCACACACACACAGATGACATATATACATGTTTACCCAGATGACACACACGTTTACCAAGAGGACAAAACACACCAAGATAACACACACGTGTTCACCCAAGCACGTTTACCAAGATGAAAAATCCACCTGGTTCGTTTGTCATTATGATGTTTAGTGTAAGCCTTGCTTCATTATTACTGGTTATTGAAATGATGGCGAGCTTTAATGTTTTGTAACAGGCTCGGGAGCCAACCAGCACATCCAGCAATATCTCCCAAGAGAAAGTCACCGTTGTCCACCACATGACTAAACTGAGTAAGCTTGGAGGTTGGGGTTGGGTCATCTTCCCAAAGCAAGAGCGTCCACTATCCTCTTTATCAAAGTCTTGTTTCCACCCTTGCCACATCAAGACCTTCGGCACTTTTCTGTGCTGAATATGATTGGACTATCGCACATGTCATATTCTATAGAGAACGTTCCTCAAAACCAACAGCCACGACCAACATCAGCAAGTCTTCAGCAACCCGGGCGATAACGATGTCATAAGAGGCGACTAACAGGATCGGGTGCTCAGGCTCGCTGACTTGGTTGATGCATGTCATGATCCCAATTGCGTGGATCGATGCTCATGATGTCAATCACTGGGTAGTCTGGTCTAGACTTGATTATTTACAGACCGCCGTCATATAGCTGGAATAATGCCGAGTGCGGCGTTAAACAACAAACAAACAAACAAACAAACATGGTACATGGAGTTATTGTACGCGACACATCCATGCTAATAACAACAAAATGTCTAGGGATTCTTGACTCACAAAAATTCCCCTCTCCCCGGAGGACTGCAACATTGATTCTAAATCAACAATAAGCAAAGAGAACAATATTGGGCTAAGGGTGCAGCCTTGGCGTACACCACTTAGCGTTTCAAAGTAGCAAGTCGCTGTGCTATTTGATAACTTTGCAGCCGATTTCACTTTTAAATACATATCTTTAATTACATAAAATAACTTTCCATGTATACCATTATTTAACATGACATATCACAGCAATTTTCTATTCTGAATATTATTTATGAAGTAGTCATTCTGATATTTAGATTGATAATGATCAGTGCAATATTATTCATGGTACAGGGCCACCCAAGGGATACAAAAAATTTGTTGTTGGTGAGGAGACGGTCTATCTAAAGATGTACAAAGTACGCAGAACTTGGGATGGCGCTCAGGCAGTGTGTCAAATGGATGATGGGGGTCTGGTCAAGATCAAGAACAGGGAGAAGGGAGTCCTTCTTCGAAAACTGTTTGTCCGTTTTGAAAGGGGTTTGTATTAATTTTCTTTGTTCCAAAATTAGTTCATCATAACTTAATGGCTATACTATGTATCAGATTGTGCATGAAATATAGTAACTGTAAATGAACTACGTACGGATATTCGACCCGTGAAGATCCGGGGTAGAACAGGTCTTCAGCAACCCATGCTGTCGTAAGAGGCGACTAACGGGATCGGGTGGTCAGGCTCGCTGACTTGGATGATGCATGTCATCGTATCCCAATTGCGTGGTTCGATGCTCATGATGTCAATCACTGGATTGTCTGGTCCAGGCTCGATTATTTACAGACCGCCGTCATATATCTTGAATAAACAACAAACAAACAAATGAACAAACAAACGTACGTCACAACAAAACGTACATACTCCAAACAAGCAGGAAGTGCTGATGATGGTGGTTATCATGGACATCCACCTCACTTCAAGTAAAAATGCCGTTCAAGCTTCGACCGCCTCCGTGGTCTAGCGTCCACCCGGAGAGGGGAAGGCACGGGGTTCGATCCCCGGCCGCGTCATACCAATAAACGTTAAAAGAAAGTACTTGTTATTACCCTGTCTGGCGCTCGGCATGAAGGGGCTAAAACAAGGACTGGTCGGCTCGGAGTCAGTATACTGTGTCTGAGTGGGGTATTCTTGTTTAACTGCGGCATTGTATCTCAGTGAGCTAGCACTATAAATCGGCATCAGTCGGACTAGTGCATGCATGCACGTCGCAATGTAAGTGCAATAACCTTGGATGCGACGTTAAACCAAATTTCACCTCACCTCACCATTCAAGCTCCTGTTGAGCTTTCTCTTTTACTACGGTATTATTAAATTTTCGTTATGTTCATTGAAATTCCTGCATTCTGATTAGCTGAATTCGTCACGTGTTATTGCATTCATTTCCCAATGAATGTAAAAAATTAAGCCACGCCCACCGAGGCGCACTACTTTTATTACTGCGGAATGTCGGAGAATCCCAATATTACAGTCGAGGGTATTCCCTTTCTGCTCACGTGTATCGTCATGCACTGGACATTTAGCGATATTCATGCATATTCATTGTCCAAACTACCCTTTGAAACCGAAGGCCGAGAAGGAATGAAACAGTAAACGTGCAGGCTCGCTCGCCTGTTTTTTTTCCCGCTCGCCTCGGTTCAACTTGTCTTCCGGTTTCATTTCTAACTAGCATTTTTCCAACTGTGTTCTCCCGTTTGCAGGGAACTAATGTTTGAATCTGGCGTTAACTGACCATGTCGTTTGAAACAGAAGCCTTCTCCTGGACATATTTCTTCCGGTTCGTTGACAGGGGGGGCACGGGTGGCCCAGTCGTCTAAGGCGCCGCGATTCGCTTTGCAGAGTTGCGTCCCTTGAACATGCAAGAAACCTATGATTGTGGGTTCGAATCCTGGTTCGCCCCCATTATGTTTCTAGGTTTGTCAGCACTATACCCGTGCTCGTGGGTTTCACCGAAGTGGTAAACGTCTGAGACCTGCATCACTTCGGGCTTTCCTCCCACATTAAGCTGACACGCCGTGATATAACTGGAATACTGTTAAAAGAAAAGAGGCGTTAAACCCAACTCACTCACACTCATTGACAAGTCCTATGAACATTGTTTTGATCCTACTCTCCGTTGATTGGCTACTGACTGTGTAGGCTTGTCCAGTTATATGCACAAATTAAAAGATCACCTGATTCATGTCACGCCACAGTATGTATTCCTACACCTGGAATGTTTATCAAACGCGTCATTTTTGTCTGCCTTGATATATACAACTGTTTTTGGTTAAACTATTGTAGATAAAACATGTTTTACGTTGTAGATTTTAATTATAAGTATTGACTGTGTATTTTATTCAGTTCATTGACTTTTGTAAGACTTTTTGTACAGTTCATACAGGCAATGCTTATAATTAAATTCGACAACAACATACAAAAGTTTAACCAAAAACAGTTGTTTATATCAAAGCAGTCAAAAATGACGTGATTGATAACATTCCAAGAGTAGGAATACATACTGTGGCGTGACATGAATCAGGTGATTGTTTAATGTATGCACATATATTGACACGCCTTTCAAACCTGTCAATCAAGGCAAGAGGCGAATAGAACTGCAACAGTCACACTGCAACGAACCGGAAGAAATATGTCCAGGAAAAGGCGTCTGCTTCAAATGACATGGTCAGTTAACGCCAAATTCAAACATAAGTTCCCTGAAAACGGGAAGACACAGTTGGAAAATGCTAGTTAGAAAAGAAACCCGAAGACATAGAGGTTGTGGAACCGAGGCGAGCAGCAAAAACAGGCGAGCGAGCCTGCACGTTTACTGTTTCGGTTTCAAAGGGGAGTTTGGACAATGAATATGCATGAATATCACTAAATGTCCAGTGCATGACGATACACGTGAGCAGAAAGGGAATTCCCTCAACTGTAATATTGGGATTCTCCGACATTCCGCAGTAATAAAAGTAGTGCGCCTCGGTGGGCGTGGCTTAATTTTTTACATTCATTGGGAAATGAATGCAATAACACGTGACGAATTCAGCTAATCAGAATGCAGGAATTTCAATGAACACAACGAAAATTTAATTATACCTCAATGAACCGAAAACAATATGCAGTTAAATCCATCAAACGTTGAGCTTGTTCATAACGGTTAAATCCCGTGAAGATCCGGGGTAGAATATGTCTAAAGCAACCCATGCTTGACATAAAAAGCGTCTATGCTTGTCGTAAGAGGCGACTAACGGAATCGGGTGGTCAGGCTCGCTGACTTGGTTGATACATGTCATCGATCTCAATTGCGTGGATGGATGTTCATGATGTCGATTATTTACAGACCGTCGTCATATAGCTGGAATATTGCGGAGTGCGGCGTTAAACAGCAAATAAACATACCGTATTCGACGTAATAAGCGCCAGGGGCGCTCTCAAAATTAGAAATAGGGGGCTCTTATTAGAATATTTTTTTGGTGAGAAAAAACAGAATTGAAAGATAAATTTCGTGGTTTATGCTGAGAGCCTTATTAGAGCGGGACGCTTATTACGTCGAATACGGTAACGGATAAATTCAACTCTCACACACAGTGAACGTTTGGATTGGACTGAAGGATCTTTGGTTCAATGACACATACGTGTGGATTGACGGCACTCCTCTCACCTACACCAACTGGGAAGCTAGAGAACCACACCATGGAACAGAACATTGTGTGAAACTGATGAATTCTCTCATTGTCTGGTATTGGTATGATGACAACTGTTCGATACGTTGGCCTTTTGTATGTGAAGTATGAGTCTTAAACAATATATTCTGCAAAAAGAACAACGCAAAAGTGATTTTAGATTTCTATCATATAAATAATCAACAGATGGTAATCGATTGTTCAAAACTGGCACTCATTGTCATTGACCCAGGTTCCATATGGCACACATGGAAAAGTAGATTTTCAAGGTGAAGGTCACATGTTCTCAATATCGTGCATGGCCACCAAAACGGACTGGCAACGTCGTCCCATGGAAGCAATCAGATCCCGAATGTGGCCTAGGGAATGTTCATTCACTCTGTCTGCAGAGTGCCAACTGTCGGAGGTGCTGTGGTTGTTGCTGACGTGATCGCCGTGGTTGATACACTACATCCCATAAATGTTCGATTTGGTTTGAATCGGGAGACCTGGAGGGTCATGGCAGGACCTGGATGTTGGGATTCCTGAAAAAGGCTGTTGTCAGTTTTGCTGTGTGAGGCCGGGTGTTGCCTTCTCGGAAAATCACGTTCGCTTGCTGCATGATGGGAAGGACGTGTGGCCAATGAACCTCACACTGATCACACTACCACCACCAACTCTTGGACACGCCAGAAACCTATGATTGTGGGTTTGAATCCCGGTTCGCCCCGATTATGTTTCTAGGTTTGTCAGCACCATACCCGTGCTCGTGGGTTTCACCGAAGAGGTAAACGTCTAAGACCTGCATCACTTCGGGCTTTCCTCCCACATTAAGCTGACACGCCGCGATATAACTGGAATACTGTTAAAAGCGGCGTTAAACCCAACTCACTCACTCACTCCTGTTTGCAATTT
Organism: Haliotis rufescens; assembly: GCF_023055435.1. Taxonomy (NCBI): domain Eukaryota; kingdom Metazoa; phylum Mollusca; class Gastropoda; order Lepetellida; family Haliotidae; genus Haliotis; species Haliotis rufescens. The sequence continues at coordinate 27,651,329 of NW_025963824.1, read as the reverse complement.
CGTGCATAACGTTCCCCGCGATGCCTGTAAACACGACGTCAACCATCCGCACGGCGAAGCATAAAAACGTGAAGTGGCCATGCTCTGTGATGGTGCTTTCACGTAAGTGACGGAGCCATATGAATTTTGTCCTGTGACCTAGTTGTGATACGTCGTCAACCGGGAAGGTCACGTGTTGTCCCGTGTTTCTGATAACGGTTCCACAGCCTTGTGATGGTGCTTGGTGCTATGTGGAAAATACCTGGCTACAGCTGAAGATGATTCTCCTGTTTGCAGTCGGCCGATGGCGATGTGTTGGGCTTCGGTCAGTCGTGGCACGTGTTCCCTGGTCACTTGTTGTTAGATTGTGAAGGCATGCAAATACCCGACAAGTGACGTTGCACGTGCATGTCGGCGCGTTTCACCATGTTGGTGCGTTTCGGCGCCAGGTTCTCACGTGGTTGTGTTTTTGCGATTTTTCCATCTTTTCATCAAATTTCTGCAGTAGTTCATGCTTTTACACAAATAAATCCCAAACCATGCAGAAGTGACCAATTCATTTTTGGTATTAATTTTGTATTGATGTCAGATGTCAGATAATTACGATTTTGCGTTTCCTCTTTTTGGCAGAGTATATATACCAATATATCCATCATCCAGTGATGGTATGCATGTCTGGCATGAACTTGTTCAGGTTCGAAAGCTTACAGAGGCGCTGTAACGTTACGTCAACTGACATTCTCGCTCACACGGATGTTGACCTATTGTTGATAAAATTGTTAACTTGCATTTGTGAAAGTTAATGAATTAAATGTAACAACACGTTTATTTGTGGCATGTTGTTTTTGTATCAGTAAGTGTTAGAAATATAAAAATTATCAAAATATCAAATATGGAAATAGCGAGCTATTTTACACAATCCGATGTGCGGTGAAAAGGTCGCTTGTTTACTGTTTGCGTTGGGATAACCTGGGATGAGAATCTTCACCTCCATTCCTGAAGCGTTCAAACAATAGAATGACGTCACAGATGTGTTTTAATTTCATAGATCTAATCTATGACATTAATTTCCTTGGGAAAGATAAGCCGTAATTCCTCGTAGTTCGTTAGTTATTCTCATAATAATTCATCTATTGTCTAAATTGTTGTCAGCACATGCGTTGTCTTCGTCTGGAGTGGTTCTACGATGACTAATTTATTTGTATGAAAGACACAATATTTCACCATTTCTTGGTATCAATCTTCTTATTGCCTATGTGGATTTGTCCCTAAAACAACTTGTTTGTTACATTTGTACTCTTGGCAACGAGGTCTCTGGCAGAAAAGTAAATCTATTGTTTGGCCGTGTCTCACAGTATTTCACAAAATTATATCTTTCTTCTCACTCAAGAAATGTGTTCTATCAACAAAAACATTCACAGATTTCTGGATACGTTGGTCACGTGATATGATGTGGTTATGTTAAAATGGGTGCAACAATTGTCAACATTTATAAAAAATGCCAAGATTTGATTTTGATGTGCACCCAAGAAAAGGTTTAACAACTACAGTTTTTCATTCAGTCCCAGCCGATCAATAAATAGCGCGGTGTTTTGCGAGACCTGACTGTTTGCGATGATCGGTCATTGAGTGATGGGTGGCCGAGTGAGTGAGTATGGTTTTACGCCGCTTTTAGCAATATTCCAGCAATATCACGGCGGGGGACACCAGAACTTTTATTGGAGAAGGGAAGCCTGATCTAGTGACAAACAAACAACTTCTCAAGTGCACAAGTTTTAATAGATGATGCAAACGATGGGAATATAACTGACGAATCTCTTACTCCCGAGTCTTCATTCTGCTAATGTGAAAGTTCGGATGAAATATAATCAACATATTTCTGTGCCTCTGAAAATGCTCTTGAAAAGCTGTATGGTCGACTTTTTTGGCACAGTTTGTCACGCTCGTTTCCTGCTCAGAAATCGGACATGAAAATGATTGGACATGTTCCCTATATTACTTTCGATCAGATCCGTGAAGATTCCGGGGTAGAACAGGTCTTCAGCAACCCATACTTGCCGTAAAAGGCGACTATGCTTGTCGTAAAAGGCGACTAACGGGATCGGATGGTCATTGCTGTAATTGTTGTACACTAATTTGTTTTATTATAAACTTAGTTAATTTTTGAAATACATTTGTTGATTGTATACCACTTGTTGGTTGTTTGTTGGTTTCACACTGATTTCTCTCGCGTACAGATTTCTGGGTTAACATATTGTTTCAATTTGTGAATCGACTCGTAACAATGAGCATATGTTCTTCTTGATTGCGATGTCACGTACATGTGCTTAATCTCATGGTAATGGAAGTTAGACTGAGATGTCAGGTGTGACTGAGAAATTAGTACAGATACCACGTTTTGAAGTTGGTAGCGTTACAGTCATCGTTGTCATTATTGAGTAATGATTCAAGACGAGGTGCAACTCTTGTCCTAATGACCGCTTAAAACGGTGAACGGATGGTCAGGCTCTGTGATTGGCTCATCCATATGGAACCACGATGGTTCGTGAGCTTGGTGCCAGCAACCATTGATTTGCCTGGTTGGGACTCGATTATACAGGCCCGCGTGATAGGTACTGTTATAGTGCAAACCATTTCAATACTTTTATTTAAAATAGTGCAAACCATTTCAACACTTATTTAACATTTCATTTATCTAAATACCTAACTGGTTCAATATGTTTCCAAGTGCATCGAAATTCTATGCCCTTTGTCTGTTTAATACATTCAGCTAACATTCGGCGTATCCCCTCTTATCATAAGCCCCTCCGGGCAGGACCCTTAATCTCCAGCGCTATGTATAAATTTCAATTAACACCTCCTGACGTCGCCGGATCTTACGTATATACATACACGTGGGACAATGACCTTGCCACACGTTACGTAATACCTCGCTCTACAAAACCCGACTGACATGGTCAGTCAGGGAGACAGCCAGAAGGTAGGTGACAGAGCGAGTCTCCACCCGGGAAGATTGGCCACTCGGTCCCGATGTGCGTTCTGTCACGTTAGTATCAACATGTACCTTTTCGACTTATTCCAAACCATCAACAATAAACATGGCTGCTGTCGTCTTAAACTTCACCCCTGAGTTTGTCTTCCGTCATCACCCTGAGCCACCATCCGAGGGCCGAAACGTACGCCCTTGGACAATACTATATAGTAGGCGTAAAACAAGAAACAAACATTCACTTTGTGCTAGTACAAGCAGCAGGTCCTTTGGCGTTGAAGGCAATAGTAATGACATATTTTTTCAATAAACTCTATGAAAATTAATCCCCTCTGAGTTGATTTGGATGGATGGTCTGCCCAGAGAGCGAAATGTCATTGGTTCACTGGTTTAATCCCGGCTACGTCATACCAATAGAGAATCTCACCGGAGTGTCTTTTTATATCAAATATATCAACACGAGTTGATAAAAGTGGGAAAACTCCGAGGCTTGCCGAGGATTTTTTCCACTTTCATCAACGAGTGTTGATATATTTGATTTCAAAAGACACGAGGGTGAGATTTTATTTATCATCCAACATCATTCTTCCAACTTTTTCAGTTTGTAGACAGTAATAAGCAGTGTCTTCAGTGTAAAAAAGTACTGCTAACAGCTTCAGTAGCAGAGCCATTAGTGATGTCATTTGATTGTGACGTCATGGTAACCAGTGACGTCACAATGGTCTGCAAAGTATTGTGATGCAATTTCATTGCAGCGATATCTACAGTGTAGATATCGCTTGTTTTTACCCACGTGTTGAAGATACAGGTGGTAAGATACTAAATCCGTACGTCACACGTGTGTCGTACAAGGTTGACCTTGTTTTATTCGTTTTGATTGGATAACCGTGACCTCTGTCACACCGGGACTACTTTTTTCATTCATAAAAAATCGCGAGACGTCATTCATTTTGCGATTACAAGGCAGAACTGAAGAAATTCATAAGAACGAGAGATATTTACAAACACTTTATTAAACCAAACAAGATAGTCACACGCATCAAATTCGGTTTGCATTCTATATAAGTTATGCATAGAGGTCCTACAGTCATATTATCGAGCTAGATCTATAAATCGATTTACAATGTACGACTGCCGATCGAGCGCGTCCCTTGAGCGTGACGCACCCGACCATTTTCGCAACTTTCAATTTGATTTAACGTAAAAGGATAGGCGTGGTGAAATGAAGTCTGTTTAAACTTTCCGCACAGATATCTAGACTTACTTGGGATGATCCGGTTGTGCCATCAGGGGCCCCCTTGAAGCGTATTTTGTGGCGCTGTTTCGGGAGGTGTTGTTCATGAATGAACGAACACGACAGCACGACCAGATCACTTAAAGTTCACAGTTCCGATACAAATCATTCGAAAACTCCGTGGAAGTGTGCTTGACTTCTGATTTTGTGGCCCCAAACATCCCAAATGTGAACAGTAAAATTCCCTATCCCTAGCGTAAAACGCTGTGAGTGGATCGCGGTTGTCTTTTCTTATTCCGGTGGCGACCTTGCCCTTCGATCGTTCGAAGCTGTCACTGACATGCAAGCAGATTTGAGTTTGTTGATTTTCACGTCTTCAGTATATAGAGTGGTACAGTTAACATGAATGTCTTTGGCGAACAGTCTGATTTCCCTCTTCCAAAATGGTACGGACATGATATAAATTCAGCTGATAGATCAAGGAAACCGAACCATTTTGATTGCACAGACGGGACCCCGGCAGTGTGATGCGTGTGACTTTTGGTCCGACATCAAAGCGCGGCGCTAATGTGACATTTCAAATTTTCTTATCGGTGTCCTGCGTACTAACAACATGGCGCTTGAATTACCATAAGGTGAAGACTTTCTTCCAAAAGGATCTTGAGCGTCGGTGCTGGTTTGTTTGCAAACAGAACAGCAGGCGCATGTTGTTAATGCGTATGCATAAACATGACAACAATGCCCATATTTGGTCATATATCAATATTCATGCGCAACCAGATTTTGCAACCGGTTTCAGTTTGGTCTGTCAACGAACAAAAGTTGTTATGTATTTACACTTAAATATATATTTAACGTGGGTAATAAATAAAATACCACACTCATTCTCGTTAGATGCCATTTTTACGAAATCGTGAACTTTCTATGGTATCTGACCTCGCTTTCGCTCGGTCAGATACCATAGAAAGTCCACTCGTTTCGTAAAAATGGCATCTAACGAGAATGAGTGTAGTATTCTCTATATCTCACCCAAGTGATATCTCCTGTGGGAGCCAGTTTTGGATGATAAAATACGTTAAAAGATTGCACTTGTTGTATCCATGTTAAACTGGGGCAGGTCGGTATATAAGTGCAATAATCTTGAATGTGACGTTAAACCCCATTTCACATCACCTCCCCTATACAAACCCTACCAGGGTTCTGACTACGTTCACGCCGGTGTCGACACCAGTGCTGGGAATGCAGTATAACCGATTCTGGTCAGGTAGATCTCTTGTTGCTATGGGAAGAGTTATGTAGCTTTTATTTAAGATCGTATAAGCCTAAGTGTATGATTATGGGTTTTTTCGGCCCAAGGTTGTCATTTTCTTTGGCAACGGATAGTTCAGGTCTAACCTCAGTACCTCGTAACTGCTGGGTCGATAACTTCTTTGAGTGGCATTTAGAAGTTGGAGTGATGAAGTAAGACGAGTTCTATGGATGCACTAATTGTAATAAAGAAGTTGTTCATCCATAGAACTCGTCTTACTTCATTACTCCAACTTCTAAATGCCACTCAAAGAAGTTATACGCCGTCTACATGGAGACGTGGCAAGCACTAATTGTAAATAAAGAAGTTGTTCATCCATAGAACTCGTCTTACTTCATCACTCCAACTTCTAAATGCCACTCAAAGAAGTTATACGCCGTCTACATGGAGACGTGGCAAGCACTAATTGTAATAAAGAAGTTGTTCATCCATAGAACTCGTCTTACTTCATTACTCCAACTTCTAAATGCCACTCAAAGAAGTTATACGCCGTCTACATGGAGACGTGGCAAGCACTAATTGTAAATAAAGAAGTTGTTCATCCATAGAACTCGTCTTACTTCATCACTCCAACTTCTAAATGCCACTCAAAGAAGTTATACGCCGTCTACATAGAGACGTGGCAAGCACTAATTGTATATAATAAAGAAGTAAATTGTTCATCCATAGAACTCGTCTTACTTCACTGCTGGGTCGATGTTACAGCCTGATACTCATTCCTCATTGTGAGTGAGTGAGTTAAAATTTAACGTCGCATCGGCATTATTACAGCCATGTAGCGACGAGACCAAGTTATTTATGCAAAGTTTAAAAACAATTTATGAAACGTATTTGAGCATAACAATATCATATATACAATTTTAAAACACGGGCTATAGGCCACCAGTAACCAAAGCTAGGCCACGTCACTGGGGATCATGGGAACTTACAGTACTTCAGCTTCCTGCATGATACCCTAGCAGGATTTACGTCATCACTTCAGCTACAGGTGGTTTCACTCGCCCCTTTCTGTAAGTGAGTGAGTGAGTTGGGTTTAACGCCGCTTTTAACATTATTCCAGTTATATAACGGCGTGTCAGCTTAATGTGGGAGGAAAGCCCGAAGTGATGCAGGTCTCTGACGTTTACCATTTCGGTGAAACCCACGAGCACGGGTATGGTGCTGACAAACCTAGGAACATAATGGGGGCGAACCGGGATTCGAACCCACAATCATATAGGTTTCTGGCGTGCCCAAGGGACGCAACTCTGCACAGCGAATCGCGGCGCCTTAGACGACTGGGCCACCCGTGCCCCCTCCCCTTCATGTAACCTACAGGGCGACTGAATGACATGAGTGGTCACGATTCCTATAGATAACATAGTTCTCGTTCCTTTACCTTCATCAATGGCGATTGCAGTATCCATTTGATGAGGATATTGCCAAACCATCTCTAACTCATCATCTTCCCTGAAAATGTAGAGCTGACCTTTCTCCGAACAGGGGATTCCTGGTTAGAATAGATCCCTACAAACCCATGCTTGCTGTAAGGCGAAAAATGTATCGGGTGGTCGTACTCGGTGACTTGTATGTTATCTACCCGACGTGGATCGGTGCTTATAATATCGATCACTGGCTTGTCTGGTCCGGACTCGATTACGTACAGGCCGCCGTCCGATAGCTGGAATACTGATAGGTGCAACAGACAAACGGGATTGGGATTCATTGTCGGGATCATAACCCAAGGGGGGGAGGGGGTGTCACGGTGAACACAATCGCAAAAGGCGCCGCAAATCGCTGTGCGAAAAAGTCGAAAACGTGTTTTGAGCCAAACGAGCGAACACTGTCCTCCTGTGAAACTAATACGATTGCCATGAATTTAATAACACGAAGAGCCAGCCGTGTTGACTTCAATGTTCGTGTCCAAACGATGTTAAACGCACGACCACTTCAGTGGTGAAATAATAACCTGGGCGGCATAATCACAAGCGGATACTTTGAACAAGGAACCGATGAAGGGAATCATGTTGTCTGTCTTCATTATCCCAGTCTGTGATACTTTTGGGGAGTTTCTTGATAATTCGTTTTGTATCCTTTTCTGCATTTTGAGATTGCACCCGTAGTTGGCTGGCTGACCGTGTTTGGCAGTTTGACTCCTGAGAGTTTCAAGGGCTTCGGCACGTGATGTACATGTAACTCACGTGGTGTCTCCTAAGATAAGTGACTTTGTTTGTGATATGCCTCTGTTCCCCCACCATTAGATGGGTACCCGGTAGGATGAGACCGTATTGCCTTTACACGGGATGGCGACCTTTGTGCCTCCCGTGTGCAACCATCAAATTTGCCAGGTCGTCGTTGGAGGCTCAAAGGAGGCAGAATGGTTGCCTAGGTCGTTCCAAGGTGGTACACGGGAGGTTCAGACATTGCCTGGACGCCATGGTCGCCGTGAAGTTTTGAACAGGTTCAAAACAGCCGCACAAAGGTCGCCGAGGAGGCTGGTTGCTCAAAGGTGGCTCAGAGAGGGCAGAATGGAGGCACAGGCATTGCCGTTGTTGCAGAATGAAGGCAGAGTGGTCGTCGAATGGTCGCCAGGTAAAAGATGCGTTCTGTTGCAAAAAAAATCCGTCAATGTGGGTGATGCTTCTGCCTCCCTTGTGCTCCTTTGAGCGACCAACAGCGTGCATTGAACGATGACTGTGGCGACCGCTGTGCCTCCATTCGGCGACCACGGCAACCCTTGAGACACCATGGCAATGCTTCTGCCTCTTTTCTGCCTCCTTTGAACTACCTGTAGTGCCTCCTCAGTCTGCCTATAAACAGAGGGTTTGTACCTGCAGTGTTTCATTGTGGTTGCAGTCGCTGAACAACTCGAGCAGTTACTGCTGAACAACTGCTGGAGCAGTTACAAATAGAAACATGGCTTTCTGGGTTCAGGCGACCATTGAGCGTCCTGGCCAGTTTTTGATTGCTCAAAGGTGGCACAAAGGTCGCAGCCCTGTGTAAAGGAAGATCAACTCCACACTTATGTATTGATCAGGGTTATAAGAATGTAGTGTCATGAGTGAGTGAGTGAGCATGGTATTACGCCTGCTTATAGCAGTATTCAAGCAATATCACGGCGGGGGACACCAGAAATGGGCTTCACACATTGTACCAATGTGAGGAATCGAACCCGGGTCTTCGGCGTGACGAGCGAGCGCTTTAATCACTAGGCTACCTGACCGCCCCGACCGCCCCTGTAGTGACAACAAACAAAAAACAATATCTACTACATCTCTGATCCTGAAATTGGTGAGGTGAGGTTAAATGGGGTTTAACGTCGCGTGCACTTATATAGCGACGTCCCTTGCACGTGTGTGTGTTTGTACTAGTCTGGATTAAGGCCGATTTAATAGTGCTAGCCAACTGAGATACCAGGTCGCAGTTTAAAACGGACACAGTATACTGACTCCGAGCCGACCAGTCCTTGTTTTAGCCCCTTAATGTCAAGCGTCAGACAGGGTAATAACAAGTATTATCTTTTACCGATTATTGGATCGAACCCCTGAACTTCCCCTCTCCGGGCAGACGCTAGACCACGGAGGCGGTCAGAAGAACTTCATCTGGATAAACGAGTTTCATTGTTTTGAAAAAGTTAGCATTTTCTGTATTTTCTTCCTATATTCGTCATTATGAACAGATACAGCCACCAATTACATTATTTAAATGACACGCCAATAATGTATGCATCATTGGAATTTGTTTTGAAGCTGCAACCCATTCTACACACATCTAGTCGACATAGCCGGTGTCCATCCTTTGTTGATGAAACAAAAATTGCGTAAAGAAAGCTTTTAAGAAAATTGTAGCATCCCCGAAAGAGCGCGAGATGAGACTGTCACTTTTAATTTTGACAAGTGTTTAAGCTGAAATTCGTTCTCTCTCAGAAACATCATTCATTTTAATCTGGTTTGAAATTAAAGACGACAAAAATGAGTTAATGCCGCTAAATCAGTCTAAACAGTCGGTAAATTATGAGTCTGATAATGAATCTGTCCCCAAATATAAATGAGCAGTTGTGCCAGAATCCCATGGGACAATTTTCACGGTTCTGAGGACAAAGGATGCGCGTGCGCTGCGCATGCGCAATAGAAGATGAGTCAAGTCGCGTGCCAGTTTTTTGAGTGAATGAGCATCTCAGAATGAATAAAGAGTCTCGTTTGAACTCTTCGGTTAATTATTGTTAATATAGGCAGAAAAATGTCCACTGACTTGCCACGCCCATTGGTAAGCCCATTGGGACATCAAACGAATCGGCATTACAGAGAGCTTGTTTGAAATTCTTCAAAAACTTTTGCCTTTTTCTAACTACGCGCGACTGCGTGAGACTAAATGTTATTGACGTGGTGATTTCTTTCCGTGAAAATAACCAAAAAAACAGAATGAATTTGTATCATATTACCGATCTAAATGTAATGTATGACAATTTATTCATAGCCAGGTCTGTAATTGGTTGGCTTAGTTTAATGCTTGTAACAAAGCATATTTTTTTCTTTCTGTTTGTGTTTTTTTTATTAGGTATATAAATGGCAAGAAAAATATAAAATGATGATGAAAATGTTACTGCACATAACCATTTAGAATACCGAAAGCTATGACATGGGTAACTAATGGGTCGTTTTTACCCCGACACGTTTGTATTTAGCTGGTTCCACAAAAAGTTGACGCTTTAGCTCGGGTGCCTTGTATCACAGATAGGCAGACCATAAAAATATTATCAGTTCTGCAAAAAGAATTTTATGCCGCCAATATCTGGCATCGACTGAAATGTCTTAATGAAACGCTGTCCAAACTGTGACAACTTTTTAATACACAGTGGAGACATTTGTAACTCAAATTCAAGTTTGTTCGTTTAGTTTTGTCAGCAATATTCCAGTGATATGACGGTTGTTTAAATAATCGAGTCTAAACCAGACAAGCCAGTGATTGATATCATGAGCATCGATCTAAGCAATTGGGATACATGCTTCAGTAAAGTCAGCCGGCCTTACCACCCGATCCCGTTAATCGCCACTAACGACAAGCATGTGTTGTTGAAGACCAATTCGAAACCTGGACTTTTCACGCCAGGCGGTATTATTAAAATGAATAGAACTAGTGAGACGTCTTTTTTAGCTCAACCTGCAGCCCAATTAAAACAAAGCCAAAAAAACATTCTGTTGAAGGCATTTATTTTATTTTATATTTCCACCTACCGATCGCATTTCCAGTTTAACACCGCTTGGAACAGCATTTAAGTTCGATCGCTGTGTGTTAGACTGGCGTGGATGGAGAGCTCTAAGTGAAGCAGATCGTAGATGTTTACCACTTTGGCGAAATCCATCAACATGCTGACAATCCTAGTAACGGGGATTCGAACCCATAATAAGGGCGAATCTCGGCGCCTTGTGCCTACAGTGGTCAGTTATGACCAATTACCACTTATCAGATGGGCACTCTGATGTTGAAACTGATATCTCAAAGGACTAGCATCTTAGAACTGGCATACATCCGGACTAGTACACGCACACACGCACGCACGCACGCACAAACACACACACACACACGCACGCACGCACGCACGCACGCACACACACACACACTGTCAAACCTAGAAACATAATTAGTCGTACTGAGTTTCGAACAAACTAACAAGGATTTCTGGCATACTACTCGGACGACTGGCACACTCACAGACAAAGCGTCCAAATATAATGCTTAATCAAAGAATACCAATTACCCCTAAAAAACACAAATATTTCAATTGTACTATTATCACTATGTCAGATTGATAAAGCAACATCCCAAATACGTGGATCAATGCTCATGATGTCAATCACTGGATTGTGTGGTCCAGACTCGATTATTTACAGACAGCCGTCATATAGCTGGAATATTGCTGAGTGCGGCGTAAAACAACAAACCAACTAACCAATCACTGGATTGTCTGGTCCAGACTCGATTATTTACAGACCGCCGTCATATAGCTGGAATATTGCTGAGTGCGGCGTAAAACAACAAACAAACAAACCAATCACTGGATTGTCTGGTCCAGACTCGATCATTTACAAACAGCCGTCATATAGCTGGAATATTGCTGAGTGCGGCGTAAAACAACAAACCAACCAACCAATCACTGGATTGTCTGGTCCAGACTCGATTATTTACAGACCGCCGTCATACAGCTGGAATATTGCTGAGTGCGGCGTTAACAACAAACAAACAAACAAGTTAAAGCAACAACAGCAGAGATGTCGTTTGAGACTTGAGATCTTACATTATGAAGAAGAAAACATCAGTACGAATGAGAATGACACCAACATCACGAGGTTTATAAACACATCACAACCTGACAGTCTCATTGACTGACAAGATGGACTTGTTTATTTACAGTGTGTTCTGACCGTGCCACCTCATCCACAAGACTTTACTGGTATTCCAAAAGTCGAAAGAATTTACAAATTTGAGACAAGCTGGTGGTGCACATAATTTGTGCAAACATATTTGGTTTGTTCCAGGACGAGAGGATGTACACATGTTGTGCCCGTGCAGGTCATGACGATTAAATTGACTACGCACCCGTGGACACACGCGTTGCTCATAAGACACTTAAGAAGTCGATGGGACAAGTAGATACCAGATTTCTCTTTAAGTCGTTTCATAGAAGTTAATTACAAACAAATAAATTTGCTGTCACCGTTTTCACAGTCACTACCGAACTCGGTGTTAGCCGAGACGGGACACGCACATATCTATCGTAATACTTGTCGCGGACCACCCGCTACCTCTTTCTCCACAATGGTACGCGTCAGTGGGCGGGCCTCATGCATAGTCATAAAGGGTTAATTGTCAGGTCACAACACAACTTATCCTGGCTTACGAGTAGGGATCGAATTGACAAAACATTTACAGAGAAAAGAGAATTCCAACATGCCTTTCATTGAAAAATGTCAAAATGCCAGTCGCCGATAAGGGTTGTATTGTCTTTGACCCCGGGAGTGTATTTTTGCCATCAGCATTCCTTACCACTCGCGTAATAAGGACGAGATGATGGGTATATCTGTCAGGAGGTTTTGATTTTGACATTAAGCAATTGTTAAAGAATGTCCTTGGCAGATATACAGTGTGTAGGGTGTATATGCCACATCCTTCTACAGCTGGCACGAGAATGTCATGCGACTGGCAGTGATAATGATAACTCCCTTGCACGGGGATGAGGGTTTTTTGTTTTTGTTTTTTTTGGGGGGGAGGGACTTTTGGATTTCCCCACACATAAAGTCTAAAGAAACAGATCAGGTTTAACCACGGACTTGTATAACTTGTTATATAGGTCCATGGTTTAACTTACATGTCACCCGGCGGTGTGGATATTTGCTGATTATATCAATCACTGGTTTGTCTGGTCCTGTCTCGATTATTAACAGGGCACCACCATGAAACTGGACAATTGCTTAGTGTGGCGTTAAACAACAAACATATACTGGTAACCAAACAAAAACATTTTATTGTAGTTTATTTGATAAGGTCCTTTATAAATAATTTCTTCCAGAAAATGTTTGAAAAAATATACGACCTCATGTCTACAACAATATAATTGTTCAATGGATATGCTGGATGTCATAAATACCCCAAACAACTGCTTGACTTATCCTTTCAGAGAAATACATAGATTTTGATAATATTCTCTGACAAAACTCATTACACCTTTAGTACATAGAATGAAAACTGTTAAAACAGTGTGTGAGTGAGTGAGTTGGGTTTAACGCCACTTTTCAACAGTATTCCAGTTATTTCACGGCGTGTCAACTTAATGTGAAGTGATGCAGGTCTCAGACGTTTACCACTTCGGTGAAACCCATGAGCACGGGTATGGTGCTGACAAACCTAGAAACATAATCGGGACGAACAAGTATCGAACCCACAAGTTTCTAGCGTGCCCAAGGGACGCAACTCTGCACAGCGAATCGCGGCGCCTAAGATTACTGGGCCACCCGTAACCCCTGTTTAAACAGTCATATACATGCATTTAATAACATTTAAGCGACAGGTGAGGTGAAATGGGGGGTCCAAGATTATTGCACTTATACAGCTACGTGCATGCAGGTGCGTGTGTGTATGTGTGTATCTGTGTGTGTGTCTGCATGTACTAGTCCGGACTTTATAATGCTGACCTACTGAGATATCATGCTGCAGTTTAACATGAATACCCTGTCAGACACAGTGTACTGACTCCAAGCCGACCAGTCCTTGTTTTAGCCCCTTAATGCCGAGCGCCAGGCACGGTAACAACAAGTACCATACTTTAAATTCTTTTGGTATGACGCGACCGGGGATCGAACCCCGGACCTTCCGCTCTCTGGGCGGACGCTCCACCATTAGACCTCGGAGGCAGTCTTTAAGCGACACCAATTATTTTACGTATTCATTGGTAGTTGCAAATAAAGAGACTGGGGCCAAGCTAAATAAAAAATAAAACAGGTGACAAAACATATTTGCAATCATTCACTCACTTTACTTTTGCCAAATTAAAGAAAGGCTCGTCCGCGAGGCAGGTGATACATTTGACGGATTTAAAAGTGAGTGAGTGAGTATTATTTTACGTGGCTTTTAACAATATTCCAGCAATATCACGACAGGGGACGCCAGAAATGAGCTTCATACACTGTACCATTGTTGGAATCGAACCAGGTTCTTCGGTGTGTCGAACGAACGATTTAACCACTAGGCTACCCACCAACCCGGTTGGTTTTAAAAGAAATTGTTATGAGGAACAGTCCTTTCACGTGAACTGGTTTATATTTATTTATTGGACAAGTATTCTCTTTTGGATCGCCTCTTGTCTTCTGTTTGTAATTCTGTTAATCCAGGTGTGTTCGTGTAATTAAGGAACTGCCGTAGACTGTCTATTTCTAACAAATACATATTCACTCCGCAGGTGCAGTGTCACCGCTGACAAATAGACACGTCTATCGCGTGAAGCACGTGCAACTCGTTAACCCCGGCGCTATTCTGCTCGTGCTGAATGTCATGCCACACAGAGAGGCATTTCATTGCATTTGACCTACATCATGCCATGACGGCTTGTTCCCTTTTCATGTGAGGAAATCTACAAAATATAGTTTTATTTATTGTTCAGTTCAGTTCAGTTTTAATCAGTGCAAAGACTATCGTACGGAAGCCTTTTAGGGCCATTTGGATTTTTGGGGGTTTTTTCGATACTAAGTTGAAATTTCAAGGAACTAAGTTGAAATTTCAAGATACAGACGTTGATACTATCTTGAAATTTTAACTTAGTTTCTTGAAATTTCAACTTAGTTTCTTGAAATTTCAAATTAGTATCTTGAAATTTCGAGATAGTATCGAAAAAAATATATTTAAAAAAATGGCCGTAATGTAAGATCTCAAGTCGTAAGGCGTTGTATTTTTTATTTCTCCAGGGATATGGTCATTTTATTTAATTTCAAGTGTGGTTTTTTTTAATTCACGATAAGACCGAAATTGACGCTTATGAAAGAAAATAACTGATGTTGAATGATACATGCCCAAAGACCAGTAAATGATTGCTGCTGTACTATTCGTAACTTTGCTTGTTTACTAATTCAGCTATATGACGGAAGTCTGTAAACAATCCAGTCTGAACCAGACAATCCAGTGATTAACATCATGAGCATCTACGCAATTGGCAATTATCGGATGTCATTATTGACCAAGGAGTTACTATGTACACATATATCTGTACACGTGGCGATGCCCTACATGATTGACTGGTATATAATGACATGCATCAACCAAGTCGTTGAGTCTGACCACCTGATCCCGTTAGTCGCCTCTTACGACGAGCATAGGTGGCTGAAGACCTGAATCTTCACAGGATGCTTTCCCGATACTCCAAACAGTACACGTGTGGCTTTGTTTCCATGGGAACGCTATAGATTGCTTAAATTCTTGTCACAGGGCACAAAAATTCCAAAATTTTTTTAGAAAATTCTAAAACATTTTTCATCCTTCTGACCCCAGTTTCTACCAGATTTTCTAACAGAACAAGAAAAGATGATTGAAAGTCAAATTCTATTTTTATCTTCATCACTATAGGTTTGGGGAAAACACATCCGTAAAGTAAGGAAAGGCCTAACTTTCATGCTGTCGCATATACCTAAGTCGTTGCCATAAAGATCGCTGGGGGCACGGGTTGCCCAGTCGTCTACGGCGCCGCGATTCGCTGTGCAGAGTTGCGTCCCTTGGGCACGCCAGAAACCCATGATTGTGGGTTCGAATCCCGGTTCGTCCCCATTATGTTTCTAGGTTTGTCACCACCATACCCGTGTTCGTGTGTTTCACCGAAGTGGTAACCGTCTGAGACCTGCATCACTTCGGACTTTCCTCCCACATTAAGCTGACACGCCGTGATATAACTGGAATACTGTTAAAAACGGCGTTAAACCCAACTCGCTCACTCACTCACTCAATCATATTGATCACCTTGTGGAAAGATTACCAGCAGTAATGTCGAGGCCGATATGAAGCACACTTCTGTTTTGTACATCTGGGAACCCTAATGTCCTAAATTATTTCGCTAAATATATTTTTGCCTTCGGGAATCATGAAAGGGTTTTTGGCAAATAACACATTTGTCATATGCTTCCATATGCATCGTATGCTAAACCAGCGTTATTAAACTGGAATATTAGACCCAATCATGTGTAATATACCTATTCTCATCTGATCACTTGCCTCTTCGAATCTGTGTTTAATATAGACTCCCCCTGTTCGATGTTTAACAGGGCAGTTTTGTATTTTTTAAACATAATTTTACAACAATTTCGTTTTAAAGTCAACGAGTAAACAAGACCAACCCATTTTAAAAAAAGAAATATAAATCTTAAACAGCATATCAAGTTTCAAACTGTAACATCTTTTACTGAAATTATTTCATCAGAAAACTTTGATGTTGTATATAACACATGTTTATATCTATATAAAGTCCAACGGCAAGGAGAAACTTAAATCGACTACTTCCTTGGCATGCGTAGTTCATGCCATCAACCATTGTCTGTATTATGGGCCTATGGCCTTCTTACTGAATAAACTGTTTGTCTGTCTGTCCATGATAAAAAATAGTTGATCCATTCGCACTTTTTGGCACAAACATTCATTCTTGTCTGAAAAGTTAACTTCGTGAATGTCACAGCCTTGAACTTAGACATTCTTTAATTTCAACGTCGAATAATTTATCATGTCGTCCGGCAAGTCTTTTAATTAACAAAGCTATGCTGTCTTGCGGGTGACAGGGAAGCAATTGCGAGCGAAACTAACGCAGCTAACTCCGCCTCGTTCTGACAATCTGGGGGACGCCATGATGGAAGACAGTTCTACCACAAATGGGTCTGGATAATGAGTCAGAATGCGGCAGCTGTTTACGACATCAGCCATTCAGTCTGACGTGTGATTGGTTATTGAGATAGGGGGAATATTTCGTCGTTGACAGATATTTGTCAGCTCTGCGACAGATTCTAACGACATTGGGACAGCAACGGGGACAACGTCACCCGAGGTTCATTTCGGTCACGTGGCTGTAAAGGAATTTAGTTGTCATGACGTCACCCCTCAACGACCTGTGCAGAGATTACGCACAGAGGAATTTGAAGTTAATTCCACGCAACAAGACAAACCCTTCCCCTGAATGAGTCATTTCGGGAAATGATAACAAAAAGAAAAAAATAGGAGCAAGAACGGTTAACTTCACGCATATATTATTTTAAATCGAACTTTAAAAATCTTTTCTGTTGAGACCAATATTCCACAAACGTTCAAACTTAAGAGAAAACCGAAACATGATTTGGGCTGAATGAATGCTTGTTTCAACCGTTATGTATAATAAAAGTTACTTATTATTTTTGATATAGTTATTTCGAGCTAGTTGGAGAAAAATATACCTAAATACCTAGATCTCATTTAGGTGATAAAGCTAGTCTGTGTTAAAGTTTGAGATGGTTCATCGTTAATTAAACACCGGTAAATGTCCTTCAAACTTAACGCGTTAGTGTTTATTTACCCCGTCAAATTTAGTCAAAATTTACCAATCAAATCAGGTAATTCTGCAATGTGATGACAGAATTAAGCTTAACATATGGAATGCTTCTTCTTTATTTTTGATAGAACACTCTTTTTTTCTAGCCGCGTAAAGCGGCAATACTGCTAATGCAACTTAAAGCATTATTTACTCACTCACTCACTCACTCACTCACTCACTCTTTTTTTTTTGACCTGAACATGTCCAAATTCATCCCTACCAGTGTTTCTATTAAGCGGATCGGTCCAGGAAACACACATGAAATGGGTTTGGCTGATGAAAGTATGAAGCAGATTAATGCAAAACTGAGACAGGACATTTAAGACAAAGAAACGGTCAAATTACATCTGTAGAAACGTGAATCATTGACTAAACCTCTTGTGCCCTAAAGCCCTAACCTTGCAGTTAGTGGCAAGCTTAGGTCATGTAAAAACACTTTGCTTTTTTTATCACGACTTGAATCTAATTTTAAAGTCCTCTTTGGGGTGTACTAAAATGTGCATTTCGTTCCGTTCGCAATTCCGTATTTCAGTGTTGACTCATCATTGATTCACAAGATTGTGGTCAAGTATCCTGGGTTGTTTAAAACATGGGAACACATTAGAGATCTGAGGGAAAACGAACTATAAAGGCAAAAACTTTAAATGCTATCAACACTTCGATCTTACTTTACCATGAGACCCGTGAAGATCCGGGGTTAGAATAGGTCTTCAACAACCCATGCTTGCCGTAATAGGTGACTATGCTTGTCGTAAGAGGCGACTAACGGGATCGGGTGGTCTGGCTCGCTGACTTGGTTAATGCATGTTATCGTACCTAAATTGCGTGGATCGATGCTCATGATGTCAATCACTAGATCGTCTGGTCCAGATTCGTCTATTTACAGACCGCCGTCATATAGCTGGAATAGTTCTGAGTGCGGCGTTAAACAACAAACAAACAAACTTTACCATGTAGACCCTCATTTTCAAAAGGCAGTGGGAAATTATCTCTTTTCATATTCGGACCGCCTCCGTGGTCTAATGGTGGAGCGTCCGCCCGGAGAGCGGAAGGTCCGGGGTTCGATCCCCGGCCGCGTCATACCAAAAGACGTTAAAAGATGGTACTTGTTGTAACCCTGACTGGCGCTCGGCATTAAGGGGCTAAAACAAGGACCGGTCGGCTCGGAGTCAGTATACTGTGTCTGAGTGGGGTATTCATGTTAAACTGCGGCATGGTACCTCAGTGAGCTATCACTATAAATCGGCATCAGTCCGGACAAGTACAAGCAGCCACAAAAACACCCACACGTACATGCACGTCGCTATATAAGTGCAATAATCTTGGACGCGACGTTAAACCCCATTTCACCTCACCTTTTGTTTCACCTCACCAAGTGTTTGTCTGTTTGTGTGTTGTTTAACGCCGCAATTGTCCTTTTCTCAGCTTCCCACGTCTGTTATTGTTAATTTCATTGTGTGATTGTTTCAAAAGTGCAGCATAATATGCTCCGTTGATTGTAAGGCCTTTTGGAAGATTGTCCATCGTGATCCAAAAACAGGAAGCTGTTGTACAGAGCGATCTTAACGCTAAGGTGGTCGTAAATCCCATACCTAAACATCGACTTACGACAGTCGTGGCGCTAAGGTGATCTTAACTCACATACCATAACATAGACTTACGACAGTCGTAGCGCTAAGGTGGTCGTAACTCCCATACCATAACATAGACTTACGACAGTCGTAGTGCTAAGGTGATCGTAACTCCCATACCTTAATATCGACTTACGACAGTCGTAGCGCTAAGGTGATCTTAACTCACATACCATAACATAGACTTACGACAGTCGTAGTGCTAAGGTGATCTTAACTCACATACCATAACATAGACTTACGACAGTCGTAGCGCTAAGGTGATCGTAACTCCCATACCATAACATAGACTTACGACAGTCGTAGTGCTAAGGTGATCTTAACTCACATACCATAACATAGACTTACGACAGTCGTAGCGCTAAGGTGATCGTAACTCCCATACCATAACATAGACTTACGGCAGTCGTAGCGCTAAGGTGATCGTAACTCCCATACCATAACATAGACTTACGACAGTCGTAGCGCTTTGTTTTGCACAAAGGTACCCTGACAATAATCTTCCTGCTGATGGCACAGAGTTGGCCTTCTTTGGTGGTGGAATTGTCAAAGTTTTGACTCTGGCTGGAATTGGTGAACCCAGGTGTCATCAACAGTCACACATCGTTTCAAGAACCTTCTGGATCAGCTTCTTCAGGTCTAGACTATAACGTGGCATGTTATGCCTGGTGCGTTTCTGGCCAGATGTCAGAAGCTTTGGAAGCCAACGAGCTAATACTTTCTAATACATTGCCTAAGTTTCTGTGGATCGTGGAATGTAATCTCTGCTGGGAAACGCCAACTGAACAAGCAATACGACAATCAGTCATTCGCCGGTCGGTCATCGCCATATAGTGGATTCTGTAGATAATTTAGTGTGTTTATGACCTTCCTGGGAGGGGCTTGTCTTCAAGGCTCCCTCGGCCAGGTTTAAACTCTTTACGTTGGCAGTGTTGATTTGTTTGTTTGTTTGTTTGTTGTTTAACGCCGCACTCAGGAATATTCCAGCTATATGACGGCGGTCTGTAAATAATCGAATCTGACCAGACAATCAAGTCATTGACATCATGAGCATCGCTCCACGCAATTGGGATACGATGACATGCATCAACCGAGTCAGCGAGCCTGACCACTCGATCCCGTTAGTCGCCTCTTTTACGGCAACCATGGGTTGCTGAAGACTAGCAGTGTTGAGCTCATATCTTTATGAATGGCTTTTGGCGTTAAGCCCTTTTTCTGAAAGATCTTGATCACTGCACGTTCATCAAGTTTGTCTATTTACCAAAGGTCACATTCCCCTGTTTGTTTTACTTGCTTGACTCAGATGTATGTGTGGATATATACCTCTATGATTTGTTTGTTCTTTAACGCCGCACTCTGCAATATTCCAGCGATATGACGACGTTCTGTAAATAATCGAGTCTAACCAGACAATCCAGTGATTGACATCATGAGAATCGATCTACGCAATTGGGATACGATGACATGCGAGCTTGACAACCCGATCCCGTTAGTCGCCTCTTACGACAAGCATTGTCGCCTTTTACGGCAAGCATGGGTTGCTGAAGACCTATGCTACCCCGGATCTTCACGGGCTTACCTCTTTGACATTGTGTGATGTCCACTGTTACGCAATTCCTGTGTGAGGCTCCATCAACCCCCGTAGTCCACGGTTTTAATATTTTACCCTAATAAAGTGTCATTATAATGTTAATAATATGCACGTCCGTGGACCCATTTGATGAAGTACGGTAGCTATAATATCGCCGACTCCCTCTCATTTGGAAGCATTATCATCAGAGAGATTTAATGCCGCCTTCAAGATTATGGCACTAATATTGCGACTTGCATGCGCGCGCGTGCGTATGGTTGGGTGCTCGTACTGGTCTGGATTTATGCCGATTTTATAGAGCTAGCCTACTGATTGGTTTGGTTTGGTTTGGTTTGTTTGTTGTTTAACGCCGCACTCAGAAATATTCAAGCTATAAGACGGCGGTCTGTAAATAATCGAGTCTGTACCAGACAATCCAGTGATTGACATCATGAGCATCGTTCCACGCAATTGGGATACGATGACATGCATCAACCAAGTCAGCGAACCTGACCACCCGATCCCGTTAGTCGCCTTTTACGACAAGCATAGTCGCCTTTTACGGCAACCATGGGTTGCTGAAGACCTATTCTACCCCGGATCTTCACGGGTCGCTAGCCCACTGAGATACCATGCGGCGGCTTACCATTGACTAAGTATACTTACTCCGACCCGACTAGTCACGTTTGATCCACTTAATGCAGAGTAACAACAAGTACCATCTTTTAACGTTGTTTGGTATGACGCGGCCAAGTGATTTATACAATGAGCATATCGGGGTACATTCAGTCAACAGAGCCACCGAACTTTATAGCCTACACAGGCTGATTTCGATTATTAAAATAAATTTTATTTTTGAATAAATAAAAAAAAATCTTTCTGATGCTGCTGTGATAGAGAGCGACGCAAATCTTTTGATAGCAAACTTACTTTTGTACAATATCTTCATATTCAATCAAGTTTCGTTCGTAACGTTTGTTTCGCTTTAATTCACTCTTCCTATTTGTATTGTGTTTGTTAAACATTGTGCACCATACGTTAACGTCGAAACACCGACTTACCGTTCTCCGGGGAGACGCTCTCTCCACTAGACCAAAGAGGCGGTCTGTGGGCAATCGAACTTTCGGCAAGACGAGCGAACGCTTTAACCATTAAGCTACCTCACCTCCCTGGATGTATGACCATAACTGTATAGTATTGTAACTTAGGTTTGGACATATCCGGACGTGTAATTCCGGATCTCTGTCGGACTGTGATTTTTGCGGTTGTTAGCGTTGTAATACGGAAACCTGTTAGGGCCATTTGGTTTTTTTCTTCTTTTGTTTCTTTCTCAATTTCAAGACATTGAGTTGAATTTCAAGATACTAAGTTGAAATTTTAAGATAATATGTTGAAAATTTCAAGATAAAAAATAAGTTGAAATTTCAAGATACTAACTAAATAATTAAAAGAAGCAAATGGCCCTAAAAGGCTTCCGTATTGTAAGGAAAGATGCGTGTAATTGCTTTCGGAAGTGGAACTTGGAGTTGTCCACCTTGACTGGGTTAGGATACAAAGCGAGGGCCCGTGGGGACTGCGGGTAAAAATATAGATCCTCAGTAGCCCATGCTTGTCGTAAGATGCAACTAAATGGATCGGTGGGTCAAGCTCGGTGGTCTGGTTGATTGCGTGTCATCGTATGGATCAATGCCTATGATATAAACAGACAGCCGCCATAAAGCTGGCCCTCGTCACGATATGGCTGAAATATTGCCGATGTGACGTAAAGCATTAACTCACTCACTCATATAGCTGGTCTAAACCCTTATTTTATTTCCACGCCGCCGTCAAATGTGGCTTCAGCGTTACTGAGTGCGACGTATAACAACAAACACCAACAAAGAGAGGCAACATTGAGCTTGAGGAAGCGTCTATAAATATACACAACTGTTGCTGAACGTCGGGCAAAAATGCTGATATTCAGCAGGAATGAAAATGTAATTTTATGCTTATCTTAGTATTCGATCAGTTTGACACTGAACCGGGCCTGTATATACGCAATAATAATAAGCTCCAGTAAAATCTTAAGTATATTTCCAAGTAATGTTTATTGAAGAAGATTAAGAAACGTGAGGCTTAATGTACGTGAACGCTACCGATACACATAGTTGCTTCATAGGTGCTTTGTGAAGGGCGATCACATTCAGTGATAGAGACAATATGGTCTCTGGTGATAATGTTTGTTTGTTGGAATATATGTTCTGAGTATTATAAAATATTGTTGTTTTTTATAATTCATATGAACTAATTCTGTTTATAAAGTTTTTATGTGGTTTCTTATTGTTATTTAAAAGTCATTGCTTGAAGGTTTGCGAAGATTGTACGCGAACAATTTGACAGAGAATAGACGAACTGGTTTAGAGAGTGAGTGAGTGAGTTTGGTTTAACGCCGCTTTTAACAGTATTCCAGTTATATCGCGGCGTGTCAGCTTAATGTGGGAGGAAAGCCCGAAGTGATGCAGGTCTCAGATGTTTACCACTTCGGTGAAACCCACGAGAATGGGTATGGTGCTGACAAACCTGATAACATAATCGGGGCGAACCGGGATTCGAACCCACAATCATAGGTTTCTGGTGTGCCCAAGGGACGCAACTCTACACTGCGAATCGCGGCGCATAGACGAAGCGGCCACCCGTGGACTTCCCTATATAAATGCAATAATCTCGGACCTTGGGCGCAACTTTAAGCCCCATTTCACCTCACCTTTCGCCACCTCACTTAAAATTCTTTTCAGCTGAAGAACTTTTATATCTATTTGGTATTTTGGTTTCTTGGGACCTTTATTCTTATCCAGAATGCCCACGGAAGAAGAAACCGGTTTTTTTGTGTCAAGTGCTACATTAAAACAGTATTCAGTAAACATAGAGGATGCTACCCACAGTCACGAAGTGAACCAAACCGCTTCATAAAAGGACTAGTAAAGGTTGGCGCTTCAAGACTTTGAGGGGCGGTCGGGTAGCCTAGTGGTTAAAGCGTTCGCTCGTCACGCCGAAGACTCGGGTTCGATTCTCCCCGTCATGAGTACAATGTGTGAAGCCCATTTTCCGGTGTACCTCGCTGTGATATTGCTGGAATATTGCTAAAAGCGGCGTAAAACCATACTTACTCACTCACTCACTCAAGAGTTAGAATGAAGGATAGAGTAAGTGTGGTTTTACACCGCTTTAAGCAATACTCCAACAATATCACAGCGAGGTACACCGGAAAATGGGCTTCACACATTGTACCCATGTTGGAAATCGAACCTGGTTCTTCGGCGTGACGAGCCAACTCTTTAAGCACAAGGCTACCCATCCGCCCCTAGAATGAAGGAGGGGTAGGGGTTGGGGATGGGGATGGGTGCTGGTGCACAGTGGTATTTTGAATAATAGAGGTGTAAGATTGTGTGACAAGGTAAATTAAATAAAGGACATCTAAAAGGTACATTTTGCAATGAGTGAGTGAGTGAGTTGGGTTTAACGCCGCTTTAAACAGTATTCCAGTTATATCGCGGCGTGTCAGCTTATTGTGGGAGGAAAGCCCGAAGTGATGCAGGTCTCAGACGTTTACCACTTCGGTGAAACCCACAAGCACGGGTATGGTGCTGTCAAACCTAGAAACATAATAAGAGCGAACAGGGATTCGAACCCACAATCATAGGTTTCTGGCGTGTCCAAGGGACGCAACTCTGCACAGCGAATCGCGGCGCCTTAGACGACTGGGCCACCCGTGCCCCCACATTTTGCAATGAGTGAGTGAGGATGGTTATACGCCGCTTTTAGCAACATTCCAACAATATCACAGCGGGGGACACCACAAATGGGCTTCACACATTGTACCCATGGGGGGAATGGAACCCGGTTCTTGGGCGTGACGAGCGAACACGTTAACCACTAGGCTACCCCACCGCCCCACTGTGCAATGACTACGAGTGATCGGGTGTCTCGTAAGTATCTCGTGAATACTTTTGGCGGAGTAATTGAGTATTATAATCCGTACTTGGTTCAGCCTTCAGTTATCAAATATTATTCGACGTCGTTGTCAACATAAATCCCACAACAAACAAATCGTCATTGTGTAAACATCACTCATCATCCTCAACCGAGTGAGTCACTGCCTTATTCTAAACTTCCTCAAAGAACTAATATTTCCCTTTAATTTCATTTTTTAAACTCATGATCCTACTTTTCCGAAATATTCTTAAAATAGACAGACACTATCCCCTTAATTAATCTCCGGTTTTGAAGAGCGTTGTCATATTTTCAGTCAAACAGGGCGTGGATTTCGTGAACTGTCATCTCTGATTGACATTCGCTTGATATGAACATGTTTTGAGTCAGCATTGACAGCTAACGACGACTATAATCGGGGATTACCGAAAACAGACGAGCGCATTACAGTAAGACAATATAATCCCGCCACAATGGTCTTGTCTCGGCGTTGTGTTTGCATGGCAGATTTCGGCACGGGTTTCCGTGATGACCGTCAAAAGATAACCATTAACACAGTCGGATTCCAGACAAAAGGATGAACTTGACTAGTTCCTTATAAGATGGAGTGATTACGCGCAGTTTCAGTTGTTTTTCCGTTGTGACATTGACCAATATTACAGTAATGACATTGCTTAGTCGTAAGAGGTGAATATTTTGGAATGTTTTGGGTATTTTGTTTAAGGCTTCGCACAGCAATATTCCAGCAATATGACGACGGTGTGGAAATAATCGAGTCTGAACCAGACAATCCAGTGATTGATATTGTGAACACCGGTCCACGCTTGTGATGACAGGCTATCAACCCGCTGTCATCGATTCTGATCATCCGATAGGATAGATTGCCGAGGATCTATTAATTGGATTTACGCCGCTTTTAGCAATATTCCAGCAATATCACGGCGGGGGATACCACAAATGGGCTTCACACATTGTACCAATGTCGGGAATCGAACCCGGGTCTTCGGCGTGACGAGCGAGCGCTTTAACCACTAGGCTACCCGACCGCCCCGGGGGACACCAGAAATGGGCTTCACACATTCGAGATAACGGGGTCTGAGTGTTCGTGTTTTTCGTACCCCGACAACGCGGATCCTTGCTCATGCTGTCACCCACTTGTTTGCCGGGTCGAGACGCCATCATGTTTCACACACTGCTGTGATATAGCATAGAACAAGATTCAGTCTCTCAGTTATGTCTCTCGGGCGTACAATGTCCTATCCGTGGGTAGTTCTGTAAACTGTTGTACCTGTAGACGACTTAGTTCCGTCTTAACTCTCGTACTTTTACGTTGACTTACGATGTTTTGTCGGCATTCCTGTACTTCCACATACACATGCGCAGTTTCGTCGTAACTCTTTCACGTCAGAATGGACTTGAGTGGCTTTGTCGTTGTTGCTATAAGCAAACAGCTCTGCCGTCTGTCCTGCACGTACGTAGCTCTGCCGTCTTTCATGCACGTACGCAGGTCTGTCGTATTTCATGCACGTACGTAGCTCTGCCGTAATGCGTGAACGTACGTAGCTCTGTCGTATTTCATGCATGTACTTAGCTCTGTCGTATTTCATACACGGACGTAGCTCTGTCGTAATTCCTGTGCGTAGGTAGTTCTGGCGTAATTCCAGACGTACGCAGCTATGTAGCTCTCTTCTACTTCCTTTACGTGGGTAGCTATGTCGCTATTCTGTACGTCCGTAGCACTCTTCTACTTCCTTTGCGTGCGTAGCTCTGTCGTTATTCTGTACGTATATACGTAGCTACTATCATATTTCATGCACGGACGTAACTCCGTCGTCATTCCTGTGCGTAGGTAGTTCTGGCGTAATTCCTGCATGTACGCAGCTCTGTCGTAATTCTGTACGTACGTAGCTCTCTTCTACTTCCTGTGCGTAAGTAGCTATGTCGTAATTCATGTACGTACGTGGCTGTCTCCTAATTCTTTTGCGTACGTAGGTCGTTCGGAATCCATTCTATTGTAATCTTGAATGTTCACAACTCTGTCGTAATTCCTGTACGTACGTAGTTCTGTCGTAATTTCTGTATGTGCGTAACTCTGTCATAATTCCTGCACTTACATAGTTATGTCGTATTTCATGCATGTACTTAGCTCTGTCGTATTTCATGCACGGACGTAGCTCTGTCGTAATTCCTGTGCGTAGATAATTCTGGCGTAATTCCTGCACGTACGCAGCTCTGTCGTAATTCTGAACGTACGTAGCTCTCGTCTACTTCCTTTGCGTAAGTAGCTCTGTCGTAATTCCTGCACGCACATATCTCTGTCGTAATTCCTGCACGACATAACTCTGTCGTAATTCCTGCACGTACATAACTCTCCGTAATGCCTGCACGTACATAACTCCCTCGTAATTCCTGCACGTTAGTAGTTCTGTCGTAACTTCGAATTTTTCAGATATCCATCCCTATCACCACTAGTTCAGCATACCTAGTTTGGCTAAAATGCGTTGCTCGAAGCATTATTTATCATGAGCCCAACAATATTGGGAATCTCCAGAAATTTTCCATATTTATGAATATGGCAATACAATGCAATTCCACAAACCAATTACTTTCTTATCGCTTATACTGACATTACATGACTTCTGAGATCGGATTCAATTTTATAATTAAAAATAAACGTAATCAGTCCCTGTGGTTTTGACGTTATGAGTGCGATAAACCTATGCTTTTAGTATCCATTGTGTCTGTATACGATTAATAAAGACATGAATTTTCATTCATGTTTTGCATTTACAAGCAATATTTGCATTTAACTAACACATCGATCTAAACAAACTATTTCAAAACACAAACTGATATCAGTATTACCTACTTTTGTGATTAAATGAAAACTGATATTTGGAGCTATAAAGTGATTCCTTAAAACAACCACCGATCAATTTTATCCACCAGCTATTGTTTTTTAAGATACCCTATGCCTCCTCTTTCCCCAGGAAAACGCCCCCTTCCTCATGCTTCGTCCATGTGTGTGTTTGCGTTACTCCCGATAGGTGCACGAGATGTCCCGGAGCTCCACTGAAATCGATCACTTTCTGCAGACAGACCCGACATCGATTTCAGCTATAATTATGTGAGGGGAATTCCAGACATGGTGGCGCCACGTTATAAACGGGGCGGACGGGAATGACAGGTGCTCCTTCGTTATACGGCTGTGGGTTTTACGCTGCATTATTGATATTTCTGATTGATTTGATCTATTTCACACAATAATAGGATGTGCTTCGCCGATATCTGTTTCATTACAGAATTGATGAATCACTAGAACCGTTTTCGTCGACGACATGGCTTTCAAACATGGAGACACTAAAGTGTTCCAGTACCTCATAGTCAAGAGCAATCTGCAAAAGATACATCATTTCATTTTCTGATCTCACATTTCCTGTTCTTGTATTTAAGTTTAATTAAGAGTTGTTTTAAGGATCAAGCGGGATCCATGTGGACGTGTGCAGATGTATATAATTAACGATGATTAATATGTACACGAGAGTCGTGAATCCAGATATTTCTTTTTAACTTGCTCGATTAGACAGGGAACTGTTTCGTCCGGAAAAGCGTGTTCTCTGCATGTAATATGATTCAATCATTTGGTAAGGTCTGTTGAAATGATTGATTATTGGTTTTATCATTAATCACGTTCAGATTATTGATTATTGATTGGTTTATTTATTATATTTTTTATTTTTGTTACATGTACCGCCCAGACCATGTCGCCTGTCTCACAGTCCCTGAACCATATCATTTTCCAATGTGCCAGCCCTTTCTGTATTGCAGGAACCCTAACATTCGTGACCAACTCGTGTTATTCCGGGACAACCGGAATAGCGACTCGTGCCCCTCTCATGGCCATTTTTGCGACCGGGTTCCGTCTTAGCGCAAACGGGCATACCTAAAACAATTGTCAACTCAATGCGTGATGGTTCACATATATTTCCCCATATATTATATATATTTCAGATGCAAGTTACAGCACATCGGGACATGCGGAATTATACAGAATGATTGAACACATTTAACTGTGTCTTGGGTATATTTTAAGATGCAAGACATGAGTTAAATCAAAAATGATTTCTGAGGGATTCTTTGACGAAGAACTTGAAATCATACGCGCATTCTGATTGGTTCTGAATCTCCTATCTCACTGGGGCTCCTTTTCAGTTAAAAGGAGTTTATTGTTTCTATCAAACATATATTTTCAGGGAATAAGCGTTCGTCTAACGCCATGACCACACCCACGCCACCTCCGTAGCGCCCACGTTCTTGAACACAACAAGGAACTGTGCGTTCCCCTTTTCTTCTGTAGACTGCTAGCGCTTGCCATCATTCTTGCAGATGCAGAACCTACTCTCGTCCAAGGAGACGACCCTTGGTAATTGCCAACGTTCAACACGTCTGTCATATCGTAATCTTGCCTGACGAAGTCTATTGGCCAATGTCGTCGCCCTGTAACGCATGTCAACAGTAAGTTAACGCCCTTGCCTCGGGAAGATGCCAGCAGCACGCAATATTCTTGTCACCGTCGGTCGACTCACACGTTTCGCTCATGCCGTGGCCGCCGATGACGACGTCGACGTCAGGAAACGGTTACATAAATGCAATTCACCGAAGTGGTAAACGTCCGAGAGATGCATCACTTCGGGCTTTCCCGCCACATTAAGCTGACACGCCGCGATATAACTGGAATACTGTTAAAAGTGGTCTTAAACCCAACTCACTCACTCACTACATAAATGAGTGAGTGAGTTGGGTTTAACGCCGCTTTTAACAGTATCCCAGTTATATCGCGGCGTGACAGCTTAATACATAAATGGCCCGTGAAGATCAGGGGGAGAATAGGTCTTCAGCAACCCATATTTGCCGTACAAGGTGACTATGCTTGTCGTAAATGGCGACTAAAGGGATCGGGTGGTCAGGCTCGCTGACTTGGTTGATGCATGTCATCGTATCCCAGTTGCATGGATCGATGCTCATGATATTAATCACTGGATTGTCTGGTCCAGACTCGATTATTTACAGACCGTCGTCATATAGCTGGAATATTGCTGAGTGCGGCGTTAAAACAACAAACCAACCAAACCACTACATAAATGCAAAGATTGGATCATCGGTCATTTTTATGTAGCGCGTACTTGTAGCGTGTGGCCGACATCTTCTTGGTCCGACCTGTCTGTGAGACCCGCCTCAGCAAGTTACCAACTGGAAATCTGGAACACGGGTGAAGATGTACCCATTGGGTTTAAGTTTCTTATGGACTTGAGTATATATTGTGGCGACGTACAGCTTCTATTTTTATCAGTTTTACTGTTACCATCACACAAGTCACAACTACTACTACTACTACTAGTTCTACTTCTGATACTACTCTGAATTGCTACTATTTTTACAACAGCAACTACTGCTACAACAACTACTACTACTATTATTATTACAACTACTACTACTACAAATGTTACTACACTGTACTGCTACTACTACTACACGTACTACTACTACCGCAACAACTGCTACTACGACTACTACTTTTACTACTACTACTACTAACAACATCTGCTACTACTACTACTTCTATTACTACAACTACTACTACTATACATATATTACTACTACTACTACTACAACTGCTACTACTACTACTACTACTACTACAACTGCTACTACTACTACTACTACCGCAACAACTGCTACTACTACTACTACTACTACTTCTATTGCTACTACTACTACTACTACCGCAACAACTGCTACTACTGCTACTACTACTAATAGGGCGGTGGGGTATCCTTGTGGTAAAAGCGTTTGTTTGTCATGCTAAAGACCCGGTTTCGAGGTACAATGTGTATCCCCTGCCATGATATTGCTGGAATATTGCTAAAAGCGGCGTAAAACCGTACTCACTCACTAATGTTAATACTATACGACCACAGCTGCTGTCGGTGTTGCTGTTGCTGTTACTTCTACTGTGAGGCTGCCTCTGTAACAACTCATCCACCTTCAACCAACATACCCATCAATTACAGTTCCCTCCGCCCAACTGCCCCGCACTCTTGCAGCTTTGTTCGTCTGAAGGCGTACACAACGGCACTTGAAACTCTCACGGTAAACATGATTAATGGGATTTAAAACTTTGGCGCCAAAATTCAAGATGGCGGCAAATGTCAGACGACAAATTTAATGGAGTGTTATAGGCATGCCAGGAATCAAGACAAATGTGCCAGAAGTCAGTTTGAGACGCCTGCACGTGCACACGCGACGTGCACGCGTAATGACCCGTGCGTGGGGACGTGTAGACATTCCCAAGTCGCGAGAAGGAGGGTCGGTTAATTTTAAAGAAATGATACGGGCCACGCCACGCCGTCTAGCATTTCGGTCTGTCTTTAATCTTCAGGGTCGGAATCTTCAAGAGATTCCATCCTCTGTGTTTGATCTTTGTTGGTGCTGGTTTGCACACGGTACAGATTGTACCAAAGTTGATGTCATGATTCTCACTATTTTGTTAGTTTCACGCGTGTCGTCAGCGCATGAGTTTTGTACTGGTGCATAACACGGGGCCCCGTTCCACGAAGCGATCTTAGCGCTAAGGTGATCGTGTCCCATACTTTAACATAGTCTCGCGACAGTTGTAACGCTGAGGTGAACGATCGTAAGTCCCATAGTTTAACATCGGCCTGCGACAGTCGTAACACTGAGGTGAACGTAAGTCCCATGCGTTAACATGGGCATGCGACAATCGTAACGCTAAGGTGATCGTAAGTCCCATGCGTTAACATGAGCATGCGACAATCGTAACGCTAGGGTGAACGTAAGTCCCATGCGTTAACATGGGCATGCGACAATCGTAACGCTAAGGTGATCGTAAGTCCCATGCGTTAACATGAGCATGCGACAATCGTAACGTTAAGGTGAACGTAAGTCCCATGCGTTAACATGAGCATGCGACAATCGTAACGCTAAGGTGATCGTAAGTCCCATGCTTTAACCTAGGTTTGCGATTGTCGTAGGGTTAAGATCGCCTGTGGAACGGGACTCTTTAACTTATTGAACTGGGATCGGATGATAATTTTTTTTTGAGTGGGTGAGTTCGGTTAACGTCACTTTTAACAGTATTCCAGTTTTCACGGCATGTCAGCGGAAAGGAGAGTCCGAAATGGTAGAGGCCTCAGACGTTTACCACTTTGGTGAAACCCACAACACTGACAAACCCAGATTTGGTTGGTTGGTTGGTTTGTTGTTTAACGCCGCACTCAGCAATATTCTAGCTAAATGATGGCGGTCTGTAAATAATCGAGTCTGGACCAGACAATCCAGTGATTGATATCATGAGTGAGTGAGTGAGTTGGGTTTAACGCCGCTTTTAACAGTATTCCAGTTATATCGCGGCGTGTCAGCTTAATGTGGGAGGAAAGCCCGAAGTGATGCAGGTCTTAGACGTTTACCACTTCGGTGAAACCCACGAGTACGGGTATGGTGCTGACAAACCTAGAAACATAATCGGGGTGAACCGGGATTCGAACCCACAATCATAGGTTTCTGGCGTGCCCAAGGGCCGCAACTCTGCATAGCGAATCGCGGCGCCTTAGACGACTGCGCCACCCGTGCCCCCCGATTGATATCATGAGCATCGATCCACGCAATATTGGGATCGATGACATGCATCAATCAAGTCAGCGAGCCTGACCACCCGATTCCGGTAGTCGCCTTTCACGACAAGCATAGTCGCCTTTTACGGCAAGCATGGGTTGCTGAAGACCTATTCTACCCCGGAATCTTCACGGGTTGACAAACCCAGAAACATAATGGGACGAAACTGGATTCGAACCCACAGTCATAGGTTTCTGGTGTGCCTAATATACGCAACTCTGCACAGAGAACTGCGGCGCTATATAGACAACTGGGCCACCGTGTCCCCATGGACGTGGTCTGGAGCAGCTGGAATATTGCTCGACATAAAGGATGTGAGGTGAGGTGAGGTGAAATGGGGAAACGTCGCGTTCAAGATTATTGCACTTATATAGCGACGTGCATGCACGTGTGTGTGTTTGTGTGGCTGCTTGTACTAGTCCGGACTGATGCCGATTTATAGTGCTAGCTCACTGAGATACCATGCTGCAGTTTAACATGAATACCCCACTCAGACACAGTATACTGACTCCGAGCCGACCAGTCCTTTTTTTAGCCCTTTAATGCCGAGCACCAGACAGGGTTACAACAAGTACCATTTTTTAACGTCTTTAGTATGACGCGGCCGGGGATCGAACCCCGGAGCTTCCGCTCTCCGGGCGGACGCTCTACCACTAGACCACGGAGGCGGTCTCGACATAAAGGAAGTTGACAATTCGAAAGTTGAAGCTGAAGTTTGTGTACAGATGTAAATTATGAAACAGATGAGGTAGTTTCACCGACTTCTTTTATTTCTAGCTCAGGTGGCTACATCAGTAGAAGTGAATTGGCTTTTTGACTGTCATTGAACGTTATCTGAAGTTAAAGTCAGATTTTCTTATTGGATTGGCAAAATCAAAACAAGGAAATTTGGCCAGAAAGTTTGACTTGTGTGCATTAAGAAACAGTCGTTTAAGGCGCCGCGATTCGCTGTGCGGAGTTGCGTCCCTTGGGCACGCCAGAAACATGTGTTCATGTTTGTTTGTTGTTTAACGCCGCACTCAGCAATATTCCAGCTGTATGACGACGGTCTGTCCATAATCGAGTCTGGACCAGTGATTGATATCATGAGCATCGATCCACGAAATTGGCGTAAAATGACATACATCAACCAAATCAAGCCTGACCACCCGAGCCCGAGTGAGTTTGGTTTAACGCCGCTTTTAACATTATTCCAGTTATATCGCGGCGTGTCAGCTAAATGTGGGAGGAAAGCCCGAAGTGATGCAGGTCTCTGACGTTTACCGCTTCGGTGAAACCCACGAGCACTGGTATGGTGCTGACAAACCTAGAAACATAATCGGGGCGAACCGGGATTCGAACCCACAATCATAGGTTTCTGGCGTGCCCAAGGGACGCAACTCTGCACAGCGAATCGCGGCGCCTCAGACGACTGGGCCACCCGTGCCCCCCTTTTACGACAAGCATGGGTTGCTGAAGACCTATTCTAACCTGGATCTTCACGGGTAAATCGAGTCGACTGGGTTTATGAATCAGATGGAACATGAAATGTATTTATATATTTAAAGAACTTTGTTATGTTGCCACTCTTCATCAACCTATGTTTCATCAAACTTTTATCAGACAGCACACACTAAATATCAATATATAAAAAAATACCGGGCAAAAGAAGGCAGACTCCTGACAATTGGATTGATACCCGTATCAAATACATCACCATCAAATAACTAAATTTCTTTGTTTCACTTTTAGCCACCATCAAACTTGGGTGTCCGACAGTATAAATAACACCCTTGACCAGAGTAGTTTATCTTTACTCTCCAACCTCCAGGGCCCCGTTCCGCCAAGCGATCTTAGCGCTACGTCGATTGTAACTCCCATTCTTTAACACTGACTTACGACAGTCGTAGCGCTAAGATCGCTTTGTGGAACGGGGCCCTGTACTTAAAGGAAATGAACAATTACAAGCAGAGCTCTAGAGAAGCTTTTGGTCATTTGGGTATTAAACCCAGGGGGTTGATTTTGATTGGGTATCCACAATTTTAAGAGGATATTCAAATATTTTTACCCACCTATTTCTTGACATTTGGGTATTCTAACTTAAACCCTGTTTCGGAACAACCCCCTTAAATCATTTAAAACTATTTGACTAGTAGTACATTGTATATCCGTCTGCGACTGCGTGCGGCTTCATCTCCTAGAAGCCATTTTTGTTTGCAAAGGCGCTTTTTTTAAATCACCAATCAGGGACTCTTTAAGATACAACATGTACATTGACTTGGCATCTATCAGTATGGTTGTCGCACAAGCTTTAACCGAATGTCCCCGTCGGGAAGTGAATTTCGCGATCGGCTGATACACTAACAAGTAAAGGAACAGTTGTTATATACGCAATCGTTTTATCTAATATTTGTAATATACGCATTAACATATAATTATTATTTCATTAGCGTATTTATGGGGTTTTTTCTGCGTATTTGATGCGCTAGGATTTTATTTGCGTATTTCACTTTATTTAATGCGTATTTTACGCAAATACGACCACGCTCGACCACGTATTACTTCTTGATTACAGAAAGATCTATACGGCCACGTCACTTACCTAAAAGAAGAACCACAACAGCCACATCCACATCTACAACTACGACAATACCAGGATTGCGTAGGATATCAGCCCAGACAGTGGGGAACCGTTTTCGCGCTAAATGTATTCTTTCTGACGGACCTGCATCGGCTGCGACGTCAAAGGTGTCAAGGTCACAGAGTATGGCCACAACTGCGATGGAGATAAGTTGTTGAGTGGCGAGTCACGTTTTATGTTTCGCCATGTGGATGGTGGACGTTTTGTTTACAGACGTCGCGGGGAACGTTATGCACAAGACTGCATACAGAAAGTGGACAGATTTGGTGGTGGTAGTGTGATGATATGGGCAGCCATCTCCTACAGTGGTAGGTCAGACTTGGTGCAAGTTCTGGGGAATTTAAAGGCACAACGTTACACGGATGCGCTTCGTCGATCATACGTCCTTCAACAAGCGAACGTCATTTTCCAAACTGAAAACGCCCGACCTCACACAGCAAAACCGACAACACCCTTTTTCAGGAATCACAACATCAAGGTCCTGCCATGGCCCTCCAGGTCTTCAGATTTAAACCCAATC
Source organism: Haliotis rufescens (assembly GCF_023055435.1). Classification (NCBI taxonomy): domain Eukaryota; kingdom Metazoa; phylum Mollusca; class Gastropoda; order Lepetellida; family Haliotidae; genus Haliotis; species Haliotis rufescens. The sequence goes on along the minus strand of NW_025963824.1, from coordinate 27,615,749 downwards.
AAATACTTATGGAATGCACTGGAGTGAGTTGGGTTTAACGCCTCTTTCAACATTATTACAGTTATATCACGGCGCGTCAGCTTAATGTGGGAGGAAAGCCCGAAGTGATGCAGGTATCAGACGTTTACCATTTCGGTGGAACCCACGAGCACGGGTATGGTGCTGACAAACCTAGAAACATGACATTCTCGACAGGGGACACCAGAAATGTGCTTCACACGTTGTACCCATGTGGGGAATCGAACCCGCACCTTTGGCGTCACGAGTGAGTGAGTATGGTTTTACGCCGCTTTTAGCAATATTCCAGCAATATCTCAGCAGGGGACACCAGATATGGGCTTCACACATTGTACCCATGTCGGGAATCGAACACGGGTCTTCGGCGTGACGAGCGGACGCTTTAACCACTGGGCTACCCGACTGACACTCTGCGTGACGAGCCCCACAAAAATAAGGAACACATGGCATGTAAAATGATTGTATTTGAAACCATTGTTCGAGAAATGACTGAAATGCGTGGAACTGCCACTTGACAACCCTCAGCCGTCATGATATTCGTGCTGTCAGATGGGCAAGCATCAAACGAAAGGCTTTGGACTGTTAAACTCCAGTCGGGGCAGGCCTTCGTGATCCTAGATCTGGCCCTCGCCATGTTTACTCAGGAGAGGTGAGAGGGAGGTTCGCCATCATGGCTGTGTATAATACCACTGATATAACCCGAGTAATCTCCACGCTCGCTTTCAATGTGAAACCATCAATCCATCAAGAATTATCACCCAATAATTCTATCTCGTCTCTACCGTTCAATACCGGGCGAGAGCTGGGGCGGCAACGTACACAGGAGTGGCGCCAAACTGCCGCCTGCCATTCCCTAACGATGTTCCAGGGTGAAGGTCGATTGAGGTGGTCAAAGGTTAAATCTATCTCGATGACCAGTGTATGATTAATTGTGAGCAATAGGAATCAATGGTGGACGTCATATTAAGTACCTCATACTTTCTGACTGTTTATATCTTTGGAAAAATCAATAGTTTCTTAGTATTTCATTTCGGGTGAAATAGGTCCCCAGCACCTCGTTCTTGTTGTAATGGTTGTTATTGGTTGTTTGTTGTTTAATGCCGCACTCCAGCTATATTCCAGCTATATGACGGCAGTCTGTAAATAATCGAGTTTTGACCAGACGATCCAGTGATTGACATCATGAGCATCGATCCTCGCAACTGGGATACGATGACATGCATCAACCAAGTCAGCAAGCCTGACCACCCGAACCCGTGAGTCGCCTCTTACGACAAGCATAGACGCCTTTTATGTCAAGCGTGGGTTGCTTAAGACCTATTCTACCCCGGATCCTCACGGGTTTTAACCCGTTTGATGGATTTAAGGAATGACTGCGTATTTTTTTCGGTTCATTGAGGTATAATTAAATCGTCGCATCCAAGATTATTGCACTTATATAACGACGTGCATGCATGCACTAGTCCGACAGATGCCGATTTATAGTGCTAGCTCACTGAGATCACAGGAGTCCGTATCTAAAAATAGACGCCCTCATGCATATTCATGACCATCTCCACACGCGAGCCCGAAGAGATGGTCATGAATATGCATGAGGGCGTCTATTTTTAGATACGGACTCCTGTGCTGAGATACAATGCCGCAGTTAAACAAGGATACCCCACTAGACACAGTATACTGACTCCGAGCCGGTTGTCGTAATGGGTTTTATGTGGTAAGATTTGTATTGTTGTTTAACGCTGCATTCAGCAATATTCCAGCTACTTGGCGACGGCGTGTAAATAGGTCCTGGGCCAGACAATCCAGTGATAGATATAATGAGCAACAATCCACGCTGTCGGGTACGATGACACGCAAGCGATCAATCACAGAGCAGGACCACCCGATCCATTTGATCGCCTCTTACGACGAGCACAGGTTGCCGGGGCTCTATTTGTTGTTTGTTGTTGTTTAACGCCGCACCCAGTGGCGCGTTGTATAGCGCTGTGCTTCTATTTATTAAACAACGCTTAGCTCCATGCAGCGCTGCGCTACCACTCGCTGCGACTCAGAGGTGGTGCACACGGCAGCGAGCGAAATTCAAAATGGCGTCACAGTATGTCCTTCTTGAAGGCGCCAAAGTTAACTCCTTATTGGTGACCGAGGAGCAAGTCAAGCGAATGCTATCTTTGCTATGTTTGTGTTTTGTTATTCACCAATGATAGTGCATTTACGGTTCTTATTTGACTCTTGTGTCAAAAGTGTGGCAAGTATCGGTGGTACGTTTGCTCTAAGCGACGCCATTTTGAAAGAAGCGCTCTAAACCAGTCTGTTGCACGGGTTCGCGAGCAGCGTTGCGCTACGAAGCTTAATTGTAACGTTTCGCTTAGACTAACTAACTCTCTGAAATGAACATATCGTACAGAAAAAAACAGTCGTCAGTTATCTTAATAAAAATATAATAAAAGGGAGCCCAGTGACTCTCTTCATTTTCAGATACTGCAGTAATCTAGACTTGCCAAACATTATAGACTTGCATGGGCTGTATTTGATATATATTTGTATCAGGGTCTGTAAGACAGACGACGTTTCGCTGAACAACGCGCCCGATTTATATAACGGCGGTCTGTAAATAATCGCGTCTGGACCAGACAATCCAGTGATTGACATGATGAGCATCGATCCACGGAATTGGGATACGATGACATGCATGAACCAAGACACTGAACCCGAGCATGTCGTACGAAGCGACAAATGGGGATCGGGTGGTCAAGCTCGATGACCTGATAGATTGCATCGTATCCCGGTTGGCCGTACGTCATGATACTAATCTCAGGTTTCCCTGGTCCAGAGTCGATTACTTTTCCAGCGACCGACCCATGCTTGCCGTAAAAGGGTGAGTGAGTGAGTATGGTTTTACGCCGCTTTCAGCAAAACTCCAGCAATATCAAGGCGGGGGACACCACAAATGGGCTTCACACATTGTACCCATGTCGGGAATCGAACCCGGGTCTTCGGCGTGACGAGCGAACGCTTTAACCACTAGGCTACCCGACCTCCCCTTGCCGTAAAAGAAGACTATACTTGTCGTAAGAGGCGACTAACGGGATCAGGTGGTCAGGCTCGCTGACTTGGTTGATGAATGTCATCGTATCCAAATTGTGTGGATCGATGCTCATGATGTCAATCAGTCTCTTGAAATTTCAACTTAGTATCTTTAAGCTTCAACTTAGTATGTTAAAATGTCAAATTATTATCTTAAAATTTCAAGAAAAAACAAGGAACAAAAGGCCCCTAAAGGCTTCCGTACTACTCAGTCAGTATTTGAACCCGTGAAGACGCGGGTTACAATAGGTCTTCAGCAACCCGTGCTTGCCATTAGAAGCGACTTTGCTTGTCGTAAGAGGCGACTAACGGGATCGGGTGGTCAGGCTTGCTGACTTTTGTTGATGCAGGTCATCGATCCCAATTGCTTGGATCACTGCTTATGATGCCAATCACCGGATTGTCTGGTCCAGACTCGATTATTTTCAAACCGCCGTCATACAGCTGAAATATTGCTGAGTGCGGCGTTAAACAACAAACAAACAAATTCAGGCGACCGTGATATCGCTGTATTTTTGCCGACTGCGGCGTTATTCCATAAATAAACAAGCACCAAACAAACAACGCTGACCACATTCATAAACCCCAATAGCAGACTAAAAATAATACCGCAAGTCTGAGAATGGTTATTGGCCTATGAAGATCACCATTGATTTTGTAATAGCAAATTTCCTTTCTACGTTTCATAACTCAATCAGTGACAAGAACGCACGAATCACTGTCAGCGTATGACACTGTATAAACACATTATAAACAAGTAGAATAGGCACTCTCAACTGCGCATGCGCCAAGCCTAATTTTCACTTAACCCCACGTGAGCATGTCAAGCTGCTTGTTTATCTAGCCCATTACGGCGATGGGCCGGTGTCAAACGCCGACCACGTCATTTAATCAATGGAATAAACAAGACTGGCATTAGATAATGGCGAAATTGTAGAAATGTTATTGAATCTAGAGTAGCGTCGTATAAGCCTATACTCAGAATTAAACAAATAACTTTTCCTTTTTTGTTAACGCCGCACTCAGCAATATTCCAGCTCTATGACGGAGGTTTGTAAATAATGGAGTCCGGACCAGACAATCCAGTGATTGATGTCATGAACATCGAACTATGCAATTGGGATACGATGACATGCATCAACCAAGTCAGCGAGCCTGACCACCCGATCCGGTTAGTCGCCTCTTACGACAAACATGGGTTGCTGAAGACCTGTTCTACAACGGATCAGACAGATAAAAAATTAGTTTGTAGTATGAAGGATAAGTATAATTTTTTTTATCCACAAGTCGCTTACACCATGTCAGTGGACCCTGAAGATACGGGATCAAATCGGTCTTCAGCAACCCATGCTTGCCGTAAAAGGCCACTATGCCTGTCGCAAGAGGTGACTAACTCGCTGACCTGGTTGAAGCCTGTAATCGATCCCAATTGCGTGGATCGATGCACATAATACCAATCACTGGATTGTCTGGTCCAGGCTCGATTATTTACAGACCGCCGTCATAAAGCTGGAGTATTGCTGAGTACGGCGTTAAACACCAGACCAACAACCAACCATATCACATCTTCCCGAGGCAAGTGAGTTAACTGACTATAAAAGTCCAGTTTCCACCCTTGCCGAACTAGGCTCGTATTATGGAGTTACATTTTGGCTGGACTAAATCTTTTCATGTTGTTAATCAAGGTGCTCACGTGATTTGATGCGATTCGCGATGTAAGACTCGTTTTATCACAATATAGATCTTGATTATCGATCAGATCGTCTTGAGTGGGCGCCACCGTTTTGTTTGAAGCAAATGCATGTGATACGAGAGGTTGAATCTGATTGGTCAATAGGAGAGGCATAGAAAGGACATGACTCGTAATAGCCACTGGTGACTACGATCGAGCCCAGGAATTCCAGCCTAGTTCGGCAAGGGTGGAAACTGGACTTTTAGAGTCAGTTAACTCTCTTGCCTCGGGAAGATGACCATATCATTGAGGGAACCATTACGACCATGTGAAGGATATATCAACGTCCGTCTTGTGGGATCAAAGAAGTATTTTTTTTAATTTACCGACAGTCCAGCTTGGAACACCCGCGGTAATTTAAATCATTTCATACAGTACTTATAAACCCGGTGTCTTCCTGATCGGTCGAATATATAGTTTAGAATAAGATTGTTTGTTTTCTTGTTTTACGCCGCATTCAGTAATATTCCAGTCTGGACCCGACAATCAAGTGATAGATGTCATGAACAGTGATCCACGCAACTGGTCTGACCACCCGGTCCTGTTTGTCGCTTCTTACGACAAGCATAGTGTCCTTTCACGGATTGCTGAAGACCTATTCTACCCCGGATCGTCACGGGTTTTCAGCCTAGTAAAGATTTGATAACATTTGTAATGTTTTGGTCAAATCCAATCTGTATAGTTTCTTTTGCCTGGCATTTCAGGTATTATTTTGGAAGTCAGATATCAGATATATTATCAGATATATATATATATATATATATATTGTACGGCGGCCTGTATATAACTGAGTTCGGCCTAGACAACCCAGTGAATGATATAATGAGCACCGATCCATATAGTTGGCATGCACAATGACATTTAATCAACCAAGTCAGTGAGCCTGACCATCAAATTCATTTAGTCGCCTCTTACGACCAGCGTACAGGTTATTGAATGCCAATTGCACCGGGGAATCCAGGATCCTCGAAAGAGAGTGAGTTGGGTTTTACGCCGTTTTTAACATTATTCCAGTTATATCACGGCGGGTCAGCTTAATGTGGGAGGAAATCCCGAAGTGATGCAGGTCTCAGACGTTTACCACTTCGGTGAAACCCACGAGCACGGGTATGGTGCTGACAAACCTAGAAACATAATGGGGGCGAACCGGGATTCGAACCCACAATCATAGGTTTCTGGCGTGCCCAAGGGACGTATCTCTGCAAGGCGAATCGCGGCGCCTAAGACGACGGGGCCACCCGTGCCCCTTACTCCTGTTAGAATTCTACAAGGTTGAATAATAGCTTCAGAATGATAACAGTGCGTTTCTGTTTGTCTTATTGTGTTTCTGGACATAAGGATTATACATATAATAAAGGTGTATAAATCACAAGAATAACTGTACCAACATCCTGATATTCAGATTGTGGTCATCTCACGGTGTTGTGCTGATGATAGATTTGGTAATCTATCTACCGTATTCGACGTAATAAGCGCCCAGGGCGCTCTCAAAATTAGAAATAGGGGGCTCTAATTAGAATATTATTTTGGTGCAAGATTAAAAAAGTAAATTTCGTGGTGTTTGCTGACAGCCTGAAATATTTATATACGACAGACATTTTTTTCCAGAATTTAATTGCCCATACTTAAGGGTGCATATAACACACGAGTGCGTATTATACACGAATAAATAAGTCTTGTGTACATTGATAAATCGGACAGAGAGAGAGAGAGGGAGAGGGAGAGAGAGAGAGAGGGGGAGAGAGAGAGACGTAACTAACACAAATTCTCAAATATTTCATACATCCCATCTTCTCACAGCATTAATGTATATTATGAACTTTGTTCAAATAATGTATCATTAGTCCGTTCAAATTCGCCCCAGCAAATCCAACAATTCAAATACATGCTTCACCCTGACTGAAGTCTGACTCAGATGGCTTGTCGATATCTGAAATATACACCCGAGCGCAGAAAGCGTGTGAAGACATTCTAAACAAACACTCTAATCCTTAACCACGTGAGACATCATAATTACACGTTCTTGTAAACAGCTCCAGCGTCTTGTGACAAATCTCAAATATTCTAAGTGATCTTCAAGTTGGAATTGTCATTTAAAAATCAATACCTGCCACCAAATATCGTTATCTGCTCATCATGTTCGCTGAAGGAACTTAAGAAGGGTGCATGATTTACGCGTGCTAACAAGTGTCAAGTTGTGGCGGCACGCGATTAACTCGTGCACGTGAAGCACAATCCGCACGTGCTGACTGGTGTAGTCATTGATTGAAATTGTGTCTGATTCTGTTATTGGGGAACTCTTCAGAGTCGTCCCGAAAGATATTCGACTTGCAACAGTTGTCTCCTTGCTTTTCGTAACAATCGGGAGTGGTAGGGTAGCCTAGTGGTGAAAGCGTTCGCTCGTCACGCCGAAGACCCGGGTTCGATTCCCGACATATGTACAATTTGTGAAGCACATTTCCGGTGTCCCCCGCCGTGATATTGCGGAAATATTGCTAAAAGCGGCGTAAAACCATACTCACTCACTCACTCACTCAATCATAACAATTGGATGCCGTGACGAATTGCTGAATTACTAAATCTCAACAACAGTCCATTGTTTAAAATATTTTTTGTTTTTTTGTTTAACACCGCACTCGGAATATTCTAGATATATGACGTCCGTCTGCAAATAATCGAGTCTGGACCAGACAATTCAGTGATTCATACTGTCATAGCGATGATTTACGACACCCATTGTCTGAAGAACATTTAATTGCAAAGGCTCATAACCCTGGAGCCATGACATCTATATGCCTTGAAACACTTAATTGCTGTTATTTATAAGATGCTAATCCTATTTGTTAATCCCCATCTTTGTGTACATCGACCGTCTGCCATCCTGAACAAGATGTGCAAGTATGTCACTGATGATTTACTGTTTACATTTATATTTATTACTTACTAAATGTCAGGTGACCTTGGCTATATAAGCCTTGGTCAAGAGAGGAGAGAAAGAAAGGTCTTTCCCTTAGCCTAGCTAGGGTTAGGCTGGGTGCTCCGGGGCACCTAGACAACAACCACTACCACTATGTGCTGACCTGGCACATAGTGTCTTTTGTATGTATATATCTACATGTATAAAGTAAAACTGTATATACCGCAAGCCATCGTCTCCAAGTTGTCACTTCCTACTGAGAACCATACGTCGGTCCCTTGCATATACGAGTATGCAAAACTACATTTATGATTGTCACAGCTTAATATGACTTCGCTATAACCATTTATTCCGGTCACGTATTCTGCTCACACTCTTCAAGTGGTCAATTAGCCAAGTACTGATGTCGGTATTATCTTCATTGATACTTGATTGTCATGACGACGTCACACGAGATGAGGCAGGCTTGCTGGGCAAATGCACACATTCAATGCATGCGGTCGTAAGCTTGTTAGCCATATTGTCCAGTCGTGGTTTCATCCTCGTGCACTAAAAGCAGGCAATTCTGTTCGCGTGCAATGTTTGGCAATGTCATCAGGCATGTAAAACAGGTGAATTATAAAAGAAAACATCTCTCGACACATGGGCACACTGGTGAATATGAACGACCATAAAGTGTCAGTTTGTGGTGAAATAGCATCAGAAATGTGCCTTAAGTAATTGAAGCGTTGAACGGTTTGTCCCACGTTGGAAGATAGTGAGGCAACACGCTTCCTTCTAGCCCGTGAAGATCCGGGGTAAAATAGGTCTAATACTGACGTGTATAAATCTAACAGTACATTTTGTATGTTTGTTGTTTAACGCCGCACTCAGCAATATTCCAGCTATATGACGGCGGTCTTTACATAATTGAGGACCCGTGAAGATCCGGGGTAGAATAGGTCTTATACTGACGTGTATAAATCTAACAGTACATTTTGTATGTTTGTTGTTTAACACCGCACTCAGCAATATTCCAGCTATATGACGGCGGTCTTTACATAATTGAGGACCCGTGAAGATCCGGGGTAGAATAGGTCTTATACTGACGTGTATAAATCTAACAGTACATTTTGTATGTTTGTTGTTTAACGCCGCACTCAGCAATATTCCAGCTATATGACGGCGGTCTTTACATAATTGAGGACCCGTGAAGATCCGGGGTAGAATAGGTCTTATACTGACGTGTATAAATCTAACAGTACATTTTGTATGTTTGTTGTTTAACGCCGCACTCAGCAATATTCCAGCTATATGACGGCGGTCTTTACATAATTGAGGACCCGTGAAGATCCGGGGTAGAATAGGTCTTATACTGACGTGTATAAATCTAACAGTACATTTTGTATGTTTGTTGTTTAACGCCGCACTCAGCAATATTCCAGCTATATGACGGCGGTCTTTACATAATTGAGGACCCGTGAAGATCGGGGTAGAATAGGTCTTATACTGACGTGTATAAATCTAACATTACATTTTGTATGTTTGTTGTTTAACGCCGCACTCAGCAATATTCCAGCTATATGACGGCGGTCTTTACATGATCCGTGACCCGTGAAGATCGGGGTATAATAGGTCTTATACTGACGTGTATAAATCTAACAGTACATTTTGTATGTTTGTTGTTTAACGCCGCACTCTGCAATATTCCAGCTATATGACGGCGGTTTGTACATAATTGAGGACCCGTGAAGATCGGGGTAGAATAGGTCTTCAGCATCCCATGCTTGCCGTAAAAGGCGACTATGCTTGTCGTAAGAGGCGACTAACGGGATCGGTTGGTCAGGCTCCCTGACTTGGTTGATGCCTGTAATCCTATTCCAAATGCGTGGACCAATGCTCATGATGTCAATCACTTGATTGTCTGGTCCAGACTCGATTATTTACAGACCGCAGTCATATAGTGGTAATATTGCTGAGTGCGGCGTTAAACAACAAACAAACATACAAACAAATAATATCTAAAACTCAACATTTCAACACGGGTCCACACACAAATGACCCCAAACACACTGCGAGAGTTTTTCTTTTAGCGCAGAAGATTATTTGACATCTTACGATCTCGTTGAAATGATTGACATGTTTACTTAAAAACGCGTGTACTTAGCACTTCGAGCCCTAGATGACACCACGAGTATCACGTGCAATACGTGCATTTTAGTTGTCTATAGCAACCGAAAGCGAGTTGTGACAGCTCCTCGTGCATGAATATGGACTTCTGTCACATGCGACGGTTAAAGCACTTTCACAGGTGTTCAATTCCGTGCACGTCGATTTGTAAGTGTGACTATTTGAACGAAGGGGAGAGTTCGAGTTTGAACACTGTTTGCACTTATTTTCGAGTTTAAAAGATCTTGACATAAGTCACGCTTCAGTGAAGACTTGTAAAACATTGTTTTACTTAATTTACATGATTATATTCATGACTCAATTATACATCAACTCGTTCTTGTCGCTATATGGCTGAAATAATGCCGATGCGACTTTAAAAAGTAACTCACTCACTCACTCAATTTACGTGATGTATTATCTTCAGTATTTTCTAATGTACGACAGGACCGCCTCCGTGGTCTTGTGGTAGAGCGTCCGCCCGGAGAGCGGAAGGTCCGGGGTTCGATCCCCGGCCGCGTCATACCAAAAGACGTTAAAAGATGGTACTTGTTGTTACCCTGTCTGGCTCGGCATTAAGGGGCTAAAACAAGGACTGGTCGGCTCGGAGTCAGTATACTGTGTCTGAGTGGGGTACTCATGTTAAACTGCGGCATGGTATCTCAGTGAGCTAGCACTATAAATCGGCATCAGTCCGGACTAGTACAAGCAGCCACACAAACACACACACGTACATGTACGTCGCTATATAAGTGCAATAATCTTGGACGCGACGTTAAACCCCATTTCACCTCACACCTCACCTAATGTACGACAGAGTTGCACCCCTTAGCCGTGCCTTGCTCCGCAATATCACCGCGAGGAACACTAGAAGTGATCTCTCAATGCCTATTTGTGGAATCAACCCGTACCAGGACTTGACGACGAACGTTGTAACCACTAGGCTCCCCGAGAATATCTCAAATTATGGAAAGTTCATTATTTAAAATTATTATTAATTTCATGAAAAATTTATTGATATCACCAGTTCGATTTTAGATATCAATAAAAAATAACTGCCTCATTCACTCTGTTGTGGATTAGGGGTTAAATATTATCATATTGTCATGTCTACCGTATTAAATGGCATAAAGCCTCGAAACGTATTGCTAATAACTCACACATAGGCACAGAGATAAATATCCATTGAATTACATGCGTGACAGACGCTATTGTTTTAGATATCAAAAAGTACATTTAGAATTTATCATATCTTAAAATCATGTAGTTATCTTTAACAATCGAATCTGTCACAGCGCTTAATTGATAACTAGAATTTGTAGTTATCTTCAAGAAATGAATTATTGATATCAGAAAATGGGAATAAATTAAAAAATGGCGCCTTTAGCACATTTTAAAGATATTCAAGCATTATCAGCAAACAATTGTATTATCTTTTTAAAAACCTGAGGCAAAATTGTTTTAAGCAGTCTTTTCTAAAACACATTATGTGTCCCTCTCAACATCAAAAGAAAAACCGCCATCCCCAAGCACTTCATCCCCGAATCTTCAAGCAGCTATATTACATTGATACGTAATTACATCTGGTACAATATACCAAACGGGCTTATTAATCGAATATGACAGCATTATTGTTTACAGCATTTGAGGAACAGGCGCCCGACGTCTATTTACACGATACTAACCATTAACCAACCCCTAAATGGTGTCTTAAGTCCTAACTGACAAGTTGATAATGTCTTTCCGTGCTGTTATTAACTTCTGTTTGGATAAATAGCATTACTATATCAATAGAAAATTGCCTGTTATCAATGGACCGATGCGATTGTAGAATTCGTTCAGCCGCAGTTTGTTCTTGGTGCCGTAAATCGGTTACATGGGCTTTGAGTGTCGTGACAGGATGTCGTAAAACAGACTTAATTTTATCTGTAATTGTTGATACGGCTTATTATCAAGCAGATGTGAATGCAAGCTGATTTTAATCGGAAAGTATTAGCAATAACGTACGAATCCGGAAATTGGGAGAATATTCATCTCCACAAAATCCATAAACTAAGAATACATCGTTGTTCTTTGTCAAGGACGGGATGGTTGCGAACAAAAGGCAGAACTTTGTCAATAGTGCCATGATTAATTTATTATTGAGTATTTGACTCCAATGAGAACGTGACACTGAGATAGCACAAGAACGTGATCTGTCTGTGTGCATCATTCATAACCGTTTTACTTTGAGATTTGTTTATTTATTTAATGAAATATGTTCTGGTACTTTTTTCAAGCTCTGAACTGTGTCAATATTGGAGTGACGTATTAGTGAATGTTTGATTACTGTGAGAACGGGACATTTGCGACACACAAAGACCTGGCAATGATTTATATGTTAAGCTGGTATGAATGTTAAAGAGGCGAGGTTTCCAAGTGGTCTGTTTCATGTCTGAGGTTTGAGGTCTGAGGTCTGAGGTCTGAGGTTTGAGGTCTGAGGTCTGAGGTTTGAGGTCTGAGGTCTGAGGTTTGAGGTCTGAGGTCTGAGGTCTGAGGCTGTGAAATATTCACATGTTAATAGTGTGATGTATGGAATACTGTAAGGAACAGTCTCGCGATCTCGCATTCTCGCGATCTCGACCTTTGGAAACGAGGTAAATATGCCCAAAACACGAGAATGCGACAATTCGAGATCGCGAGATTTGGCCAAAATCTCGCGTTATCGCGATCTCGCATTCTCGTGTTTTGGGCATATTTACCCCGTTTCCAAAGGTCGAGATCGCGAGAACGTCCCTAACAGTATTCCATAGTGATGAATTAGGCTGGAAACGATACTCTCAGCTGAGAGCCATTTTCAGCCGATGCCACAGTGAGTAAGTGAATTAGGTTTTAAGTCGCTTCTAGTAATATTCCACTTGTGTCACGGCTGGGTCCACATAAGAATTGACGTCAATGCTTTTTTGCGTTCTTGGGGGTATGGTGAGGTGAGGTGAAATGGGGTTTAACGTCACGTTCAAGATAATTACACTTATATAGCGACGTGCATCGTGTGCGTGTGTGCGTGCATGCGTGCGAACTAGTCCGGACTAATACCGATTTTATAGTGCTAGCCCACCATGCAGCAGTTTAACATGGATACCCCAACCAGACACAGTATAGTGACTCCGAGCCCACCAGTCCTTGTTTTAGCCCCTTAATGCCGAGCGCCAGGCAGGTTACAACAAGTACCATATTTGAATGTCTTTTGGAATGACGAGGCCGGGGATCTAACCCCGACCTTCCGATCTCCGGGGACAGGCTCTACCACTAGACCACGGAGGCAGTCTATGGGGGTATGGGGGTAAGAATACAGGTGTAAACACTGTTTAAATCTGCAGAGCACACCGTGTTTACCTCACATATTGAAGTCATTTGTTTATGAATAACGTCAACAATAATAACTTCACAGCCTGCTTAAATATTCATAAACACACAAAAACTGTAGAAAAATAATGATACCAGTGACATCGTTTGTAAAAGGCGATTAACGGAATCCGATGCTCATGGTATCAATCACTGGATTGTCTGGTCCAAACTCGATCTTTTACTGGCCGCCGCCATACAGCTGGAATATTGCTGGGTGCGGCGTTAAACAACAAACAAACAAGCAAAAGAAAACAAAGTGACATCGTTCATCAAAAGCCCCTCCCATTCTATTATCATCCAATCAGGAACCAGTAGTCCGTTAGTAGGCGTGGCCTAATTTTTGTATGAGTTTATAGAAACATCAACGCAAAAACATTGCTTAACAAGCCAATCATATGCAACGCAATCACTTGCAAATTATTTATATGAAATTGGCTTCACAGTACATTGGACCCATGTGGGGGTTCGAACTCGGGCCTTCAGCGTGATGAGCGAACGCATTAACCGCTTGGCCCCGCCAGTTCTAGACTTTTTAACAAGTGCAGTATGTGAAAAGTCGAGTGTGTGATTACGGTTAACATTTACTGTTAGCCCAACGAAGATCAGGGTTAGAATTGGTCTTCAACAACCAATGATTGTCGTAATAAGCGACTTACGGGATCGGGTGGTCAGACATGGGCGATGAATGTCATCGTATCCCAACTGCGTAGATCGACGCTCATGATGTCAATCACAGGATTCTCAGGTCCAGACTCAATGCTGTACAGGCCGCCGTCATATAGCCGGAATATTGCTGAGTGCGGCGTTAAACAACAAACAAACGTTAAACAACAAACATACAAAATGTACTGTTAGATTTATACACATCATAAAATGGGTTTGCAGATGATGACGAATGACACTTGTTTGGACTGACTGAAGGCGGGGTTTATTTCAGTACCGCTTTTTGTACATTTTGGGGCCTTCCTCACACATGCGCATAACCTTCTCTCTATCTAACGGCCGTTTTCATTTAAGGACTCAATTCCTTGAAGCGAAAAGGACATGTTCTAATTCAGCCCGAACAATAACATGCTGAAACCAGATCGGATTCTGTCAGGAAGTGACGTCATTATGCACTTGAGTGTCCCTGTGCATGACTGCGCATCAATAATAGCATATCCTGTGCTCCTCGAACTTTTACTTGCCTTAAACAAAGCATACATAATGAATAATATCCAATAATTAGGCATATCGTATTCAGCATTGGAGTGTTTGATTTCCAAGACGTTGTCACGAGCCCCCAAGGGACTATGTTTTATGAAGATTAATCTGCCATTGTTCGCGGAGTGTTTTCCGTTTTGGGGTATCCGAATACTGGACAACGTGTCGTGACGGTAAATTAAGAAGTCAATTGATCATCCAATGTGTATGACAATTAAAGAAATCGCCATCTTTATCGAAACTGTGGCCATGAATTGGTTAGCTGTTAAGCCTCGCTCTCGGCTTTTATCTCGAGACGAGACATACCGGCGACACGCCATTGTTTCGTATCCGGGCGGCATTGTCAAAGGGCCTCTGATATTACAATATTTCATTGAAATCAAATATTAGGAAATTATTTCATTATTTTCTTTTGTGATCACGCTAATCTGGTCTTGTTTAGAAACACGGAACAAAGCAGCGGAGATGAGAGCTTTAATGCAGAACAGCGTCTGTACCGGCCGGCAGATGGACAACGGGTATTTTTTACAGGATGGCGAAGAAAGAACGCTCGTCTATCCCTTAGTATAAAAATCAAAACACGTTTATAAATGTACGTCCTTTCGGGAAACTTCGGAAGCAGGTTTCACTATGATATTTCTGTAAGAGAAGAACATGCGACCGGCCTTGATGAAGCTTCGGCCATCTTGAATAATTTTTAGATTCGGTCATTTTGGTCAGCTGTGTCTTTCTCGATATATTTTTATATATTTATTTTGTACATACGATTGTGTGTAAAGTCAATTATTCTTTAAAAAAGTGAAGCCAAGTATTCTTACACAACAGGAAAAAATAACTTCAAGGCATGCTATTCTAACATGGCCGCAAGCTGGCTCCGGGTTGCTTTTCAGAGAGTGGTACCCTGAGGATGGACTGAATGATCGTTTTGTTGGCGGTCATTGAACAGGGAAACTGTACTATTTGCCTTGAATCTGCTCGGTACATTGTCAAACAGAGACCACTTGAAGTTCGTTCAGTAAGAGACCGACTATCGATATTGGGGATCTGTACAGTCAATTTCAACATGGGAGTGAGTGAGTTTGGTTTAACGCCGCTTTTAACAGTATTCCAGTTACATCGCGGCGTGTCAGCCTAATGTGGGAGGAGAGCCCGAAGTAATGCAGGTCTCAGACGTTTACCACTTCGGTGAAACCCACGAGCACGGGTATGGTGCTGACAAACCTAGAAACATAATCGGGGCGAACCGGGATGCCAACTCACAATCATAGGTTTCTGGCGTGTCCAATTTCAACATGCATGGGAAATAGTAATTTCTTTTGCGGCATTTGCATAACGAGGGGCGAAGCCATTTTTAACCCTGCTTGGTGCTACTGTCAATCTCTGCGCATATGTTTTCCCACATATATAAGTGAAGCGGAGGGTAGCCTAGTGGTTTAAGCGATAGCTCGATACGCAAAAACCCGGGTTCGATTCCCACATGGGTACAATGTGTGAATCCTGTTCTCGTGTCCTCCGCCGTGACACATCTTCCCGAGGCAAGAGAGTTAACTGACTTTAAAAGTCCAGTTTCCACCCTTGCCGAACTAGGCTGAAATTCCTGGGCTCGATCGTAGCGCCACCAGTGGCTATTACGAGTTAAGTCCCTTCTGAGCCTTTCCTTTAGACCAATCAGATTCCACTTCTCGTATCACTTGCATTTGTTTGAAACAAAACAGTGGCGCCCAGTCAAGACGATCAGATCGATAATCAATGTCTATGTTGTGATAAAACGGGTCTTTCATCGCGCAATGCGTGAGCACCTTGATTAAAAACATGAAAGATTTGGAAAATATCTGTTGACTACGAGTTGGCGGTGCACATGCTTTGCAAATCCTGCAATCGACCGAAATCTGCACGACAGTTTACGTACCGGATTTCGATTTCGGTGCACGACTTTGATTGGACTATGCGCAGACTCGTTAGTCCAGCCAAAATGTAACTCCATAATACCAGACTTTTTTAGTCAGTTAACTCCCTTGCCTTGCTGGGATATAACTAAAAGCGGCGTAAAACGATACTCACTCACTTTGGAACCAAATCCTACCAGTTGTTGACCACGTGCCTGATATGACAGAAGCACCTGTGCCGTAACATCCCAGTGAAATAATAAATACGAGGAAATCAATCCCGTCCTCATAATATAACTAATTTGCATACTGACATGTTAATATGAAAATTATTATTGTGTAATTAAATTTGCCTATTATACAGGGGTCCAGGTCACTTGATGGAATGTCCCTCTTCACACCCAACACCCTCCATTCCATTTTCCTGCTCATCCGTTTCTCCTTAACCCCGTGTCCCCACAATGCCGTGTATTAAAGTACCAACATTAAATATTCATCTTCTTCAAGTGATCAAGGTTTGGATTTGGATATTAAGTTATCAGAATAAATACCATCAAAATACGGATCACTGACTGGTATTACTGAATACAATCCGATTAAATGCTTCGGGTCACGTGACTGGCACGTGCAGTAACGGCAGGTGCGCTGTGGTCGGAGGTAATCTCGTTTGCTCTCGCTGAGTGGTCTCGTGCCGCGGCACCGATACGTGGTGTTGCCCATTGTGTGGGAGCGTTGTCAACACGGTGCCAGTGCTGGTCATTGTATGTGACGTGTATTTGTCCATTGTGAGGCGAACCATGGGCTTGAGAGTAACAATGGTCGTTTTTGCCAGATTCACAATGGCATCGTCTGACTGCCACAGACCATGGCAGAGCTGTTAGAGATTGGCAATTTGTGGTTTGGGGGTCAAAGAGCCTCACCGACAAAGCAATGGAGTGGTCTAACACTTTGTTGGCTTTTTAATGTATGCTGATGAATAAAACGTATGTAGCCTAATGCTAGGGGAAGGAGTAAAGATGATGATGATGATGATGATGATGATGATGATGATGATGATGATGATGATGATGCTGACCGAGAGTGATCCACTTTGGTAATGCGGTGATGATGGTGCTGCTCATGATGATGATGATGATTGTCAAGACAATGCCCGAGAGTGATGCACGTCTCAGTCGTTTACCACTTTGGTTAAACCCACGAGCATGTGTATGGTGCTGAAAAACCCAGAAACATAATCGAGGTGAACCGGGATTCGAGCCCTCAGTCATAGGTTTCTGGCGTCCCCAAGGGAAGCAACTATGCACAGGCAATTGCGATGCCTTAGACGACTGGGCCACCCGTGCCCCCTTTAGACATCTAAAGAGCGCTCCAGCAGTAAATGGAGAGTTACGCCCTTAATATTATTCAAGCCCATCATCAGCAGCAGATTACCTGCTGCCATGTATCCTTGGCCTGGCCACTGGTGGTAAGGATCTCCAATGACGATGCGTTGTCATTGTACATGTGGGAGGCCATGCTGCCAAAGGCGCCGCAGTCCGCTGGGTAGAGTTGCGTCCCTTATGCGTGCACAATACCAATGACTGTGGGTTCGAATGCCAGATTTGCCCTGATTATGTTTCTAGGTTTATCAGCACGATACCCATAGCAGTTGGTTTCATCAAGGTGATAAACATCTGAGACCTGCATCACTACAACTGATATGACTTGAATACTGTTCAAAGCCGCGTCACTCACTCAATCACTCACTCACTCACTCAGCATCTTCCCGGGGCAAGGGAGTTAACTGACTTTAAAAGTCCAGTTTCCACCCTTGCCGAACTCGGCAGGAGTTTCTGGGCTCGACTGTAGCGCCACCAGTGGCTCCTACGAGTTATGTCCCTTCTATGTACCCCCTGCAGACCAATAAGATTCCACCTCTCTTATCACTTGCATTTACTTCAAACAAAATGGCGGCGCCAAGTCAAGACGGTTTCATCGATAATAAAGATCTTTATTGTAATAAAACGAGTCTCACCTCGCGAAGGGCATCAAATCACTTGAGCACCTTGATTAAAAACATGAAAAGATTTGGAAAATATCTGTCGACGCCCAGCTGACGGTACACGTGCTCTGCAAATCCTACAATCGAACGAATTCGGCACAGCGGTTGCCATGTTGTTTATGAACCGAATGTCGATTTCGTTACGTTATTTTGATTGGACTATGCATAGGTTGTTAGTCCAGCCGAAATATAACCCCATAATTCCAGCCTAGTTCAGCAAGGGTGGAAACTGGGCTTTAAATGTCAGTTAACTCCCTTGCCTCGAGAAGAGGTCACTCACTCACTCACTCACTCACTGATTCACCTACCCAGAAACCCACCCACTCACTCACTCACTCACTCACTCACTCACTCTCTCACTCACTCACTCACTCACTCACTCACACACTTCCATGGTGCTCTCTGCATATACCGGTATATATATATATATATATTTAAAAATAAGATGACCTTATTTCTGGGACTCAAATGTCAGTATGTTTTTTCATGCAGCATTAATTGTATGAGCGGATATCCAGGTTAGCCAAAAAGCAGGGTGAAGAAACAAAGACGATTAAATAATCAACTTCCGCTAGTCCCGGGGTGAACATGACGCAGCATTCAGCCCGGGAAAACCGGAAGTATATTCTCTATCACAATGGAGCGATTGTTACGCATATCTGCACATTAACCAGTTCTGATGATAGTTACATTATATTTAAAGTTCGTTTTATCGTAAGTATCATAATTATTTGTAACTGATGCTTTTAAAAACATAAAAGCTATTATTTGCCTTTATATAATGTGAGGAAATGGCATCACTGATTCATGACGAAAATACCTGCTGGGTCGCTGATAATATGTGATTACGTTTAACCATAAGAAATTCTTGAATCCCCCGCCCAGTTGCGAACCTGACCCAAGATTTGGTTTGTTGTTCAACGCCATACTCAGATTGTTCATAGATTCACAGACCGCCTCCGTGGTCTAGTGGTAGAGCGGATGGTCCGGAGTTCGATCCCCGGCCGCGTCATACAAAAAGACGTTAAAAGATGGTTGTTATCTTGTCTGGCGCTCGGCTTTATGGGGCTAAAACAAGGACTGGTCGGCTTGGAGTCAGTATACTGTGTCTGAGTGGGGTATTCATGTTAAACTGCGGCATGGTATCTCAGTGAGCTAGCACTATAAATCGGCATCAGTCCGGACTAGTACAAGCAGCCACACAAACACACACACGTACATGCACGTCGCTATATAAGTGCAATAATCTTGAACGCGACGTTAAACCCCATTTCACCTCACCTCACCTCATAGATTCACAAAATATGACAAAAATTGTTTGTTGCTAAACATCAATTTCAGCAATATTCCAGGTATATGACGTCGGTCAGGTAAATAATCGCGTCTGGACTAGACAATCTGGTGTTTGATATCATGAACACCTATCTACGGAATTAGGATACAATGACATGAATCAGCAAAGTTAGCGAGCCTAACTACCTGATCCCTTTAGTCGCCTCTTTTGAAAGTCGTGGGTTGCTGAATACCTATTCTAACCTTGATCATCACCGCCAACAATATTACGGCTATATGAAGACGGCCTGTAATTAATCGAGTCTAAACGAGACAAACCAGTGGTTGATATAATGAACAACGGTGTGTGTGTGTGTGTGTGTGTGTGTGTGTGTGTGTGTGGCGGGGGGCGGTTAGAGAGAAAGGATACATCGATACTTGTAATATATTTGCTCTAGGTGTGAAAAAACATATACATGTAATGCTAAATCGCCACTGCGCCGGAATGTGTGTTTTTTCTACTCGTTTAGGTAGACAGGATCCCAGTCAAACAGAAGCCATGACACAGAGCGTCTGATGTGGCCTTGACAGGAGGACTCAGACAGAGGTCTCGTTCCAATGTGGTCATTAAAATAAGAATCTAGGTTTCACAAACAAAACGGAATCAGGACAAAGTTTTTCTCTTACAAAAAGTAGAAATAGTGAAATACTGTTCAGACCCTACTCACTCACTCAATCGGTTACAAACAGAAACGTTCACACAAGTGACAGAAATTTGGCACCGTGGCCCCTTATTTAACTGTAGATGGCTAGACTACCGTATTTTGGAAAAGGGTAGAATGAACCAAAAATTCGTACTGTAGAAAATAAGTAGAGAAAATTAGCCGAGTGTGTTTCCGTATAAACTATTAACTTGGAATGAATATTGTTTCATGCGCACCGTTGGCCTTTTTCTTCGTCGTATATAATATTGACGATGCGGACATGTACGAGAGTAACACAAATTTTATCATGTGATGTCATTCTTAAAATAATCGATGTTTAAGACATAATATCCCTCACTAAAGTAACTTTAAAACCCGTCAATATATTGGTAGAGCTAGTGAACATAAATCTATTTATCCGAATTCAAAACAAGTTGGAATTCGATCACGGTTCCATCACTTGCAATTGAAAGTCCGTTTGGCACTAAAAATAAATCAAAACGGGAATAGTCTATTACATGTCAAAACGGTACACGGCAATGAATTATCTGTACCCAACAATATCTGCTGTTATTATTTTTATTCCCATCACTGGAAGAAAGTTGTTTCAGAACATCATATTGTGATGTGTTCAAGGTGACATCTTGAAAGGAGGGATCACAACGGTAGGAGGAACAGCACAAACACGTTCTGCACGTGCTACAAAGTGTACGTCGTTGATGACTGACAAGATGCGCTACTCACCTGATTTTTAAGGTGTGTGAATTCTTTCAGTGTGATGCTGAAACAGGAAAAAACATTTATGTCATTCATAAATACTTGCAACGAGCTTCCAAAGATCTTGATATGTCTCCAAACAAGCTGAAAATGTTGTCCGTCAACGGGACTCTAGCAGTCGTTCTCATTGTCTAAAACGAGATGGCGCAGTCGTCTAAGGCGCCGCGAAATCCAGAAACCTATGATTGAGGGTTCGAATCCCGGTTCGCCCCGATTATGTTTCTAGGTTTGTCAGCACCATACCCGTGCTCATGGGTTTCACCGAAGTGGTAAACGTCTGAGACCTGCATCACTTCGGGCTTTCCTCCCACATTAAGCTGACACGCCGCGATATAACTGGAATACTGTTTAAAGCGGCGTAAAACCCAACTCACTCACTCTAAAACGAGAAAATGGAGTTTCGAGTTAAGGTAGCCACCAAGAGCTGATCTAGCATTATTGTCTTTTCCTGAGTATGTCGTCACGTTACCTTAATCTTCCTCCCACATTAAGCTGACACGCCGTCATATAACTGGAATACTGTTAAACGCGGCGTTAAACACAACTCACTCACTCACTCACTATTTCGTTAACATCCTGACAGTCGAGATTTTCACCGAATTAGAAACCGTACCAGACAAAACCCAAAAGTTGTTAGCCCCAGACAAAAATAGTTTGTTTTTGTTATGTTTTCGGGTATTTTTGTTGGTTTTTTTTAATATTCCGAAAGATGATGAGTATTGTTGTGTTTCTCATTGCTTCATTGATGTGAGAAATCAACGACACGGAGGTAAGAGGTCAAACGATAACATATTTCTTGTGGTCATTTCTCTATTCTCGTCAAACAGCGACCATGACTCGCTTACGTCTCCAGCACGTACAGCTGACAAGTCAGTACGTGCCCGGCCCGATTGTGTCTGTTGTCTGCAGACTGACATAAAGGTGTCCGGCCTTACTGTGTATGTTGTCTGCAGACTGACATAAAAGCGTCCGACCTTATTGTGTCTGTTGTCTGCAGACTGACATAAAAGCGTCCGACCTTATTGTGTCTGTTGTCTGCAGACTGACATAAAGGTATCCGACCCGATTATGTCTATGTCTGCAGGCTGACATAAAGGTGTATGGCCTGTTTGTAGCTGTTGTCTGCATATTGAGCTAAAGGAAGTTAAACTTACGTAGATGTAAACTATGTCGCTTTCTTGGTCTTGTGAGTTGTGCTTTTACGCGTTACATAGATGTAAATAGGAGTTTGTTGAGTTAGTAAGTGAGTTTGCGTGTGCTGAAGATGAAAAAACGGAGCTTGTGTTAGTGAGTGGATTATGGTTTTAACATGAGTCAGTGGTGTAAATATGGAGTTTGTGGAGTGAGTGAGTGAAATGTAAAAACGGAACTTGTTTTTTAAGTGAGTGGCATGATTTTACGCATGTCAAAGAGTGAGTGAGTTGGGTTTAACGCCGCTTTTAACAGTATTATAATTATATCGCGGCGTGTCAGCTTAATGTGTGAGGAAAGCCCGAAGTGATGCAGGTCTAAGACGTTTACCACTTCGGTGAAACACATGAGCACGGATATGGTGCTGACAAACCTAGAAACATAATCGGAGCGAACCGGGATTCGAACCCACAATCATAGGTTTCTGGCGTGCCCAAGTGACGCAACTCTGCACAGCGAATCGCGGCGCCTTAGACGACTGGGCCACCCGTGCCCCCGCATGTCAAAGAAGTGAAAAACGGGTTGTGAGTTAGTGAGTGACTTGAGGTTTCACGCATGTCAAGTATCTAAACAAAATGTTTATTGAGTTAGTGAGTTTAATTACAATCAAAACAGAATGCCAATCCCCTGCAAATCTAATGTTGCTCCTCATGTTCCAAATTAACAAAGCGTTTTTACATCGGATACTTTAAAATGTGAAAAAAAGACACGCTGATTTATTGTCAGAGTCTCCTTTAACACAATCTTGTCGCTCAATCACCAATCAGCCAATCAGCAAGAACCTTTGTGCATTAGGCGGTAGAAGCATGTGGTGCTATTTGGCAACAGAATTTATGACACGACAACAGTGCAACAAAAACATAACAATAACATGCATAAAACTTCACCAAATCACAATCGCTCACTGATTTCCTTAGGTATTTCGTAAGAGACGAAAAGTCGCTTCCAGAACGTTTTTCCTATTAACATGGGACATTTCAGACGAATAAAGGCTCCACATTTCCCACAATTGATGATTCACACGTCATTTCATAGGAGTAGCCAATAAAGTTAAGTCATCCGTTGTTTACGCATGCGCACTATGGCCCGTTATTGTTTCCTGGGGCTGGACCCAAGGCTATCTATCTGATTGAAGGGTGCCATCATCTTGCCCAACAATAACCTTAAATCAAAGGGAGACAACTGCAATTGTGGAAAATCTCCTTTCTGCCTGGCCGAATTCCTTTACGATTTTAATTGCGGAGTAATAATGAGATAGGGCGGGGATTATGGCATAGATGATCCCTTAATATCACCAGTGTGTTTTTTAATAGGAAATTGATAACTATTGTCTCGTAGCTAGCCGTCTGTAATATTTTAGAAGGGCATATTGACCCAATGCGCATGCGCCAACTTTTGTGTGCGGTCAGGCAGTGCAGGTTTTGATAGATTTGTAGGAAAACGCGATAGTCAATTTTGACCAAACTACGTAAATAATTAAAGCTATGACGATGCGCCTCGGTTGTAAATTATAAGCGACAGGTATTTTGCTTTAACGGGATTATGCGGTTTGTTCCACACGCTGCATAATTTATGATATACTTCAGTGTGACAGACTGAGTTTTCCGAAGTTGAGAAAAGTAATTTTTAATTGCAGTGAACTTAACAATGAATATTTCACTGCTGTGAACATAACACTTTGACGGAACTATTGTCATTCAAGAGTGACCTCCCCTCAAATTGTCTCCCTTTATCGTAAGTGTGTGGCCGAGCACGAACTGTTGAGTTCCTTTTTACGTTAGTTTCACATTGACTTGGTTTGGTTGGTTTGTTGTTTAACGCCACACTCAGCAATATTCCAGCTATATGACGGCGGTCTGTAAATAATCGAGTCTGGACCAGACAATCCAGTGATTGATATCATGAGCATCGATCCACGCAATTGGGATCGATGACATTCATCAACCAAGTCAGCGAGCCTGACCACCCGATCCCGTTAGTCGCCTTTTACGACAAGCATAGTCACCTTTTACGGCAAGCATGGGTTGCTGAAGACCCATTCTACCCCGGAATTTCACATTGACAAGGCAAACTACAGTCAGAAGGCCATTTATGGGGTTAATATCGCTTCATGCCGTTTGTTTATCTCTTGAAAATGTTTCGCTATGAACTGTAAATATCTCATTTAACTCGTCAATCGAGAGTGTTCGTTTCGCAAAGCGCCATTTTTGTGACTTGACCAGCGTGTATTCTTTCGCTTCCAACAGCTGTCTAGTAGTTTTCAAGAATAGTTTTTGTTAAAGTTGATTTTGTATATAATCATATCTTTATTATGATACAGAATTATCGTGACCCCAAATATTATTTGTTACTTTTGTTTATATTTTTTAATGTTTTGCAAACACGAAACTATATTTTTTGTCGCAACTACAAGGGGTGGTGAACCGTCCCTGTGTGTTTGGAAGGGAGTATAGGTAGTTCAATGTTTTACATTTGGAATGAAATCATTTATTTTTCAGGTGGACTACACAAAAAGTATGTAACAAAAAGGATATTCCATGTGTCTGTGAAATATCATGTTTCCCTCATCTCGTGTCGGGGAAAAGGAGATATTTTCACTCGTGGCTACAGAAGACCTAGGCCATGCTTGGGCCGGGGCTGACTCCTTATGGCAGAACACAGACGTGAGTTGTATTCTTTATATTTATAATGTTTATATGTAAAACACAACATATTTGATTGAAGTAATTGTTAATTTAGACTACTGGGATATGTGTACAAAGCAAAGATGTTGTTTCTATTTGTTGTTTTCTGAACCTCACCATCAGCAACCGTATTCAACGAGGGGGCACGGGTGGCCCAGTCGTCTAAGGCGCCGCGATTTGCTGTGCAGAGTTGCGTCCCTTGGACACGCCAGAAACTTATGATTGTGGGAATCCCGCTTCACCCCGATTATGTTTCTAGGTTTGTCAGCACCATACCCGTGCTCGTGGGTTTCACCGAAGTGGTAAACGTCTGAGACCTGCATCACTTCGGGCTTTCCTCCCACATTAAGCTGACACGCCGTGATATAACTGGAACACTCTTAAAAGCGGCGTTAAACACAACTCACTCACTCACTAGTATTCAACGATACAAAGCTTTAATTGGTTAGAGAGTATCAGTATAAAGTGATTCTTGCCGCAACAATAGTCACCTTTATGTGTTTAAAAGATTTTTATTTCTCTTTTCAGTTGGTGGACAGGACGAGGAGAACAGATGGCTGGTGAATCAATTGAGATAATGCAGCCTTTATGCTTTAAACTTCATTTTGTGGGAAGACACAGATTCTTAATTCGGTGTGTTCAGAACTGGCATTAGATACTCGACATCAGGATTCCACTCGAGAGATGTGCCAAAAGACTAAATTGTGCCAAATCATCCATGTGCCAAAGACTGGAGGCTTTTAGGATACCGACAGACGTTTTACCTTCATATGATTGTGCCATGGATTGTACATACTTAATTAAGGGACACTTTGCCTTGATTTTCTTTATTGAACCGTTCCATTTTAAGATGTTACTCAAAGGTTGTGATTTCATTTGAAGCGGTACTAAAAACTGTGTCATTTGTTCAGACAATCGCTTGCCTTGTGTTTTGTAATACTCCTAACTCGTTGGCGTTACCGGTATGGGAAATCTCGTGATTTCGCGACAATTTAAACTAGTAAGGGCTGGTAACTCTGCAGAGTGGATGGGGATAACCCTGCAGGTATCTGGCAGACCACAAGTGACATTGGACTCTCTCACAATGCAGCATTCACCCTAATTAAACCATGTATGGAACGAAAATCAGTGATGACACCAGGTGTTCGCGAAAAGGAGATAAGCATGAGCTGCTCTATACCCAACATAAGTCCGGACAAGTACAAACAGCCACACACACGCCAACCTCACCTCAACTCAACTCAACTCAACTCACATACAATATCTCAACTCAACTCAACTCAACTCACATACAATATCTCAACTCAACTCAACTCACATACAATATCTCAACTCAACTCAACTCACATACAATATCTCAACTCAACTCAACTCACATACAATATCTCAACTCAACTCAACTCACATACAATATCTCAACTCAGCTCAACTCAACTCAACTCAACTCACATACAATATCTCAACTCAACTCAACTCACATACAATATCTCAACTCAGCTCAACTCAACTCAACTCAACTCAACTCAACTCAACTCAACTCAACTCAACGCAACGCAACGCAACGCAACGCAACGCAACGCAACTCAACTACAATATCAATCACTGAATTGTCTGATTCAGACTCTATCATTTACAGACCACTGTAGCAGACCAATATAGCAGGACTATTGCCACCTGCGTCGTGAAACAGCAAACAAACAAACAAGTTTACTCACAAACAGTGATTTACAACGGTTTAAAGCAGTCCCAAACTACATTCACCCACTTTTAGTATCAGCCTTCTCCGGGACAACCCCCTCGATTTATTAACTACTTGTAGAGACAGATAATTGAATTTCTGATCAGCGTAAAAAGCCTTCAAGACGATGCTGACATGTTTTTTACGTGTTTGCAACACGTGTTGGTTAGAGATCACTTGAAAGACACTGTCCTGATTTTTGCATAATTTGAACAGATGTTTTAAATCTGACTTAATTTAGTCCTTCTAAACACATTTTCAAAGACATGGATTCTGCTTTCAGATCGTGTTCAGTGTTAAAGCCAGCATGAGTCATATGAATAAATCTTCTCAGCAGGTGGTGACTGGGATCCCGCTACCCCATAGCGCATACCGATTATCCGTTGTATTATATATCCGCTCTTTTATTATAAATATGTATTAATTGGTAAAGGAGCTGTGATACACTGGATAATCGAGGCTATGCTTTTCACTTTTCATCATCAGCAAATACTGAGGGAATTGTGATTAACAGTGATGTCAAGGCACAAGAAGGGTAGCCAGGCCTAGAGGCAAGGGTAGACAGGCCTAGAGGCAAGGGTAGGCAGGCCTAGAGGCAAGGGTAGACAGACCTAGAGGCAAGGGTAGACAGGACTAGAGGCAAGGGTAGACAGGACTAGAGGCAAGGGTAGGACAGGCCTAGAGGCAAGGGTAGTCAGGCCTAGAGGCAAGGGTAGACAGACCTTGAGGCATGTGTAGACAGACCTTGAGGCAAGGGTAGACAGACCTGGAGGCAAGGGTAGGAAAGGCCTAGAGGCAAGGGTTGACAGACCTGGAGGCAAGGGTAGACAGGCCTAGAGGCAAGGGTTGACAGACCTGGAGGCAAGGGTAGGACAGGCCTAGAGGCAAGGGTAGACAGACCTGGAGGCAAGGGTAGACAAGCCTAGAGGCAAGGTAGGAAAGGCCTAGAGGCAAGGGTAGGACAGGCCTAGAGGCAAGGGTAGACAAGCCTAGAGGCAAGGGTAGACAAGCCTAGAGGCAAGGTAGGAAAGGCCTAGAGGCAAGGGTAGGACAGGCCTAGAGGCAAGGGTAGACAGGCCTAGAGGCAGGTGTAGACAGGACTAGAGGCCAGGGTAGGACAGGCCTAGAGGCAAGGGTAGACAAGCCTAGAGGCAAGGGTAGACAGACCTGGAGGCAAGGGTAGGAAAGGCCTAGAGGCAAGGGTAGGACAGGCCTAGAGGCAAGGGTAGACAGGCCTAGAGGCAAGGGTAGACAGACCTGGAGGCAAGGGTAGGACAGGCCTAGAGGCCAGGGTAGGACAGGCCTAGAGGCAAGGGTAGACAGGCCTAGAGGCAAGGGTAGACAGACCTAGAGGCAAGGGTAGACAGACCTGGAGGCAAGGGTAGGACAGGCCTAGAGGCCAGGGTAGGACAGGCCAAGAGGCAGGTGTAGACAGACCTAGAGGCCAGGGTAAGACAGGCCTAGAGGCAAGGGTAGACAGACCTAGAGGCAAGGGTAGGAAAGGCCTAGAGGCAAGGGTAGGACAGGCCTAAAGGCAAGGGTAGACAGGCCTAGAGGCAAGGGCAGACAGACCTAGAGGCAAGGGTTGACAGGCCTAGAGGCCAGGGTAGACAGGCCTTAAGGCAAGGGTAGGACAGGCCTAGAGGCAAGGGTAGGACAGGACTAGAGGCAAGGGTAGGACAGGCCTAGAGGCAAGGGTAGACAGACCTAGAGGCAAGGGTAGGAAAGGCCTAGAGGCAAGGGTAGGACAGGCCTAAAGGCAAGGGTAGACAGGCCTAGAGGCAAGGGTAGACAGGCCTAGAGGCAAGGGTTAAAAGACCTAGAGGCAAGGGTTGACAGGCCTAGAGGCCAGGGTAGACAGGCCTTAAGGCAAGGGTAGGACAGGCCTAGAGGCAAGGGTAGACAGGCCTAGAGGCAAGGGTAGGACAGGCCTAGAGGCAAGGGTAGGACAGGCCTAAAGGAAAGGGTAGGACAGGCCTAGAGGCAAGGGTAGACAGAGCTAGAGGCAAGGGTAGGAAAGGCCTAGAGGCAAGGGTAGGACAGGCCTAGAGGCAAGGGTAGGACAGGCCTAGAGGCAAGGGTAGACAGAGCTAGAGGCAAGGGTAGGACAGGCCTAGAGGCAAGGGTAGACAGAGCTAGAGGCAAGGGTAGACAGGCCTAGAGGCAAGGGTAGGACAGGCCTAGAGGCAAGGGTAGACAGAGCTAGAGGCAAGGGTAGGAAAGGCCTAGAGGCAAGGGTAGGACAGGCCTAGAGGCAAGGGTAGGAAAGGCCTAGAGGCAAGGGTAGACAGACCTGGGGGCAAGGGTAGACAGGCCTAGAGGGAAGGGTAGACAGAGCTAGAGGCAAAGGTAGGACAGGCCTAGAGGCAAGGGTAGACAGGCCTAGAGGCAAGGGTAGACAGGCCTAGAGGCAAGTGTAGACAGAGCTAGAGGCAAGGGTAGACAGACCTGGAGGCAAGGGTAGGACAGGCCTAGAGGCAAGGGTAGGACAGGCCTAGAGGCAAGGGTAGGACAGGCCTAGAGGCAAGGGTAGACAGGCCTAGAGGCAAGGGTAGACAGAGCTAGAGGCAAGGGTAGGAAAGGCCTAGAGGCAAGGGTGGGACAGGCCTAGAGGCAAGGGTAGGAAAGGCCTAGAGGCAAGGGTAGACAGACCTAGAGGGAAGGGTAGACAGAGCTAGAGGCAAGGGTAGGACAGGCCTAGAGGCAAGGGTAGGACAGGCCTAGAGGCAAGGGTAGACAGAGCTAGAGGGAAGGGTAGACAGAGCTAGAGGCAAGGGTAGACAGACCTAGAGGGAAGGGTAGACAGAGCTAGAGGCAAGGGTAGACAGGCCTAGAGGCAAGGGTAGGACAGGCCTAGAGGCAAGTGTAGACAGACCTGGGGGCAAGGGTAGACAGACCTGGAGGCAAGGGTAGGACAGGCCCAGAGGCAAGGGTAGGACAGGCCTAGAGGCAAGGGTAGGACAGGCCTAGAGGCAAGGGTAGACAGGCCTAGAGGCAAGGGTAGACAGAGCTAGAGGCAAGGGTAGGAAAGGCCTAGAGGCAAGGGGAGACAGGCCTAGAGGCAAGGGTAGACAGGGAAGAGGCTAGGGTAGACAGACCTGGAGGCAAGGGTAGACAGACCTGGAGGCAAGGGAAGACAGGCCTAGAGGCAAGTGTAGACAGGGCAAGAGGCAAGGGTAGACAGGCCTAGAGGCAAGGGTAGACAGGCCTAGAGGCAAGGGTAGACAGAGCTAGAGGCAAGGGTAGATAGACCTAGAGGCAAGGGTAGACAGAGCTAGAGGCAAGGGTAGGACAGGCCTAGAGGCAAGGGTAGACAGGCCTAGAGGCAAGGGTAGACGGGCCTAGAGGCAAGGGTAGGACAGGCCTAGAGGCAAGGGTAGACAGGCCTAGAGGCAAGGGTAGACAGGCCTAGAGGCAAGGGTAGACAGGGCAAGAGGCAAGGGTAGGACAGACCTAGAGGCAAGGGTAGACAGGGCAAGAGGCAAGGGTAGACAGACCTGGAGGCAAGGGTAGACAGACCTGGAGGCAGGTGTAGACAGACCTGGAGGCAAGGGTAGACTGGCCTAGAGGCAAGGGTAGACAGGCCTAGAGGCAAGGGTAGACAGGCCGAGAGGCAAGGGTAGGACCAAACTACCTGGTGACAGGTGGGATACGAATATAGTACAATGACGGTAGGACGGCACTTCAGAAAGAACACGTGAAGAGGATTCACCATATAAGGCAAGTGTTTTAAGGGTAATATACTATCGAATATTGGTAATCTAAACTATTCAACAAAGTGTGCAAAATATTCAACCACATTAACATGCATTTCCATACAAATAAGGATATCGTGTTATGAAACTAAACCGTTCATGAAATTTTCAAATCAATTGTTATCACAAGGATGAAACGTGGCAAACCCATTACGTTAAACAAAAAACAGTTTTCATCCTGTGCGTGAAATATGAGGAGAGTTAATTTGTCATTTCCACTTCATGATTCAGACGCTGAAACAATATGCCTCAGGCATAAAACACACTTTAAAAAAAAACAAATTAAAATAAACTTTGAACTGCACGTGCGATATAGCTTAAAAAGTACTCATTTTAAAAAATTAAATAAAAATAAAAATCGGCTAAAAATCTAAAGGATGTGATGAGAGTGATAGAAAACAAAGACAGGCACAGGCAGACATAATGTTGCTGAAAAAGACGCTAGTTGGGGGACAGAGAAGATCAGAGCCGTCAAGTGACTCACACAGATGAAAAAGATTAAAATTGGAAATTAAAATCTGGCGTTTGTTTCAGCTCTTGCGTCTGATCAGAAACGGTTCACGAACTCAAAATCGCAATTTTAGTATCGGTAATTAGATTCTGACGAAGGCTTGTTGAAGGGATGTTTTGTGTGCAAATATGACAAGGGCACACCACGGGGTCGTTGAAATCAGCCAATCAGAACAAACAGTGAAAATCAGGTCAATTTTGTCAGCCAATGAGATTGTGCTTTGTTTTATGTACCTCCTGATGTCGTGACATTCGTGATGCTTTCATAATGTTGTATCCTTTGGTGAACTCAGGGCTAATAACGAGATTTCATTGTTGTTGCTTTATCAACCTGTAAAAGTTATAATTTTACTAATTGTTTACTTTTGGTTAGGCGTTAAATTTGGGCACTTATTCAATAAAGGCGGGTGCCAATGGCGGTCGCCTAAGGCGCTGAACATTATTCGCCGTGAGGAGTTGCGTCCCCTAGGCTTTCCAGAATCTGTAAAGGACCATCGGTTCGAATCCCTGATTTACCTTGTTTGTGCTGCTAGGGCTTGTCAGAATCATATCCATGGTCGTGGGTTTCACAAAAGTGATAAAGGCATCACCTTGGCGTTTCCTCCCAAGATGAGTGAGTGAGTGAGTATGGTTTTACGCCGCTTTTAGCAATATTCCAGCAATATCACGGCGGGGGACACCAGAAATGGGCTTCACACATTGTACCCATGTCGGGAATCGAGCCTAGGTCGTCGGCGTGACGAGCGAACGCTTTAACCACTAGGCTACCCGACCGCCCCTCCCAAGATGACACGTGATAGAATTAAATACTGTTCAAAGCGTCATTAGGTGCAAATTCCAATTTAAAAGTTTGTTTTGTTGTATATTTGAAAAAAAAAGAAAATGTTATCCAGCCCTTTTGGTATGAGAAAGCAAATGCGACATTAATATCTACTCTGTACGAAGATAAGGACAAATTCGATTATAAAATGACACTAAATAAATCGCAACAATAACCGACCCGTGAAGATCCGGGGTAGAAAATAGGTGTTCAGCAACCTATTCTTGCTGTAATAGGCGACTGCTAGTCGTAAGAGGCGACTAATGGGATCGGGTGGTCAGGCTCGCTGACTTGGTTGCAGCATCTCATCGTATCCCATTTGCGTGGATCGATGCTCATGATGTCAATCACAGGATTGTCTGGTCCAGACTCGATTATTCACAGACCGCGGCCATATAGCTGGAATATTGCTGAGTGCGGCGTTAAACAACAAACAAACAAACAAACAAACACACAGTAGTACTGCTTCTCACGTGGTGCTGATGTAATGTCCTATCTGAAGTACTGGACCGCCTCCGTGGTCTAGTGGTAGAGCGTCCGCTCGTAGAGCGGAAGGTCCGGGGTTTGATCCCCGGCCACGTCATGCCAAAAGACGTTAAAAGATACTTGTTGTTACCCTGTCTGGCGCTCGGCATTAAGGGGTTAAAGCAAGGACTGGTCGGCTCGGAGCCAGTATACTGTGTCTAAGTGGGGTATTCGTGTTAAACTGCGGCATGGTATGTCAGTGGTCTAGCACTATAAATCGGCATCAGTCCGGTCTAGTACAAGCAGCCACACACACACACACGCACCAACGCACGCATGCACGTGCATGCACGTCGCTATATAGCAGTGTTGGAAATACCTGCCTGCCCGACCGTCCGAGACGGGTTGATTTCAACTCGGGCTGCCAGATTTTCAAATCCCCCTGCCCGACGGTCGGGTTATATTTCATATGTGACAATATTCTAAATATTTCCCGATGATAAGCATCAATTCACATGTAAAGATGAATGATAAAATGTAACCAGAAAGAAACCCCGTTAGCTTATCCTGAGAAACATATGATTATAGTGGGCAGGCAGGTTTTGGTCAGGGCTGGCAAGTATTTCAGCTAGCCAGTCCTGTGGTCTGGCTGAAATTTTTGGGAGTTTCATACCCTGTATATAGTGCAATAATTTTGGACGCGACGTTAAACGCAATTTCACCTCACCTCTGAAGTACTGATATTCCGTCTTTCTTACGGACGTGTTAGGCAGATTTACATTAAAATGCCAAACTATCTTCAGTAATATAATGCTATTTTAACAATTCAACAACTCTTTCTTTTTTTAAAAACGGCATTCAATACACCTATGACGAAGTATTCGGATCCAGGGAGTGGCCTTTTCATGCATGACCTTCCATGACTCGTGCGCTTGCTCCGAATTTGAACTGGTAACCGTTTCAGAATGCGAAACCGCGTACTTCAGCTGTTATAGACAGCATCCCGGTTTC
The DNA here is from genome assembly GCF_023055435.1 of Haliotis rufescens. Lineage (NCBI taxonomy): Eukaryota > Metazoa > Mollusca > Gastropoda > Lepetellida > Haliotidae > Haliotis > Haliotis rufescens. The sequence goes on along the minus strand of NW_025963824.1, from coordinate 27,582,406 downwards.
AGAGCCAATGAGCCGTGGGATGTTCTTGACAGTCACGTGCCCAAACTGTGGACTTACACGATGGGGACAACTGTAGGGATAACGGCGAACTTATCGTATAACATTTCTCTCCCTCCTTCCTCTCTGTCATCAAGCGTCGGTGGTGTAAAGGTTAGCATGGTTGCCTTCCAAGCAGTCGATCCGGGTTCGATTCCCGGCCGACGCAGTTTTTGCTCATACATATTCAATTCTATTCAGAATAACGATAATTTCAAACTGTGCTAAAATGATGGAGCTCTTTTTTTGCGTACGATAACATAATTAGAAGATAAATAGTATGTGTTTTCGGATTTGCGGGTGTTATTGAATGTTTGATGTTAAATTTTCATAGCGTCAACCCGCAAATATCAGAACTCAAAATGTTTATCGACATTTTAACAGCAACCTGTGAAGATCCGGGTTAGAATAGGTCTTCAGCAACCCATACTTGCCGTAAAAGGCGACTATGCTTGACGTAAGAGGCGACTAACGGGATCGGGTGGTCAGGCTCGCTGACTTGGTTGATGCATGTCATCGATCCCAAATGCGTGGATCGATGCTCATGATGTTAATCACTGGATTGTCTGGTCCAGGCTCGATTTTTACAGACCGCCGTCATTTTGATGGAATATTGCTCAGTGCGGCGTTAAACAGCAAACAAACAAACTTTTCCGTAGCAGCTCTCTCTTCACAAGTCTGAAAACAAATATCAACATTGTAACAACGAAAGACATCAGTAATTTTCCGTAGTACGTTTTCTTTACATGGAGTCCTATACTTGACAAACACGACGTCACTCCAGAATGGTATGACGCAATGATACATTGACGAAGTCATATGCTCCACAAATTGAATCCGCTTTCTTTGCAAAATGACTAGAAAACCATCTAAATCCCAGTTGTTCCGATAAATATTTAATATTATACTTATGCGATGTTCATATGGACACCTACCCGTGAGGATCCGGGATAGGTTAGGTCTTCAGCGACACATGCTTGCTGTAGATGGCGACTATGCTTGTTGCAAGAGGCGACTAACGGGATCGGGTGGTCAGGCTCGCTGACTTGGTTGTTGCATGTCATCGATCCCAATTGCGTGGATCGATGCTCATGATATCAATCACTGGATTGTCTGGTCCAGACTCGACTATTTACAGACCGCCGTCATATAGCTTGAATATTGCTGAGTGCGGCGTTACAACCACCAACCAACCAACCAACCAATCATATGGACACGCCGAAAGACAAACTGATTCCATGTATGGGGTTGTGAAAAATACAACTCTTATCAAGAACAGCAGTCATACATCCTGAAGATTTCCGGCATCGGATCCCTTGTATCAAAGATTTCAACCAATCAACTGGTAGACAATGACCATAGACCGCTGAAATACAGATAAAAATTCCCAAGCATTGCACAGTATTTTGGCAAGTCTTGATTTCTTGTGAACATGAGGTGATTCACTTGGCTCCTTTCTGATATATTGAAGAAATAAACGACCCGTGGTCGTTGTGTATCGTACTATAAAACACTGCAGGGAGAATAAACCATGAGCGGCGCAGTGGTTTATTCTTTCTGCAGTGTTTAATTGTACGATACACAACGACCACGGGTCGTTTATTTCTTATATGATATATCAACACCATGTACAGGCACTTTAAGGATGTTGATAACATGTACAAGCTTTAAAAATATTTACCCAAATTTTAATAATGATGACTCCCTGAACAGAATTCGACCTCGGAAATGTCGGACAAGTCGATTTTACGAACAGGTGGGTTAAGTTCGATCTTTTGTCTTGGGGCAGAAGCGAAGGTATACAATTTCAATTTCAAGAACTTCAAATTCCAGAGGTTTAGTCTGATCCGTATTCTATATACATGTGGCACTTCCATCTTACATATAGTGAGTGAGTGAGTGAGTGAGTATGGTTTTACGCCGCTTTTAGCAATATTCCAGCAATATCACGGCGGGGGACACCACAAATGGGCTTCACACATTGTACCCATGTCGGGAATCGAACCCGGGTCTTCGGCGTGACGAGCGAACGCTTTAACCACTAGGCTACCCGACCGCCCCTCTTACATATAGAATACTGGAGGCCTGTTCCTCCGCAGGATATCACAATTGTAGATTAAAATGATTGAAAATTGAGTAAAGCCTCTAGACTAACATCTAGTCTCTGAAATGAACATATCGTAAATAAAAATATAATAAAATGGAGCCCATTGACTCTCTTCATTTTCAGAGACTAAACAAATCTGCAGAGCTATAACTTCTTGGAATTGTACGACACGTGTATCACTCATCACTGGTATGCCTGATACTGCAGTTATCTAGACTTGCCAAACATTATAGACTTGCATGGGCTGTATTTGATATATATTTGTATCAGGGTCTGTAAGACAGACTATAAAACCTCAAACACTAGTCAGTAAAGACTCGGCTGGTTGTTCAAGATGTTTGTATTAGTGAGGCCGAAAATCCAATCTCATTAAAATCAGATCTCAGTTCTAGCTACCGCTAAACAAAGCAATCTCATTAAAATCAGATCTTAGTTCTCTTGTAGCGAGTACAAAGATTTGATTTTAATGAGATTGGCCGAAAATCCGTGTTTTATTCCCGGATGTACAAAATTAATCCCATTTTGGGTATTCCCAAATGTTTTTGTGACATCCTAGCGACATACTATTTGAATGACTTTTTGCATGTATATTTTCCTACTCGTACAAATATATATGTAAGTAAAATATGAATGTCGAAGTGGTTTGTCAGTAAGGGCTTTGGTGTCTTATAAATACATGGTGTTAAATAACGACATTTAGTTCAAGAAAAAATACCAGGTTTGGATTTCGGCTGTGTATTGACGGTGACCCTGGCGGAACTCGGAGACCAGTAATTTGTAACTGGTTTTGTTGCAAGAATGCTCAACCGCTTCTCATAGTAGGTCGGTATCGATGTCTCGCAGCAGATGGGATTTCCATCGCGACAGTTCATATGTAGGCAGACTTACCAGATGGGGACGACTGTACCGACGGAGGCTACGCGTCTAACATTTCTCTCCCTCCTTCCTGGCTGGTATCAAGCGTCGGTGGTGTAAAGGTTAGCATGGTTGCCTTCCAAGCAGTCGATCCGGGTTCGATTCCCGGCCGACGCATCTTTTTGTTAAAATCTGTTCCATATCTGACCTCAGTGTTTAAAGTTGAGCATACGATCATTTCCATCAATGTGCTTCTATAATAAGCACATGTTTAACATGAATCCAGACAAAACCGATTTTACGATTTTATTGTCTGTATTAGACAAAGTCCGGTTTAAACGGATGCCTTTGTACAGACACTGGTTCCCGGCTCTCTATGCGCATCGTCAACGTGAAATATGAAGAGACGGGGCCCAGCTTACCGCTGTACCGAGTCTTAATACATGAAACTTGATTGTGAAACGTCTCACAAGGACTGTCAAAATAAAACAAGAAACGATTTCAGTGACTCCCATTGAAACCCCGTTAACCCTGACAATCCGGACACCCGGCATTGCGGGCGATTTCTGTAGGGAATCTTTGTTGTTGTTTTTTGTCAAACGTCGCTCTCAAAAATGTTACAGCTGTCTGAAAGAAAGAAAGAAAGAAAGATACCCACAGTGACATACCACCCTTCACCATCACAGGTATGTTGATAACTTTCTTACTCGACAGCAAATTTCACGGTCTATGGTGAATTTGGATAAAATTACTGTATATTATAATATAATTATATTACTCAAAACGCGAATACCATAAATGTTGGTTAATATATGAAGAATTACTCATATTCAGTGGTTATTAGATTGGTTCGACGCACAAACGAACATACTGTTTTGTTGCGTAAACCGACGCTCGTGAACGCATCATACGTGACGTCATAGATCCATGACGCGACATGCACCATTTGTCTCGTGCAGGATTAGCGTGTAAAGTATGGAAATCATGTGCAGCATATGTGATAAGAATAGAGACACTGTGGTAACCCTTGACTGATTGTTAGTTTTTTAAAATTAAGTGGTACACATTGGAAACATATCTTCTTAACATACACACTTCTCTATAAATTTCAATAGTTCGCGTTTTCTTTTAGTGGTGAGTATAAATACGCATTTTTTTCACATAAAATTGCAACACATAAGGAAATACAAAAATGACAAACATTTATCTCTCTTTATAGACCCCCTTATGCTGATAAACTCGAATGGATTTGTTTTGTGAAAAAAAATACCTAATGATTGTAGGCTTACTGAATTGTTTGATAACCCGTATGTTCTGCACAATAGCTACTTTTAAAGGAAGAAAAGATACTTAGGGATCAATATCTGCCAAGTTGGCGCAGCTCTATTACGGAAAGTTCAAAGGGTTTGTTCTACAAAGAATTTAAAGAAAACTCTTTCTTTTGAAAAAGTATCTTTTCTCGCCCAAAAATGTATATTATCCTTTTCTTAAATTTAGAGGGGCACGGTGGCCCAGTCGTCTAAGGTGCCGCGATTCGCTGTGCATAGCAGCGTCCCTTGGGTACGCCAGAAACCTATGATTGTGGGTTCGAATCCCGGTTCGCCCCGATTATGTTTCTAGGTTTGTCAGCACCATACCCGTGCTCGTGGGTTTCACCGAAGTGGTAAACATCTGAGACCTGCATCACTTCGGGCTTTCCTCCCACATTAAGCTGACACGCCGTGATATAAGTGGAATACTGTTAAAAGCGGCGTTAAACCAAACTCACTCACTTAAATTTTGAACTTATAAGCATAACTTGCCCATTTAATAGGTTTGTCTGTTTGTTGTTTAACGCCGCACTCAGCAATATTCCAGCTATATCACGGCGGTCTGTAAATAATCGAATCTGGACCAGACAATCCAGTGATTGACATCATGAGCATCGATCCACGCAGTTGCGATACGATGACATGCATCAACCAAGTCAGCGAGTCTGACCACCCGATCCCGTTAGTCGCCTCTCACGACAAGCATAGTCGCCTATTACAGCAAGCATGGGTCGTTGAAGACCAATTCTACCCCGGATCTTCACGGGTCCCATTGAAAAGGAGTATGCAGTTTGTGGCGTTTTAGTGTGAGCTGCTCATAACATTAGCAGAGTTTGGGTTCCCTCAGAGAGGCCTGCAACATATCTTCCAGTTGCTGAAAGTCAATAAATGAAACATTTATAGGGATAGTAATTAGCAGTCACTGAAACATGAAGTATACCTATTGAAACTATATTCATTATGTGAAGACACACCTCATTAGCTCATGTTAGTCACTGGATTGTTGTGGTTCGACCGAGTCACTGTGTCTGTCCACCCGATCTATTTTAAAAGTCGCCTCGTACCACATACATAGGTTGCTATTTAAATCCGGAATCGCATCTTAATCACCATGGAGACTGAGAATGAGAATGTGATACGAATACCCCGGGGTATTAAAAGTTATAAATATAAATTAAAAAATTAAAAATTAAAAATCTTTATTCTATAAATATTAAATTCTGGTTATTGATGAAGGGAAACACAAGCAGCATTGAGCAGAGGTGCATCCAGATTGCATATCATATAAGTAAAGATACATAGAAGGGAGATAACTCTACCTAACTTGTTTGGAGCACAGTTGGAAAGTCCGATGTGTGGGTGATTCTTCATCACTGCTAAACACCAAATCATTATGTTGAGAGTGAGTTGGGTTTAACACCGGATTTGACAGCATTTCTGTTACATCACGTCGTGTCAGCTTCATGAGGAATGAAAACCCAAAGTGGCGCAGGCCTCAGATGTTTACCACGACCACGGGTATGCTGACAAACCTAGAAACAAAATCAGGGCGATTCTGGGATTCGAACCTATTATCACAGGTTCCTGTCGCGTCTAAGGGACGCAACTCCATAGGTGTCGCATTGCAAATTGATATAAGTGAAATAATAACAAAATGTCGAGATATGGGATTTCGAGGTTTTTATTTCATGGGCTTGGAAAATTGTTCATGGGACACATCCATTTTACACAGAGTCATTTTCGAGTGCGTCGTCATAGTTCTAGAGTTCCCCGCTGTGATTTTGCTGAAATAGTGTTTAAAGCGGCGTATAACCACACTCACCTACCTTTCGATAGACATGAGAAGCGCAAAGCAACCTCACAAGATACGTGTATATTAAAAGTTGTGGAAAGTATCCGAAAATATTATTACGTTTTAGGTCACGTGGTACTTTAGGCATTCCTTCCTCTGTGTATGGCTCGATGGCGATCTCTACAGACAGAGCAGTGTCAAGTGGCTTAGTGTCAATGTCCAGTGTATTCTCGAGTCGCCACCACCCTGAAGGAGATCAACGGAAATCCTGCTTTTAAAATCCAGTGGGGCACGTCAAACTAACAGGACACACCAGGGACCGTCAAACCTGTGAAGATCCGTGTTAGAATAGGTCTTCAACAACCCATTGTTGCCGTAAAAGGCGACTATGATTGTCGTAAGAGGCGACTAACAGGATCGGGTGGTCAGGCTCACTGACTAAGTTGATGCATGTCATCGTATCCCAACTGCATGGATCGATGCTCATGATGTCAATCACTGGATTGTCTGGTCCAGACTCGATTATTAACAGACCGCTGTCATATAGCTGGAATATTGCTGAGTGCGGTGTTAAACAACAAACAAACAAACAAACAAACAAACAATCCCAGGGAAAGGGGGCGGGGGGGCTAAACTCAGCCATGTTTATTGTAACTGATATACAGAACATTATTATTCTGATTATTATTTGTAATAAATAGAGGATATTTCATGTGTCGAGTGATATGACATCCACAAACCTACAACATCTAGCCTAACTGACAAAGACATCAGAGATGGTACCTTCGACATTTGACCTTGACCTGTTCTGTTAACTGTACACCATCCATGCCGCTGTTGACAACATTTCCCCTCGTCTATGCACTGTTGCCAGACAAGAAGCAATACAGATTCGTGACCATCCTCAAGCAGAAACAGTAGATCTGAACTACACCTAAAGCCCACCCTGGTCATCACCGACTTTGAGGCTGCCGCGAAAAAAACCTGCTGGTGATGTATTCCAGTGTCTGTTTCATTTCCGCCAAGCCATTTCGACCCGATTTGGGACAGATCTGGCAGTAAATCGTTTTGGTCGACGAGCCCGTGCCTTACCCAACGTTAAAAGATTATACGTGTTGTTTCCCTGCCTGGCGTTCGGCATTAAGGGGATAAAACAAGGACTGGTCGGCTCGGAGATACTGTGTTTGAGTGGGGGATTCATGTTAAACAGTGGGCTAGTACTATAAGGTCGGCATTATCACACACACACACACACACACACACACACACACACACACACACACACACACACACACACACACACACACACACACACACACACACGCACGCACGCACGCACGCACGCACGCACGCACGCGCACGCACGCACGCACGCACACACGCGCACGCGCACGTTTTTAAGTGCAACCTCACTTCACATTACTTCACCTCAACTCCTCAACTCACCTTCAAATTTATAAACAGGAACAGGCACAAAGTCACAGCCAACTCCATATGAGCAAGTTGATATTTGGAGGGAGACAACCACAAATAAAGATGAACTTTGAGACCCAAAATGATCAACTAGACCAGAGGAGAGGAGAGCTGCTAGCTGCTAGCTCAAATAGACACCAGAAGAAGGGAGTTGCGTACTGGACTTAAGATCCCAATCTTGTATTAGACTTTGTGGGACTATGAATTTTGTGAACGGGAAAGACATATGTCTAACTTATAACTTTTTTTATTGTACTGCAAATTTATACTATATTAATTATTTCACAAGATGTGTACAGCGATCAATAAAGCATGTACGTATGACATAAACATGCCATATATGAAATTCTAAGATGCTTCGCTGAACGATCAAAGGCGCCGACTGTACTTTGTCCGGTGATTAAAGATTGCAAAGCGATAAATTGCAAAGAACAATTTAGAACGAAGGGTGGTTTATTTGACGATAAACCATTGTTGTATCATGACGTTATTTCTGGAGATTTGAACATTCGCTCGCAACATTATTTTTTAGAGGGAAGTATCTAGTACCGTATTTCCTCGCATAGACGCCGGGTTTTTTAATAGACGCTGGTCGCTAATAGAATCCGGGTCAATTGTTCAGTGCAAAAAATAGAAGCCGGGCCTCTAATAGACGGACTTCGAGAATTGGTTGAGATATATCTACGGATATCTACGAACACAAAATATTTCAATTTCGTGACGATTCGGGACATTCGTGGTCATAGTGAGATGGGGGTATACATAGAAGCCGGGCCTACAATAGACGCCGGGCCTCCAATAAACGCCGGGCCTCCAATAGACGCCGGGTCAAAGGCTTGTCCGAAATAAATAGAAGCCAGGGCGTCTAATAGAGGAAATACGGTAAGTTGTTCGCCATAGACACAACGTAAATGACCGCAATGGCCGCAATGTTAAGATGATCGCCGTGACAATTGTGAGAATATGCGGAAAATACCAAACTTAACCTACCTATTCATAAAATGGACCTGTCTGACATGGCCGAGGTCGGATTCTATTCAGGGAGTCATCATTATTAAAGTATGGGTAAATATTCTTACAGCTTATCATCATCCAGGCTGTACGACCTAAACGACTCGTGGTCGTTGTTTTTCGCCATCCGTGGTTTATACTCCCTGCAGTGTTTTATTGTACGGTAAACAACTCCCACTCGTCGTTTATTTCTAAAACAAAGGACGACAGCTTCATTGATCAATTGTACACAACAACAGCATAAATCATAACATCAACACTTATCTTTGATAAAAAATGTATGTATGTATGTATGTATGTATGTATGTATGTATGTATGTATGTATGTATGTATGTATGTATGATGGATGGATGGATGAATAGATGGATGGATGGATGGATGTATTTATGATGGTTGGATGGATGGATGAGGGAGGGAGGGAGGGATGGATGGATGAGGGATGGATGGATGGATGGATGATGGAGGGAGGGAGGGAGGGATGGATGAGGGAGGGAGGGAGGGAGGGATGGATGGATGGATGATGTGTATGTGCGTGATGGATGGATGGATGATGGAGGGATGAGAGGGGAGGGAGGGATGGATGGATGAGGGAGGGAGGGAGGGAGGGATGATGTGTATGTGCGTGATGGATGGATGGAGGGATGAGGGGGAGGGAGGGAGGGAGGGAGGGATGGATGCATGGATGGATGGATGGATGGATGGATGCATTATGTGTATGTGCGTGATGGATGGATGGTGGATGGAGGGATGAGGGGGGAGGGAGGGATGAGGGAGGGAGGGATGGATGAGGGATGGATGGATGAATAGATGGATGGATGGATGGATGATGGATGGATGTATGATGGGTGGATGGATGGATGGATGAGGGAGGGAGGGAGGGAGGGAGGGAGGGATGAGGGATGGATGGATGGATGGATGGATGGATGAGGGAGGGAGGGATGGATGGATGAGGGAGGGAGGGAGGGAGGGATGAGGGAGGGAGGGATGAGGGATGGATGGATGGATGGATGATGGAGGGATGAGGGGGAGGGAGGGAGGGATGAGGGAGGGAGGGATGGATGAGGGAGGGAGGGAGGGATGATGTGTATGTGCGTGATGGATAAATGGATGGATGGATGATGGAGGGAGGGATGGATGGATGGATGAGGGAGGGATGGAGGGATAAGGAGGGAGGGAGGGAGGGAGGGATGGATGAGGGAGGGAGGGAGGGATGAATGGATGGATGGATGTAATGAAATAAAATATTGTTATGATTGCAAACATGTTTTTATTTAGCCCAAATTTAGTTCCGAGCCGTTAGAAATATCAGGAATATTTTTTTTAAAGTTGCAGGAAAAATGTTCCGACCCTGTAGTGAAACGTTCCGGTTCACAGGAACAAATGTTTTGGTGTGTTTATGCGTCTACGTACGTACGTATGTATGTAATGAAATACAAGTCTGTTACAAATTCAATTGACTTGCTCCAGATAACAAGACAAGTTTGTGCCCCCTGCCTCCTCTATCGTTCTACCAATCAGTCCGCCTGACTGCACTCACCTAAACAATAGCTGGTGGCGAATCCAGAAGACCCGACCAGCCTATGTCTTGCTTGTCATTGACCGTAACGTGGCCAGCCATCCGTTCACTGACTATAACAAAGTGTATGCCATTATGTCGATTGTCCATTGGCACATGTGAACAGAACACGTTGTGAATTGATCAATAAATTTATCAAAAGACCGACGGGACACCTGCTTTCCTTCCGTCGACAACAGAAAATATTCATATTTAAAATGAGGTCAACGCTCCGGCCAATTGGCAGTCCTGGTTAGATTCAAGAAGTTCAAAACCTGTGTTGTGTGTGAACCTTTTTATGTATACTGATCAAGCAGTTAAATTCTTCTCATTTCACAGGGGGTAGGGTTGTAAGCATGTTTTAGTTCCGACCGGTAAAAAATACCAGGATTAAATTAAAAAAATGTTCCGACCCTGTAGTGAAAAGTTCCGGTTGAATGTTTGGGCCTGTTTATGATCGATGTTCCTGTACCAAAAAAAATAAAACAAGATCAAAACGTTCGCTAAAACATAATCTAAATTAAACACAAAAGAATATAATGACAAAAGAAAGCATAAAACAAATACCGGTTAATTAAGGAAAAAAGGAAAATGTGAAAAAAATGTCATAAGGACAGAAACGAATAAAATGCAGAGCCCAAAATACACCCGAAACAGGAAGTGATGATGCTCGAGAGTTTTACGTCAAGTTAATTACGACAGAGCTTCTGAAGTACAATCTAGGTGTGAATACTGAAATGTCTTGACATGCATATGTAACCATGGTAACACAGATATATAAAAACAACAGCCTTTTCAAATTTTGTTATTTTTTCAAATGTGTTAACGAAAATCTTTCAAACATTGGAGCATTTACATCTGTTCCGACCATTCGTCACCACTCGCCCCTTTCCGTAACCTGCTATTCGGCTTGTCCCGGAATAACACGAGTTGGTCACGAATGCTGTTCCGACCGGAACAAATCCGAAAGTGCTAATATCTCGCTGCACGGAAACTGGGCCAACGTTTCCTGCATAGCGATATGCTATATTGGGCTGTCCCCGTCCCTCTCGACAGAGAGATCCACTTCATGGAAATGGGTCACCGCAGCGAAATGCTGTATTGGGAAATTGGTTTGATAGAGCTTGACTGGTAACTTGCCCTTCGCATCCTAGCAGTTGCAAGCGAGGAGCGCAAGCGCTCTAGGGCAGGAAAACCAGTCTGGGACAGAGCGTGATTCCTACCATGATTGTTGCCGACTGACATAAGCATGTTTAGTGTAATAATTAACAGTTAGGAATAATTTTTTTTAAATTCATAATTTCGTATGTACGCATATCATTATACTTATCTGAGACAAATATAAAGTTTCGTATGAAAGTTTGGTTGCATCAACTGTTACTCATCCCCATGTAGCACTTCATCAAAACGGGGCGGTCGAGTAGTAGTAGGGGTTAAAGCGTTCGCTCGTCACGCTGAAGACCCGGGCTCGATTCCCGACATGGGTACAATGTGTGAAGCCCATTTCTGGTTTCCCCCGCCGTGATATTGCTGGAATATTGCTAAAAGCGGCGTAAAATCAAACTCACTCACTTCCTCAAACCAAAACAAATAATCACGTCCCTTTTTAATGATAGACCTATTTATTCCGATTTAACGTCGGTTATGTTGTAAACTGAGGCTCTGACCCCCAGCAATATATCAGTACTGATACACACTGCATCCGGGTAGTCTTGGTCTTAGTTTGACGAGAGACCATAAAATACATTTTGGATGTCATGGTCTCTGGTTTGAGTGAGTGAGTGAGGTTTTACGCCACTTTTAGCAATATTTCAGCAATATCACGGCGGGGGACACCAGTAAAGGGCTTCACACATTTTACCCATGTCGACTGGTACCTATGATAGTAGGTTCGAATCCCAGAATCGCCCTGATTTTGTTTCTAGGTTTGTCAGCATACCCGTGGTCGTGGTAAACATCTGATGCCTGCGCCACTTTGGGTTTTCATTCCTCATGAGTTAGTGAGTATGGTTTTACGCCGCTTTTAGCAATATTCCAGCAATATCGCGGCGGGGGATACCAGAAATGGGCTTCACACATTGTACCCATGTCAGGAATCGAACCCGGGTCTTCGGCGTGACGAGCGAACGCTTTAAGCACTAGGCTACCCGACCGCCCGTCTCTGGTTTGACCCGGAAGGGATAATAGAGGTGCGCACGGGAAGAGCGCGTCGTTAATCCATGCTATCTGTAAGCAACACAGACCTGTTTCAGTTATTTGATGAGCAATGGTATATATGTAATGTCCACGTAAAGATGCTTAATGTCAATATACTAATCTTATGAAGATCACGTGACAATATACTTAATTGTAATAACAAATAAGGCTCAGTGGCTTGGACCCAACAGTTAATGCGCATGCGCCATAGTTTTCGGAGTTGTCTGAACTACCGCGAAAATTAAATTAGTAACCTTCTTTAACCTTTGGGCTAAACGAAGCCCCAAAATAAAATCTGTTGCCTTAATTAGTGCGAACATAGGAGACACTGTTATTGACATTAGGCTCACCGAATATTTTAGATGTGATTGGTTCATCAATCGTGAGCTCGCTGATTAGATAGTGTTTGCATGGCCTAATTCAATATGGCTGTCACGATATCTTCGAGAAAAAAACCCAATCTGGTCCCGAAATTCCTGAAAAAGATTCTCCGTTATTTCTACGAATATAAACTGCCGGGCAAAAGAAAGAATACACCCTTGTTTGATGTTGGTTAAAATGAAACAAACAAGAAAATTGGTTATTCGATGGTGATGTATTTGACACGGGTATCATAGTTGTGTTTTTGGACCTTAAGTTTGCAGTGTTTTGCGACTGTTTTCAGCCTAGTAACGTTTGGATAACGTTTGTAATCTTTGGCTACATCCAGTATTCTTTTCTTTCTTTTTACCCGTGAAGATCCGGGGAATGGGTGGACCCATTTTTGTTGTAAAAAGCGACTATGCTTGTCGTAAGAGGCGACTAGCGAGATCGGGTGGTCAGGATCGCTGACTTGGCTTGATGCACGGAATCGTGTTCCAATTGCGTGGCTCGATGCTCATGATGTCAATCACTGGATTGTCTGGTCCAGACTCGATTATTTACAAACCGCCATCATATTGCTGGAATATTGTTGAGTGCAGCGTTAAACAAACAAACAAACAAACAAATTTTCTTTCTTTTACCCGACAGTGTACATCTTTCACAGGACTTGCTTCATGTATATTCTGAAATTTGACGTAAATATCCCCAAAATGTTTGGTTCCTCTTTTCTGAGAATAATATACATATCATGTATATATTTGACAAACATATTGTCTCAACACGCACGCACATAATATTTTAGATCAGTCTATTATCTCAAATCTCGTGGGGGTTTTAGATAAGATTGTAGGTACCCAACAACTTTTGCTTTTTATAAGAGGCCACTAATGGACTGGGTGGTCAGGCCCGCGACTTCGTTGGTTGCATGTTATCATATCCCAGTCACGTGATACGATTCTTATTATAGCAATCACAAGATTATCTGGCCCAGACTTCATAATATACAGACCGCCGCCACATTGTCAAAATATTGCTGAATGTTAAACTTCAAGAACAAAAACAAACTTATCGAAAAGGGCGACTAGGATCGATTATCGGAAAACCGTTTTCAGTTTGGGTCGTGACGTAATGAAGGCATTGTATTATGCTGAGACATAGTCTCCTTGTTATGAGGCCGCTCGTTAATCGCTACAGGAGGCTTTCTATTGACGTTAGGGGCGGTCGGGTAGCCTAGTGGTTAAAGCGTCCGCTCGTCACGCCGAAGACCCGGGCTCGATTCCCGACATGGGTACAATGTGTGAAGCCCATTTCTGGTGTCCCCCGCCGTGATATTGCTGGAATATTGCTAAAAGCGGCGTAAAACCATACTCACTCACTCACTATTGACGTTAGGCCTACGGTATAACGTAGATTTGATTGGTTTATCAAACAGGATATCGCTGATTAAATACTGTCTGCGTGGACTCCTTTAATTAGGCTGGTCCGGTATTTTACATGGCGTCCAGCTCGTCTTTAAAGGACAGAGATCCAGATAACATTTTGAGCAATTGAATTTTTACTCGAGGGTTTCTATCTTAATTGGGTTATAACATTTTTCTTTGGGTAACCAATATTATTTCACTCATCCATTCATCACTCTATTGGGTTTTTCCCAAAATTAGTGAACATTTTAAGATTTAAAAAAATGAAAGAATGTTTAACTTGTATATAACTGTTCTAAATATATAGGCTTGACTTAGAAATTATATTAGCTCATAACTGTGTTTCGGAAATTAGCTCCGTTGTACGCAAGCTGAAAAAGCTTTATTGGGTATTTACGCGTGCTGTTTTTATACATTTGAGTTTTTCCTTTAATGGACGCGTATTTGTACGCAAGATAATGGAAAGTAATTGGGTTTTGAATATTTTTGGGGAGTATTTCAAGCAAATACGCAGCTTATCTGTAGCTCTGGAGGAGGATTGGGTTTACAGTCTACTGCCAATTTTCAGTTAGGGTTGTGACGTAACTAGGATCTCCGTAAAACCGAGATATTGTCCGTAAAACCGAGATATTGTCCTTGTCTAATGAGAGCACTCGTTAATCGTTAGATTGATTGAGATCATAAAACGTGGGTTAGCAGGTGACGAATGTCGCTTTAAGGACCCGACTCCAACTTGCTAGGGCAATTTGACTAAGCCTCTTTAAGGAAAAGCTTCTTAGAGCGATGAGCCGAAAATATAACGGCGCAATTGCTTATGCGGTGTAAAGCAATATTCGCTCATCCTTGTGACCATTTCCTGGCTTGGTCGAAACTCTGTAATAAATGCCCTGTGTGGAAACTGAGACAGTGTTTGCATGAAATTAGGGTAGACAGTTATTGCTAAGCTGATATAGTCACTGAACTCAAGCCACGTAACATGCTGGTAGTATTATTTGTTCGAATTTTCTTCAGGAAAATAATTTCTATGGATTTACAAAAACAGAATTGTTCGATAAACATACTGGGCGTATTAAAATATTCTGCTGTTAAGAAGGCACTATTGTACGGCTCTTTGTTTTAGAGAAAAACATTGCCAGTCTTGAAACAGCTGCTGTCAAATTGACGCGTTGCGTATACTGACTGGAAACTAGTAAAGTTGTTAACGTGGTGCGTATACTGACTGGAAACTAGTAAAGTTGTTAACGTGGTGCGTATACTGACTGGAAACTGGTCAAGTTGTTGACGTGGTGCGTATATTGACTGGAAACTGGTCAAGTTGTTGACGTGTTGCGTATACTGGCTGGAAACTGGTCAAGTCGTTGACGTGGTGCGTATACTGACTGAAAACTGGTCAAGTCGTTGACGTGGTGCGTATACTGGCTGGAAACTGGTCAAGTTGTTGACGTGTTGCGTATACTGGCTGGAAACTAGTCAAGTTGTTGACGTGTTGCGTATACTGACTGGAAACTGGTCAAATTGTTGACGTGTTGCGTATACTGCCTGGAAACTAGTCAAGTTGTTGACGTGTTGCGTATACTGACTGGAAACTGGTCAAGTTGTTGACGTGTTGCGTATACTGGCTGGAAACTAGTCAAGTTGTTGACGTGGTGCGTATACTGACTGGAAACTGGTCAAGTTGTTGACGTGGTGCGTCAATCAAAATACTTGCAGAATACTAGCCAACCAAAGTACTAACTGAATACTGGTCAACCAAAGTACTGACTGAATACTGGTGAACTAAAGTACTGACAGAATACTGGCCAACCAAAACACTGACTGAATACTGGCCAACCAAAGTACTGACATAATACTGGTCACCCAAAGTACTGACAGAATACTGGTCAACCAAAGTACTGACAGAATACTGGTCAGCCAAAGTACTGACAGAATACTGGCCAACCAAAACACTGACAGAATACTGGTCAACCAAAGTACTGACCGAATACTAGCCAACCAAAACACTGACCGAATACTGGTCAGCCAAAGTACTGAGCGGTACATAAGAACTACTGGTCCCATTATAAGCACGTGCACATCATTGTCAGAATACTGGTCAAACTACTCACGTGAAAGGTTCATGTGAACATAACGTTGACATCCATGCACTTAATGCACATGTAATACGATTCTTTGACAAATAACAAATCTTCTTATAAGAACAATTGGGTTGTGTTCTCCTCAGGGAGCTGAGAATGAAAATCGGGTGCTCACTGATCCATTGACCGGGGTAATAATGTAAGTGCCATGACCACACGAGCTGGTTTGGCGCCATATATTATTATTATTAGTAGTAGTAGAAGTAGTAGTAGTAGTAGTTGTAGTAGTGGTAGTAGTAGTAGTAGAAGTAGTAGTAGTAGTAGTAGTAGTAGTAGTAGAAGTTGTAGAAGTAGTAGTAGTAGTAGTAGTAGTAGTAGTAATAGTAGTCAAAAGACAGCAACACACAAGGGACAGTTTGGCAGCGTTCGTCCGTCATGGGGAAGATCCTGGTGCTATACCCTCGTGGGACAAAGTGTAGAGCCTATACCTGATTATCCTGCCATGATATTGACAGAATATTGTTACAACATGCTCACTGTTCAGACATGAATATTAGGATCCACCGCGTGGATATGTAGATGTTCGCGTGTGTGCGTGCGTGCGTGAGTGCACGTGCATGTGCGTATATGTTTATCAGTGTTTATGTTTGCGTGTGTATGTATCTTTCATTTCAACAGGTATACATTTTCAAATAACACTTTTATCACGTATTTAGTGATGAAACACCGTAAACATAGCCAAATATAAAGTCCATATTTCCTTTCTTATGTATTAACGCTCTATGTCGGAACTACTTTCAGTGACAATGTATTTCAAAGTATGATAGTGAAAATCATGCTAGAAAATGAATGAATGAATGGTTAATTGATTGATTAAATGATTGATTGATTGATTGAACATGTTATTTAACATGAAAGAAAAAAATGCTCTACGTCACTTAACGATAAACAATATAATCGATTCTATCTCAAATTCCTAAAAGTAATGAAAACAAAGTGAGCAATTCCAAGCCATATTATCTCAGCTATTTCTATCAGTATAAACAACAAGGGACTTCCATCGTCTGTAGCCATCAGTTATGACATATCGAAGTTCATGCGCCGTGCGAAACACTGTAAATAATGAATCAATATCACACCCGCCGTGTCTTTGAAGTTGCCGACAAAGCACAGCGTGACGTTATTTGGGGTCACGTGATCAGACACGATTAGCCGTGCTTCAATTGGGCTAAATCTCCGTGTGTTTTTAATAGCTATTGAAAAGAGGTTTCAAACTGAAGTAAAATTCAATTAGATAATGTGAGCTTTTTAACGCCATCAAGGCATGACGTCCCATCCAGCGCGTCGTATTATTCTTGATTGAGATGTAGCGATGTCGAGGGGAGATTTTCGTTATTTATGGTAATGCGACATGTTTAGGGCGATAATTGGTAAACCAACCATGGTCTTGTAAATCCGAAACTTGATAATCACATGAGTCATGAAATATGACGAATGTTTTATTCACAGTCCAAGAAACACTTAACAGGCAAAATATGTTTTTAATCCATTTGATATTAAAGATCAAAGTATGCTAGTTGCGATGTAAAAATATATGTAGAAACATTGCTTGTTTAAAGCGATAAAATCATTGAAATATTTGATAAATTTGGTTGATATTCATGTATTAATGTTTCTTTTGTGACAATTAACCTTTTCATTTTGGTGACTGGCTAACTTGTGTTTTCTTGTCATCGGAGCAGTCGTGTGTTTTTTTCTTGTCATCTAAGTATTCGTGTTACAACATGACGTCATATCAGTTATGCCTAAATAAGAATTAAATTCGCTGGTGTATGAACCTTCATATGTTGTACCTCGAAAGACGTAAACAAAACTATTTCATTTAGTCCGTGTGACGTCATGCTTACACCGACAGCCATAAAACAACCAGCTGTATCGCGGAATAAAATATTTCCTCAAAACGAGAGACGACATTGGCGTACATGTATGCTCAAATTGTCGTATCAGTTCTCTTGTAGTTTGGTTGCAACAAATCCATTTAAATAATATCATGATTATATGAGAAATGTCTGATACGGACTTCAGACCTATCTCTTAGCGAGTCACAGCGGCAGTGCGTCGTAGTTTACATTTACTTCAAGTTCAGAACGGCAATATGGCCGACACGATCAGCGTGACGGGGAGATTTCCGAAATAGTCAATGAACGAGTGGCGATTAAGCGTTAGTCACCGACATATCATTGATCAACTGGCCTATTATTCAGAGATGAGTGTAAAGATTGTCGAAATATACTAAAGTAAAGGCGGTGTAGGCGTTGTCGGCTGTCATGCAGTCACTGTCGGTCCGGGAAGGATCTTAGATCGGAGAGAGGATATTTGACTTTTTCCAATACATGTATATACGAAAACGCTGACCTCATGATTAAAGGGTCTAAATGATCAGACACAACGCTTCTGTGTGTATTCGGGATGGGAATTCCCAGGGGTTTCCCCAGGAATGTGGAAGTAGTCCGTCGGTGTTTACGTCATTTCAAGAATACCGTCACGTGAAAAACGCATCAACGTCAACATGTCACATAATGCGTCGTTGATAACGACTTTGCTTGTCGGAGAAGCGACTATGCTTGTCATGAGAGGCGACTATGCGTGTCGTAAGAGGCGACTATGCTTGTCATGAGAGGCGACTATGCTTGTCATGAGAGGCGACCTATGCTTGTCATGAGAGGCGACTATGTTTGTCGTAAGTGACGAATATGCTTGTCATGAGAGGCGACTATGCTTGTCATGAGAGGCGACTATGCTTGTCATGAGAGGCGACTACGTTTGTCATGAGAGGCGACTATGTTTGTCGTAAGTGACGAATATGCTTGTCATGAGAGGCGACTATGCTTGTCATGAGAGGCGACTACGTTTGTCATGAGAGGCGACTATGTTTGTCGTAAGTGACGAATATGCTTGTCATGAGAGGCGACTATGCTTGTCATGAGAGGCGACTATGCTTGTCGTAAGAGGCGACTATGCTTGTCATGAGAGGCGACTATGCTTGTCATGAGAGGCGACTATGCTTGTCGTCAGAGGCGACTATGCTTGTCGTAAGAGGCGACTATGCTTGTCATGAGAGGCGACTATGTTTGTCGTAAGTGACGACTATGCTTGTCATGAGAGGCGACTATGTTTGTCGTAAGTGACGACTATGCTTGTCATGAGAGGCGACAATGTTTGTCGTAAGAGGCGACTATGCTTGTCATGAGAGGCGACTATGCTTGTCGTAAGAGGCGACTATGCTTGTCGTAAGAGGCGACTATGCTTGTCATGAGAGGCGACTATGCTTGTCGTAAGAGGCGACTATGCTTGTCGTAAGAGGCGACTATGCTTGTCATGAGAGGCGACTATGCTTGTCATGAGAGGCGACTATGCTTGTCATGAGAGGCGACTATACTTGTCGTAAGAGGCGACTATGCTTGTCGTAAGAAGCGACTATGCTTGTCATGAGAGGCGACGACGCTTGTCGTAAGAGACGACTATGCTTGTCGTAAGAGGCAACTAATGGGATCGGGTGGTCAGTTTCGCTGACTTGACCTGGTTGATGCATGTCGTCATATCCCAATTCCGTGAATCGATGTTCATGATATCAATCACTGGATTGCCTGGTCCAGACTTGATATTATTTATTGGCCGCCGTCTCATAGAGCTGGAATATTGCTGAGTGTGGCGTTAAACGACAAACAAACAGAACTTTATGAACGTCAGTTTCGCGGTCATGTCACATGTATGCAGAAAAAAGACAGGATCGGAGTAACTCGGGTTAGAGTGAGTGAGTGAGTGAGTTGGATTTAACGCCGCTTTGAACATTATTCCAGTTATATCACCCCGTGTCAGCTTAATGTGGGAGGAAAGCCCCAAGTGATGGAGGTCTTCCGGTCAGACCATCAGGGAACTATTGAAATGTGTATACATTTGGTGCCTGAACAGCTCCGATTGTCCAGGTTTTCTTACATTTACATCATGTTATTATGCTAAATACTCTAGTGAGTGAGTATGATTTTACGCCGCTTTTAGCAATATTCCAGCAATATCACGGCGGGGGACACCAGAAATAGGCTTCACACATTGTACCCATGTCGGGAATCGAACCCGGGTCTTCGGCGTGACGAGCGAACGCTTTAACCACTAGGCTACCCGACCGCCCCTAAATACTCTAGACCTATCCCCAGTCATAAAACGCTAAAACCACCGTACAATCGCTCTCGTGAACCACAGACGTACGTGCGAAGTACGAAGAGGTGAGTTTAAATGGGATTTAACGTCAAGATTATTGCACATATTTAGCGACATATATAGTGTGTGTGCGTGCATGCGTGCGTGCGTGCTTGTACTAGTCCTGATTAATATCGATTTTATAGTGCTAGCCCACTGAGATACCATGCCGCAGTTTAACATGAATACCCCTGACACAGTATACTGACTCCGAGCCGACCAGTCCTTGTTTTAGCCCCTTCATGCCGAGCGCCAGACAGGGTAACAACAAGTACCATCTTTTAACGTCTTTTGGTATGACCCGGCCGAGGATCGAACCCCGGACCTTCCGCTTTCCGGTCGGACGCTCTATCACTAGACCACGGAATACGAAGAGAGATTGAGACGGTGACGTTACTTCCTAAACGAAGGTGAATGGTAGCGAATGGGTCAAGGGTATTTATCATAATATCAGAAGATATACTACACTTGCGTATCGGGGGTGGTATATGAGATAAAGGGAGAACTGCTGTATGATGATGCAAGCTTGAAACTGATCAGATTTGTGTGTGTATCGTATTATTGAAAAGAAAAAAACCGTTAGCTATTTGAAAATCCAAGATGGCTGCCATACTTCAAGATGGCCGCCAACTGTCACACTACTTGACTGTATTTTCCGTAGAAAGTCATAGGATTGAGATCTATATTTGTTTCAAGGTACCTGTAGATGCTGATATTGAAATAAATTACTATAGTATCTCAGTGGTCTAGCACCATAAAACCGGCATTAATCCGGCAAGGAAGCGCGCACACACGCACGCACATTTTGACCTGGACCATATCAAAAACCGTTTAGTTGTTCTGTGTCACGTGATAGTCCCGTGAGGTTCCAAAGTGGATCCTTCCCCGAACTGACCGAGATAACATGTAGGCTTGAGTCAAGCCGATTAAGGTAAAGGGCTTTTATGAAAGAGAAATAAATAAATAATCCCGTCTTCATCTCAATAACGATTGTGAATTGAGCTAGATTAACGAAAGGCTTGTTTTCGTTCTTCTTATTATGCATGAGTGATTTCTATCCATGGTACACTAGTGCACAGAGGCGGCTCCGGGCAGACGCTCTATCCATTAGACCACGTAGACCGGCTCTCCTTCAAGGTGAAAAGATTTATTTAGTTTCTCCTGAATCCCGAATTTATCCACTCGACAAATGTCAGGGATACTGAAAACATATCACTATCATATAAAGAGATGGTTACTATGCCCATCTTAAATAATCTCCCATATTGTTCGAAAGTGTACAACTTCATATCTAAAACGACAAATAACATAACGAGCATATTTACTGTCAAGTGACCTTCTTCAAAGATTATTTCCATCCGTAAATATAAAACAAAAATGGGCATTTGGAAATTGAAACTCATAAAATAATCTAGTTCCTGTTATTTTGGCATATAAAGCCAATTATTCTAAGCCGTGTAGTTTTCTTATTTCTTTCACATGAACCTGATATTTGATGTTACATAGGATTTATTTTCAACTCCTGAGGAGCTGCAAATGCCTTGTGACACTGTGCCCTTCACATTACAAATCGTTAAATAATTACCGAGCAAATTATTTTCAAAATGGTGTCATTGTGAGCTGTTCCGTGATAAATCCCACAGAAACAGACGGATGCTTCAGTATCCTCGATAATGCAAATTTGGTGCGAGCCTGCTTTCAAGCCACATCAATTTTAACAATGGACGTCAGTGACCAGGGGGCTTGAGACATTATATTTTTTTCAGATTTATACCCCGAGGTGTTCCTTTTTAAATATCAAAATATGAAATAAAGTGGTGGAATCCCTGCAACGTTGTTAGCAATATGGAGCCGGATGTCCGGTATGATCTGCCCCGCAGCAAATTTTTCAAATTTATTCGGTAAAACTCGTCACTTTCCGTTTTACCATTCGAGAGTAATCTGTCCTGTTTTTTCTCCCTCGGGGACAAATGACAGCCATGCTGTCATACTACCCTCGAGATCTCATTTTGTAATGCAAACATAAATTTAGCTTTAATTTGGAACACCCTCCTAATTCTTTTTTTGCACTAATTCAAAAAGGATTTTGATTGGGAAGAATCGTGACGAAAGTGTAAATCACTCAAATATCATCGAGCTAATTATTTTTTTTGAGAATTTATATTAGGACATCACATTAGGGAAGACTAATAAAAAAGCAGACTGCATATCATTACATAAATCTATCAAGGCATGGGTGGGAAACATGCCTCGTACTCCTAATATCATGTTAAATATGCTGTCTGTTAAGGGGTTCTTTCACTCAAAGATTATGCTGAGAAAAAATAAGATTGAATAAATCAGTCCTCGAATGATTTAATTCAAAAAACGAAATAAAACAAAGTGTTACTTGTCGATTCCCAAATTGAAACAAAAAACAGAAATCTGTACGTAAAAGAATTTTCTGTGAAAACCAACAAATGGTATACAATCAACAATTGTATTACAAAATAAACTAGGTTTACAGGTCAATACAAATTACTGCACATCATTTACAAAGGCAGTGCACAAAATAGTGGAAGTACAACATTCAATGGCTGTATCAAATACAAAATATGATGGCAGTCTTGATATTAAATAGTACATTGATAATAATATTCACCTATCCGCAACAGTGGTAAAGTTTCCGAGATGGGCCAAGGCTGTTATCTGGGATGATAAGTGATCTTCCCACAAAAGCTGGTCATGATGTAATTCGAGATGAAATCTGAAATGAGACAGGGACGCGCCTGCTTCACGTATATAGTCTAACCAGTGAGGGAGTGAGTGAAATTGAACGTCACATCGGCAATATTTGAGCCATATCGTGACGAAACAGTTATAATAATAATATTTTGATTTAATAAATGGCTGTCAACGATGGACAGTAAGATACCTAGAGTATCGCTGTTTTGATTTTAAAACTAGTTGAGAACAGTTAAAATTTACATTTTCGATCAACAACACAATATAAAAATGGGCTATAGATCACCAGCAACCAAAGTTAGGCCACCTTACTAGGGACTGTGGGGACTGAAATTACTTCTGCTACCTGCAAGGCTCCACAGCAGGATTGACACCAACCCTTCAGCTGCTGGTGATGGGATGCAACTAAGCCAACAGTTAAAATATACAAATATTCCAGCGCTTTCCACACCGTGCTTACCCAGTCCAATGTCACAAGCACATCACAGAATATTCCACATGTTTCTATAACGCTTGATAATCCATGCTATTCCGAAAGTTAAACAGATAATTCGAGCATCTACATATAATAACTTCCTCGCCACTGCTTTCATTAGATAGTACTACATTCCTGACAACTAATCATTTTCCATATACAATTCAATGAGCTTCTAATGAATCTGACCAGAAACAATCATTGTTTACACTGCCATATAACAAAAGGGACACAACGGTGTTAGACAAGATACATACCATGAGTGAGTGAGTGAGCTTGAGCCCCATTAAACCCCATTTCACATCACCTTCAACCACTACTGCTCGTGTGCCTCGACCGCTCGTTCGTGTAAGTAAGTTCCTGGAGGGAAAATGTTTTCATCTATAAAACAGACTGGTTTCCTGGAATATTGCTAAAACAACAAACAAATAGACAACATCACCAACCCACCCGTCCCCGCCGCTTTGACCAGTGGAGTATACTACGGTTATAACGAACTCATAAAACCACTAATTTTAATTCGTTATAACCGTAGTTCGTAATAATGGACGGGGCCAAGCAGTAGTTCGTTATATCCGTCAGTTCGTTTCAAGCGTGTTCGTTATAAGCGTAGTTTACTTCACGAGAAATCTTCGAACTACGATAAAAGGTTTCTGGCACACATGGTTGTTGGTTTGTTGTTTTACGCCGCACTCAGCAATAATCCGGCTATATGACGGTGGTCTGTAAATAATCGAGTCTGGACCAGACAATCAAGCGATTGATATCATGAGCATCGATTTACGCAATTGGGATCGATGACATGCTTCAACCAAGTCAGCGAGCCTGACCACCCGATCCCGTTAGTCGCCTCCTACGACAAGCATAGTCGCCTTTTACGGCAAGCATGGGTTGCTGAAGACGGCACGCATGGACGCAGGAAAACCTATGCCTGCAGCGTTGTATCTTGGCAAAAGCAATTCAATACACTTTCAATAGTCCCCTATTTTATTCAAATAAAAACGTGAGTTGATTTTTAAATAAATTAAATAAGAACAAAACCATTTGAATGTTTTGAATATTCGATTTAACTGTTAATAAAATCAAAACAATTTCCTTAGAACTTACGCAAGTCAAAATAGCTGTCTATAAACCTTAATCACTCACTAACAAGCGTTCACGTGTAAATGTCAGTATAATGCTCAGGTCATACTCCTTGAAGGCCAATAGGTCAATCTAAAAGGTCAGTGTTTTCACTCCGAAATTGAGAAAGGTCTTGATCATATCGACACAAAGTCATCCGTAATCCGTCTATTATCAACTGGAGCGTGGAATTAAAGGTGGTCTTCACTGTATGACAGGTGCAAGTTGGGGATCATTTCCGTGCGCCTTCGTTCATAGTTCCGGAAGCATCGTCTGTTATGTGTAGGCAGTTCGATTGTCATGCGCCAGATGAACAGATCAGTGGTGGTGTTGGTGGTGAGAGGGGGGGGGGGGGTGTGTTATCTTTCTGGTCTATTTCCGTAAGTGATATCTGCACCCCCCCCCCCCCCCCCCCCCCCCCCCACACACACACACACACACACACACACCACCACCACCACCACCACCACACGCGCCTCTTTTTAAAAACCAAATAAAGTAGTATGTTGTTGGTAGTAAAATGCACTGAGAGAGGATTTAATATTCATAACATCGGTCCCATGCTTGTCGCAGTCTCAAATAAGCGTCAATCGGTTTATATCGGTTATTTCCGTGATACGATGAAGGTGCCTCCGGCACGGCAGCCCTTGGTTCAGCTATGCAGCGGTAGAAGTGGGCCACGCCCATGCTTGAATGAGATCCTTGGGATACTGATATAATTTCAGTCTAAACAACCCACACGCCTGTCGATGACTATCACATAAATATTTACACGAGCTGCACATTGTTTGGTTCGACTTACATATTCTACACAATGAGGTGCTGGTACTTGGAGGCGAAGACATTCACATGCCAAATATCGTGGCTATCGATAAAATATTTCTGCTAAAAATTGGACTCCAAGTTTATGTAGTTGTAAATTCTTGTTAATGTTTTTCATAAGCATCTTTTTTTCTTATTTTTCCCACGGAACATATCCTGAAGGAATAATAGCTCGCTTAATAATTCTCCAGGTTATTTGATCTGTGATGGGATACCAGAGGGTGTTAAGACGAATACGTGCATACACCCGAAACACAACTGTCAAAACGTGTGGTGTCATCCTGGGCAAGTGACTTAGTTCAAATGTGCCTCTGTTCACCCAGCAGGGAATGGCTACCCGTTATGTGAGGTGGACGTAAAAACCCTGCCATTGCCAAAATTTCCGCCAGAATATCAAATGGTCGGCACCTCACCCCGTTATATAGAATTGTTAAGCGATCGGTAATTTCTTTATGAAGTGGCCATGCGTCAGTTCCAAACCTCAATCGCAAATTCGGAGTACACAAGCGCTTTCTTTCACGGAAGGGGGGGCACGGGTGGCCCAGTCGTCTGAGGCGCCGCGATTCGCTGTGCAGAGTTGCGTCCCTTGGACACGCCAGAAACCTATGATTGTGGGTTCGAATAACGGTTCGGCCCAATTATGTTTCCAGGTTTACGAATACGGACCAGCTCCATAGTTCAAAGTTCAAACTGGTTCCTGTCATTCATTTGTCACCAACTCGTGCCATTCCGGGACAAGCCGAATGGGGTTACGGAAAGAAGCGAGTGGTAACGAATAACAGAAGTTTTGCGCTTCTGGCCTACTTTAGGCATTCGTGACCAACTCGTGTTATTCCGGGACAAGCCGAAAAGCCACGTGTCCCTCTCGTGGCCATTTTTGCGACCGGGCTCCGTCTTAGCGCAAACGGGCATACCTAAAACATTTGTCAACTCGTTGCGTAATGGTTCACATATATTTCCCCATATATTATATATGTTTCAGATGCAATTTAAAGCACATCTGGACATGCGAAATTATACAGTATGATTGAGCACATTTAACTGTGTCTTGGGTATATTTATAGATGCATGACATATGTAAAATCAAAAATTATTTCCGAGGGATTCTTTGACGAAGAACTTGAAATCATACGCGCATTCTGATTGGTTTGTCGTATTTTCGCACATAACATTCGGGGACGAGTCTTCTTGCAGGTTACGGAAAGGGGCGAGTGGTGACGGAAAGGGGCGAGTGGTGACGAATGATACTTAAGGTAAACAGGAGCCCAGTCAATCAAAAAATGACACTTTCTGCAAAAGAATTCAGCACAGATAACAAGCAACCCATATGTACACCCCCGGCAAACTTCTACGTTAATGTCGAAACGACGCACAGATGAGAGTTTTGATTATGACAAGAATACCAGACAAGCATAAGTACCACTCGAAAAGCTCCTTGCACTGTCTAACCGAGCCCTTTTTGCGGTGTGGTAAGACCATATCGTAGGTATATGTTTACATTAGATGTGATGGCGTATTGCCGAACTGTTATTTGTCTGTTGGCGCAGTGTGTTAAAGTGTCATCGTTGGAAACACTTGTAACATATTCAATATTTGCTGTTCAGTCACCCCGGGCATATTGAAAGGGTCGGCAGTGTTGACTAAAGTGTTGAACACACGTCGGTTACTCCCGTGTATATAAATTGTTTATACTGTCATTACAAACAGTTGAACCCCTTTATAGGATAGGTGATGTTTCAAGTTCCTTTCATGTTTCTTGCGTGCCTGTGGCTACCTTTATACCAGATCGAAATAGAACATTCTCACATCTAGACGGGTCTAACGGATAAAGAAAGAACGAAATTGTAATTTATTTTAGTCCCTATAATAATAAAATTCAGTCGATCTTGTTTATATCACTGATATTATATTCCTGTTTTATAATCGAGTGTGGAACGGTGCAAGAGCCCACTAAAATAAGTGAATGGGTACGTTTGGTTATTACGCCGCATTTAGCAATATTCCAGCAATATCACGTCGAAATGGGGTTCACGCGTTGTACCCATGTGGGGATTCGATTCGATCACTACGCTACCCTACCACCCTTGCCCACTATGCATGGGGTAGTCTCTCTCTCTCTCTCTGTGTGTGTGTGTGTGTGTGTGTGTGTGTGTGAGTGACTACGTGTGTTTGTTATTTGACGCCGCACTCAGCAACATTGCAACTACCGTATATATAAGTTTGGACCAGACAATCCAGTGATTGATATTGTGAGCAACGATCCACGATGTCGGATCAAACAAGTCAATGCGTCTGACCACCCGATCCAGTTAGTCACCTCTTACGTCAAGAATAGGTTGATGCATGGCAACCTGTTCTAACCCGGAAACCCACTTGGCTCGGGGTCAGCGACCAACATTGTCACTGTTGGATTCGAGCGCACCTTGACAGATACGTGGGTTTACGCCAAAAACAGCAATACTCCAGCTCTATGACGGTGGTCAGTAAATTATCGAGTCTGGACCAGACAATTCAGTGATTGACATCATGAGCATCGTTCTACGCAATTGGGATACTATGATATACATCAACCAAGTCAGTGAGCCTGGGTCCCGCTTCATAAAGCGATCGTAACTCCCATAGTTTCAACATCGACTTACGACAGTCGTAACGGTAACCGCTTTGTAGAACATGGTCCTGACCACTCGATCCCGCTAGTCGCCTGTTACGGCAGGCATGGGTTGCTGAAGACCATTTGTAACCCGGATTTTCATGGTTATTGTAACTTGTAGTCCATGACAAATAAATTTCATACACGTGTCAACTCACATTGAGATTCAAGACTTGATCAATGACACTTCCGGGATTGTCTCCCTGTTATTTACGCACACGTCATTGAGGTGTCGTTTTTTTCAAGACAACGAAAACGCCTCGAACTTCACATGCCATTATTGTATTTGCAAATCGAAAAATGTGAAGTATGACTGACGTTTGTCTTTAAAATATAATATTCTGATTTAGCAAGTTAGTCATCAGTAAAACCACAATAAGATGTTACAGCCTTCAAACACACGTCCGCTTATTTACTTTACGTCTATTTCCTGACAGTGACGATTTCCAATGCGTGACATCGGGATTTGATTACAGCTGCCTTTTCCCGCGGTGCGAGCTTTCAACGCGTTGCACGTGCAGCACGTGACGCAAGAGTATCGTCCCTTGGGTGAAAAGTGTGAAATTGACAAGACGTGCCATGGCGTCCCATTGCAGAGACGGCGAGCACCGCGGCACAGATTAGAGAATTCGTGCATCGCGAGGTATCAAACACATGCACTTAACGTTGTAAATCTTGCGTAATATTTCTTCCTAATTGATCTGCGAGATACAAACTGCCGCTGATTTCGTCTTCTTGGTGTTGACACGCGCTTGAGTAAATTGCCGGAGCCGATATTGACGTAACAGCTGATAGCAGCATGGCCGAGTCCATTTTTCTCCGAGTTGCGCCAACTTTAGAAATGTGGATCGCGTTCATACAAACGTATATATTGTTCCGTGTTAATATGGTGCAGCAGTTATCACATGATCCGGTATTTTTTAATATGTTGCTGTCAAAATTATTCGCTGGTGGCAAAATAAGAGAAAATGAGACGGTATCTTCGATCATATGTCGACTCTTCCGTATTTCGGAACAAGCACGATATATGGAGTAAACCAGTTAAGATCATAACAACAGAAAAATCTGCTCGCTTGTCCACGATTAAATCAGCTTTAGAAAATATTAGTTTAAAAAAGAGCGTAATTTATTGTATGATAAAACAAACCACAGACTATGATTGTCTATTTCTTTTTTTGAAAACAGACATTTATTGTGTAATAAAATATTCCATAGACTATGTGTCTATTTCTTTTTTAAAGACTGAAATGTATTGTACAATGAAAGATTCTATAGACAATGTTCGTCTATTTCTCTGCATACATGATGGGATGATTCCACATTCAGTATGCTGGCATCCCTTTAGTTGAAATGGAATCACCCACTGAGCCGGACAGTCGCGGTGTATATTTCAACGCTGCAGTAATTGAGTTAATAAAGTAGAAATGAGACGGCAAAACCACTGGTGCAATGGTATAATTATATTTAAATGAAGAGACTTTATGAGGTTCTTCGAGTACAGTGGAATAGGGAATAAAGTCCATATGTCGGGCAGAAACTAAACAACCTATTTATTGTTAATTAAAACCTATGCATGTAATACCACAGTTTCCGGAACCACGAAATTTATAGATATACAAATTTCTTGTATAGGAAATGCGAGTTGGATCAGATAGCATGGACAATTAATTTGTGTACGTGCCACATATAATTTAATATTAATTATCAGAACAACAATTAGTATTTACATAAAAGTACGTAGACATTAGGTTGAGACATAGTGGTGTGCACGTGCATAGGAAATGTTTACCATTTATTCATTTCTTTTGTGTAGGGTTTTCGGCACTGGATTCGAAAACAATTGGCACTAAAGGTAGTCATCGAATCCTCAGTCCAAGCGCTGCTTTTTTAAGCGGAAGGTCCAGCATTATTAGGGAAGGGTTAAAAATATCAAAATGCTCTCTCAGTCAATTTTATTGCCTACAAACATGCTATATTTGGATTTCAAAAGAAGGGGCGGGCGAATTTAGGTCAGTTTAGGTCTTCCAGCCTTTGGGTATCGCTCGAAGGCTCTCTTTGGCGCTTTGTTTCAATGCGGGACTCGAACTGGGTTTTCCGTGACACGGGACAACGCACTAGCCTTTGGGCTAACATAACACAGCTGAGAAGAGTACTTGACATCCAATGGTTGAATGAAATAATCCTTTTAAACATCAAAATAACCTTAAGGGAAAATGAAAGTGCAATTTAGCTGAAGTGGCAGAAACTATGGACACTGCCCGGGGCCATCAGAATGAGTCTGTACGTCGTTCCACCTGAACGTGACGCCATGAATACAACGTCTGTGGACCTCATTAATATAGGATTGTATAGATGCTGCATATTGGCTGGCTACACTATCAGTCTCACAAAGTGAATAATAATAATAATATAATAATAATAATATAATAATAATAATGATAATAATAATACTAAAAATAATGATACTACTACTAATAATAATAGTAATGATGATGATGATGATGAAATTGATATAAATAACGGCTGAAATAATGATCATAACAGATGCTGATGGTGATATATTACTTATGATGAAAT
Source organism: Haliotis rufescens (assembly GCF_023055435.1). Lineage (NCBI taxonomy): Eukaryota > Metazoa > Mollusca > Gastropoda > Lepetellida > Haliotidae > Haliotis > Haliotis rufescens. The sequence goes on along the minus strand of NW_025963824.1, from coordinate 27,551,584 downwards.
TATTGAGTGCGTGATTGGGTTGGGTTAAACGCCGCTTTCGTATTACTGATGATGATTATTATTATTATATTGATAATGTTCATGATGATGATGATAGTGGCGATGCCAGATATTAGCATTCCTGATCATTCACACAGCCCATGTCGCAATATACATCTGATCGAGACTAACTCGCCGGTAATGTGTATTGACCTGCAACCGTTAGAACACTGTGATGAGAAAACAGAACTTCCGTCTCGTAACTCTGGACGCGAGGAGTCACTTGAGAGACCAAGTACATCGATATCGTAACAGCAGACGCCTGTATCACAAAGCCGCCCGTTGTTTCCACGCAATCGTGCACAATTCTTAAATTGGACATCTTCACAATAAAAATCAAGACTCCCTGTCTCACTTTCATTGTCTCCCGATGATTGACAGCCAGCAGACAGCGGCGCATGTTCCTTGCAGTGAGCGCCCTCTAGCGAGTGTTTACCGTATGCAAATTGCTCTGCGCTAAAAATAACCACCGACCTTTACAAATAATGGAGGCCGCGTTGAACTCTGACCCGTGACCTTTCCTTATATGGGAATACTGACCCAACCTCTATTCAAAGCATTGCATGGCGATGTAGCTCGAGCGAAGGGACGATGTAGCACTGTTCCCGTCATTTGTTTGTGTGTTTTGAGAGGATATATGCACGTGAAATTGTACATATGTGGATTTTAAACTATAACAGGACTAGAAGGTTACGTGGATTGCAAGGGTAGCGCAAAATGGCGAACTGCTTCGCTGAGAAACTCACCGGAGTTTCATCGTGGATGAGGATTTACTTGAGTCTACAAACGGCCCTTGCGCTAGTCGGTACGTGTTTACTTTATAACTTTTCGCATGCTTTGCATTTTAAACCCACGATTGCTACACTAACACCAAGTACCAATCGTGGTGTTATTACAAGTTTCACAGCTTTGCTACTTGTATTGGCAAGTTTGGCGAAACTACAACTCGAATCTAAAAAGTACCCCCCTGTGCGGTCGAATATGTCCCGTTCGCTATTGTTTGTTCAAGTCGACCGAAATTGACAACATGGCCCGTCTTGAAGAAATAAGGTTGACGGGTTTCAGCTGTCAAACTTGTTCAGGATTCTGTTCAATGCCACATATTGTCTCTGCGAGCCGAGGATATGGCGACACAATTTTCCAGATAAAAAGAAACGGAGTGTTTATGTTTTAAAAGGGTAAACTTTTTAACTTGTCAAAAAGAGTTTGAAATGATCAACGATAACCCTTGTTTGCTCAATGGTGGTGTTTGGTGTTCAAGAAATGATGAAAATATAAATATATTTATGATTTAGTATTTTACGTAGATTTAGAATCACAAATCTCCTTCATATTCCGAAACACAAATTTAATATATCAATTTCAACGGAGGGTTTTCAAAAGTGATAGCATTTGACCGCACAATCGGATGTTATTCAGCCCTATAATCCGTCTCAACAAATTTTAACAATATTTCATGTATTACCCAGATATATACACTTTTGCAAAACGAAAACGTCTGAGCGCGTTGCAGACGAATTAATTCACGATGCAAATTTTACATGCTCTTACAGTATTAGCCAAGGACTATACACGTCATAATCCCACATGCTTCTGGATAATATACAAAGTAGACTCAACGTGACGTAATTAATCAGTTTATCGAGATGATAATAGTTCATTGTGTTATATCCAGCGGACAAAGAGGATTAGAGGTGCCTACATATGTGTAGCCTTCGCTTTGCCAGGTGGTGGCGATTTGAAAGGATGGCAGTCTGTTGGGTTGAACACTGTTGAACTATGTGACAAGACCATTCGTTGGGTGTTATATATGATACTTTCATCAACATAGTACAACTAACACTGTTATTTATACTCAGTGCTCAGGGAATAACGTATTCATAGAATTGATAAATATGCAAATGCCATTTGGTGTTTGTTACTGCAAATTCACTGAGCTATATTAACAGCGGTGTAGAATCCGTAAGCTAGCAATTACCAGTTGACGTTTTTATCGCATAGGAGAGAGCTGTACGCTTAGAGGAATATATCTATAGGTCACAATGACATGATGAAATATTATTCATATCCCTGAAGTCAGAGGGATAGGTACGTCTGGTGTGTCTGTATGATTAAGTCTTCGGAGAGAATTCTTTTGTGATTTAATGCATTATTGCAGTTTTGGCCATTCCTCTAGGTTATAAAAATCGTACCATTTGGGGAGGTGATTTATCTAATCAGAAACCAGAATCTGGTTTGAGCAAGTTCGTGCATTTTTAGTGTTAAGCGTTATGGAGGCAATATTTGTTTTCTCAATTGATTGTGGCAAGAAATATTTGCAACATAAGAGAGATTCGTATTGATTAAAGTCTGAAGATGTTGCTGTGTGGAGACGAGTAGGTGACTTCTGCGCTGAACAGAAAATTGATATTGTGATTAACGTGTGTGTACTGTTTGGTTTGCGGTAATTGCGTGATGATTGTATTGTTAGCTTTCTTGTTATTATCTAATATTCAAATTATATCACTTGTCAAATTTGAATAAATCCATATTTTCAACCAGTAATATCATAGTCTCGAAGACATCAATAGAAGGGTATCTGACTCTTTTTATAACAAGGAAAATTCAGTGTTATTATTTCAATGATTGATTGTAATTGCTTTTATTTGAATCCTTAAAGTTGTCAGTTTTTTGTCATGTGGACAGTTCTGAAAGTAACAATGTTGGTTTTCAGTTCGGAATTGTTACTTTTATTATTTTTTTATCAATATGTCAATGGGATATGTATCTGTCATATAGAGATTTAGTTTGATTGATTGAATTAATAATACATTTAATCATTGAGGTAAAAATTCATCCTGCTCAGTTTGACATTAGAACATTCGAACCAATAATGTCATCTCATTTGAAACGCTTACAAATGGAACAGATCTAAATATAGGCTGTGCTCCTGGCCAAGAATATAAGTCCGATCAATATACGCTTTAGAAATTGAATCTCTGACTTTTCTCAGTTTATTTTCTATCATGGTTTCAATATTTTCTACATACCACCAATATGAAATAATGAAGTTTATCCAAGGTATTCTATGACACAAGACCAGTCACAGGTGGATTCATTGACATATTTGTCACGGACTGTTTCGGAAATTTACGACCCATGGACAAATTATGCCTGGCGGACATGTCCTTTTTATGAGTAAATTCACCTGAAGGGAACCACTATTGAATTTCCCTTTACTTGCCAACCTTTTGTCATGAACAAGAGCCTAATTAATGAGGTTTGTAATGACACCCAAGGCATTGAGTTGGAGGTTGTACATTGCTCTGGAGTCAGCTGTTTTTCCCCCTGTTAATTGCGCAATAAACATCAGGCTGTGAATTTAGGACAAGAGACCACCCTGTGAAAAGTACACCCGTTTAATGGCCTTTGTTTTCATTTTTATGGTCCGTTTGGCCGAGCTCGGCAGTTACAAAGCTTCCATAAAATCAACTTGTCTTTTAATTGAATTGATTTTGATCAATTTAATATCTGTATGATTAACTGATTGATCATTTGATCTGGTCAAAGTTGTTGACCCGTGATGGGTTGTCTTGGCAATAACCTTTTGTGGTTGTTCTTTGAATTTTAATAGTTTTTGTCATATTTTGTAAGGCCACCTAAAACATGTTTGTTTCTGGATTCTGACCAACACTTATTTGGAGCCGAGCCCCCATCCCCGCAGCCTTCCTTTTGTTTGTGCCACCATCTGGTATTGTCCATCTAGACTACTGGGTGAAATGGTTGCATTATGCTACGGACAAACCATTTATAATCTTTCAGAGCAGGAAACTCGTTTCAACTGCCAATTATGTTTTTTCAGAGAGGTTATATTTGGGCCTAAGTCGAAGGGACCATATTCAAATTTATTTTGAAACTCATGATGATCATCGTTTATCATGCAGAAATAACATATATGTAACCATGGTAACACAAAAGCATGTACAAAAGCATGAATTTTTGAAGGGGTCTTATGTCAATGACCTATAATTCTATTTATCATATGATACAAAGAATATTATTTCATTGGAAAGACTTCCGCCCATATCCCCCCTCCAAAAGTTATATACTCTCGCCTCACCGCTCAATCCTTTTAAATATATTTTTTTGGGGGGATACGGGCGGAGGTCTTACTGTTCCTTTTTAAAAAAGGCATTTGACCAAGTTATACTTTGGATATCACAATAATATTTCATAAAAAAAATATCATTCTATTAAAATATTACTAAGAACAATGTGTTGTGACTTTGACGTTCATCATTTGAAATGAGCAGAATTCCCCCTCCTGAAATGTAGTTGATTTCTTTGTTGAAACATGGTCATGTGTTAACAGTATTATCCGTCTTTGACATGCCATGCCTGTCTGTCATTGGGTGAAACTGACATCTGCTATGAGCATCACTGATGTGTTATCACGTGTTATCACATCATAGGGCCTAAGGAAACATTACACAAACGAAGTCGAGGTCTTGAGAAATACTTACGGCTGGGAATGTTTGGAAAAACTTGGAGAGTTTGTGTAACTGCGATGGCCTTTTTTCAAGGGTATCATTTTCACGTTTTCTTCTTCCAAATTTAAAAACAGAAAAATTTAATTTGCATTTATTTTAAGTTCTGTAATTTTTAAACACCGATTTTGTCATGAAACTTTTGCTAATATAAGAACAAAGAAACAAACCCAGCTACACCAAATGTTTATGGCATGTTTTCAAAACTTTGAATTGTTTTAATGTATAAAACAGTGGAATGGGAGTTTCTGTTAGGGTGGGAAAGATTCAGGGGGTGATGCGGCGTTGCTATTGGCAACAGGGAGTTGGATAGAGAGGGGAGAGTTGTGTGTGAGGTGAGGTGTTTTGGTTGAGTTTTACAGTGGATTACTGCTGTACAGGCATTGACGTCATTGCGTCATGGAGCCAGTGAGATATAAATTGTGGACCGATGACTTGGATCCTGTGATGTAATCATTATGGACCCATGACGTCATGGACCAAGTGATGTAATCATTGTGGGCCTATGGCATCATGGATCCACTGATGTGAATGATGTGAACATCATGGACCCATTGCATCATGGACCAAGTGATGTGAACATCGTGGACCCATAGCGTCATGGACCAAGTGATGTGAACATCGTGGACCCATAGTGTCATGGACCAAGTGATGTGAACATCATGGTCCCATAGTGTCATGGACCAAGTGATGTGAACATTGTGGACCCATAGCGTCATGGACCAAGTGATGTGAACATCGTGGACCCATAGCGTCATGGACCCATTGACGTAAACATCGTGGATCCATGGCGTCATGGACCGAGTGATGTAAGATTTGTTGACACATGGTTTCATGGATCCAGTGAAACAACATTATAGACCCATCATCCATGGTGTCATGGACCTCATAATAATGAATGTCATAAAATCACGAACCTAGCAACAATTTAACATCAGTATGTGGAAACAAGGAGATCCTATAACATTGCAGTATTTGCACAATAACATATTTCCCTCAATACGGGACTTTATACAAACAGAAGCTCTTTGCCGTAAAAGGCGACTATGCTTGTCGTAAAAGGCGACTAACGGGATCGGGTGGTCAGGCTCACTGACTTGGTTGATGCATGTCATCTTATCCCAATTGCGTGGTTCGATGTTCATTATGTCAATCACTGATTGTCAGGTCCAGACTTGATTATTTACAGACCGCCGTCATATAGCTGGAATATTGCTGAGTGCAGCATTAAACAACAAACAAACAAACTTACAAATCCAAATATGCTTGTCTATAAGGAATAAACATAACTATCAGTTAATTTTGATGTGCATGAAATGTTTAATGTGTTCTACATTGGTATGGGGTAATTGTCATAGGCTGAAGGAGATTTGACAAATTATTATCCAAATATATCTTATTATTTCGTGAAAAGGGTGTCAGTAAGATACCACCCATGACCCCAGCGTATAACCGGTGAAGTGTTAATCGATTCAGTGTAGTGTTCAGTTCAGTCTCAGGTCTGGCTTTCCTATAACAGGGCATATTTGTGGAAGGTGTAAATATCTCAATCCACTTGGCGTGTTTATTTACACATCCAGGACATGGGCAGAGGAGGTTTCAGCTCGTAGAGGAGCTGCTACCAGTGGGATAATCAGCCTCGCCCACGAGATAAGAAAGTGGGTAAAAAAGGATAAAAAATATGAAACTCAAATAACGCTGAACTTCACTTACAACTTAAAAAAAAGGTTTGTTTGATGGTGATGACATGTGAAATTTAAAAAATTGGACTTGTTCTTTCATGAAAAGAGATTTGTGATCCAGAACCCAGGTTATATAAAACATACTTATTGCTCTGGCAATCTTAAGCCTATGTTGCAGTATGGGAGTTACGATCACCTTAGTGCTACGACAGTCATAAGTCTACGTGCAGGATGGGAGTTACAATCACCTTAGCACTACGACAGTCATAAGTCTATGTTAAAGTATGGGAGTTACAATCACCTCAGCACTGACGATTACTTTTTTGAACAGGGCCTTGCTCTACATAGTAATTGTGCTGCTAAGACGTTCGTAACTCCTGTATATAAATGCAGACTTATGATTGTCTTATTGTTAACACAGATTTGTAGAATAAGGCGTACCCCTTTTATTATGAAGGTGCTTCCTTTAACATTATACAGGATAGTCTAGACAATTTAAAAAAAAAGATTTTAAAGCTATCCAGCCTGAATAGCAATGTCTTTTTTTCTGACAGATTTACCTTAAAGGTCTCGCCTGTCACAATGTTGAAACGCTGTAGGGAAACTTTCTAAAAGTTTTTCAATAAGTGGATGACTCCATCAGCTTATTTGAAGTGTTTATGAGACTCCATTTTTGAGCATTGTAGATATCGCTGACAGCGAGATAAGATTCTCCGCTATTACTGAAAAAGGACCTCGCCTGATATGTTTTTTGAAAATGGAAAGATGCATGCACTTAAGCTAATTCAGTGTTCATCTATTTAATGTGATCTTGGATCTGATAATGATATAGTATCTCATGTCGGCTGTGAATATTTTTTTCAAACACTCAAAATATATTTAACACTTGCATCAGAGTGTAAATAAGAAAGTCTTTTGGAGCAGTGTGATCATGATGAGTAAATATCTCCACATTGCAATATTCCTGAAAGAGGAGAGAGTTTGGCTGGCCCAGTTGTCAACAGCAGAGCAATTTGCTGTGCAGAGTTGCCTCCCTTAGACATGCCAGAATCCTATAATCATGGTACGAATGCCGGTTCACTCTGATTATGTTTCAACCTTTTTCAGCTCCATACATGTCGTAGCGGTTTTTCGAAACAGTTTAACCTTGACTTACACACTCCGGAGTAGAATAGGTCTTCAGCAACCCATGCTTGCTATAAAAGGTGACCATGCTTGTTGTCAGAGGCGACTAACCAGATCGGGTGGTCAGGCTCGCTGACTTGGTTGATGCATGTCATCGTATCCCAATTGCGTGGATCAATGCTCATGATGTCAATCCCTCAAACAAACAAAGAAACACTTCATCTCTTCATCTCTTCATCCACATCAAGCTGACCCGCCATGGTATGACTGAAATACTGTTCAGAGCAGTGTTACACCCTTCCCACTTACTCACTGAAAGACGATACGCACAATAACACAAGCTCATCGTGGGATTAGAAACAACAATTATTTACTTTGTACGGAAAACTGACGTAGGATGTCAAATATAGTTGTGAGTAGAAACACAACTGTCTTACCATTTTACACTGCAATCATGACCTTGTGATGTTGATGTTAGTACGCTACCAGCACACGGAACGCTGTGATGTTGATGTTAGTACGCTACCAGCACATGCAATGCTAAATATGTGCGGAAACCCATTGCAGGAAATAGGCAAATAATTGGCCTGATATTTTTGTCCCTGGAACTGCCAAAGTTGTCAGGCAGATCAGCCTACCATTGGCGCTCATAGAATCCTGGTATTGTATGGCACAAATTGACGCTGGCTTTAGGTATTAACTTCGCCAAGAAATATGAGAATATGTTCACCACTGCGAGAAGAAACGTGATGGAATATAACTTGATTTGCTAATTACAGATACCAGATTTTTGCTTTGTGTTTCAAAGTGGAGTATGGCGAATTTGATGTAGTGCTTGCGTCAAAGAACTTGAATGCCCTAACCTCTGGCATATATTGATGCCACTCTTTTGGACATCAAAGCTCTGTGGATAAAATGCTGAGAGATTTGAGCCGAGTTAACGGTTTAACCTCCAGCTTGAAAATCTAGTGGCATAACGCCCGAGTTGAAAAGAGAAAAATACCATTTCTGTTTTGAATGATCATGGAGAAAAAAAATCATGAATTCAACTTGCGTGATTGTTGGGTTTTTTTCAGCAAGGAAATTGATCAAGTTATTTTCAGTCAGAAAATGAGTTACTATGAAAGTTAATTGTGAGTAACACTTGGACATATCGATAAAACATTTTGTTTTGGATCTAAGGCAGTGTCACAATTTTATATAGGTTTACAGAATTGAATAAGTAATTATGCGCATAATCATTGACTTACGTATTCGAGGCCCAAAGGTTCACATTTTCTTGACACTTCTGGACGCTGAATTGCATAATCAAGTTGGTTCTGGAATAAAGTTGCTGTTTTTTGGGGGTAAATATGCTTCTGTTAAATTCTCAAGGACAGTTTTCGGTAACACAAGGCAACTTTCGTAATTTGTGATGACCTTTCAAATGTCTGTGTACATCAAATGGCAGCTTGCTTGTCGCCATCCGTTTGTCACATGGCGACATTGTTTGTCAAGATAGATGTCAAATGGTGCCATTGAAATTTAAATAATTAACTTAAAAAATATCAGTGAATAGGAGTGTTTGTTGTGTGTGAACTTTTAGGTTGAAATTAATCTAATATATGTGGCATATAAAGTTTAACAACCCTTTAATGCTTATTAACATAGAGATGAAAGCTAAGATTTTTGGCTCTGAATACTTTGATGTTAGTGTTTGGTCTTTAAACAGTGAAGCCCACTTCATTGTTTTAAGATATTAATTATTCCAGCCTTGTCCTGAGATACAATCTTCAGACGAAAATACAAAAGATGTCATTCGAATAAATTATCTTGAAAATAATATCACTGGTTGGTTGTTATGGAAACTGTTATTTAAATAATAATTAAATGCAATATAAGCTCAAATGTTGCCACTATTTCATAAATAATCAATATTAATGTTGACAGGGCACAAAAATAAATGTAGGTTTACAAGTAGTCGGTCTTACAGACCCTGATACAAATATATATCAAATAGAGCCCATGCAAGTCTATAATGTTTGGCAAGTCTAGATTACTGCAGTGTCAGGATGAAGAGAGTCACCGGGCTCCCTTTTATTATTTTTTCATTAAGATAATTGAACAACTGTTTTTTTCTTTACAATATGTTCATTTCAGAGACTAGATGTTAGTCTAGTTTACAAGTAAATGTATGATTTATGTTCATGTAAATTTGGGACAGTTGGTATCCGATGCCGGGTCAGCCTGCCATCTGGTTACTGTTGATTAATGTCATTGACCTTTGACCTGGTAATTAAAGGTCTCTGTGACATAACCCAAGTCGTTAATTCCCAGTGTTTATGGTGTGACAAGGTCTGTGGAGTAATTAGCCCCCCTCGCCAGTGTTGGGAGCAGTCAGGTCTATTGTGTTGTGTAACCCTGGTCAGCAGCACTGCTCTGGTTATGAAGCTGTGAGTGTGATTGATGTGTGTTGATTTCTCTGCAAGGTTGTTGATTGCATGGAGATACAATCTGGCTGGACCACAGGGGTTCATCACTGCCCAGCTGCCTGTTGTAGTCTGTATTATGAGTATTTGGCCGAAATGGAGTGAGTGAGTGAGTGAGTGAGTGAGTGAGTGAGTTTTATGCCGCATTTAGCAACATTCCAGCATTATCACGGCAGGGACACCAGAAATGGGCTTCACACATTGTACCCATGTCGGGAAGCGAACCCGGGTCTTCGGCATGACAAGCAAACACTTTAACCACTAGGCTACCTGACCATTCCTTGGCCGAAATGGAAGCTTCAATTCCCCACATGGGTACAATGTGTGAACCCATTTTTTGTGTCAGTGCTGTGATATCACTTGAATATTGCAACAAATGGCATAAGATCCAACTCACTCACTCACTCACTCTTGTCTGTTTTCTATTATATATTGAAAGGCAATTGGACTATTTCAGAGAGGAAATGTTAGTTGACCAAAAGTGACAACATCCCAAATGCATTTGATAATATTTAAAAAAAAATGGATGTTCAAAGATTTAAAAAACAACTTACGAAGGGTGCTAGTACGATGTCCTTTGAGAGCTGTCCTTTGAGAGCTATTTTTGAGACCCGTCCTTTGAAAGCTGTCCTTTGAGAGCTGTCCTTTGGGAGCTGTCCTTTGAGAGCTGTCCTTTGAGAGCTGTCCTTTCCAGCATTGCTGGAACTGCCTTAAGAATAAGTGTTTTCTTCCATTGAAAGCTATAATGACTCCACAGCAAAGAAATGGAGTAACGAGATTAGAGGCAATGCGAATTTTCTCAATTTGGACAAAATGCTCTCCAATCCTTTTCCTTTTTTACTTGTTAATTCCACTGATGCTCAACAGATTATTTTGGCCTGTGTCCTTTTAGGAACAATTACGAAAGTTTTTAACAAAGAGATGCCCTCATCTAGAAAGATTCATTATATTATGCTAATGTTGTCTTTCAACTTTGTTAAGACTTCAACACTGTCATGTGAAAGGTCAATTTTCTCTTAAAATCCTTCATTTTAACGTAATGCAGATTTGCGTCTTAATACATTTGAGATTTCCCACCATGCACTTGCACACATTTATTGTAAAAGTCGGATCAGGGCTGCCCTGGGGTGGTTTGCGGGGGTTTAATTAGTCGAAAACCATCTTAAACCTCACTGAATCACTCTTATAAAACTGAAGACAGAATGGTATGAAATTGCCAATGTTCGATTCAATAGTATGCTTCTGCTTGGCGCCTGCTAAATCCATCGTTTGCCCTTTTACGATATCACCCATCAAAGAATAATATTTGGTGGAAGTTTATAAACAATAATGAGGAGTAAATTAGATCCCATGGTGGCTCTGTGCGGAGTGATGCACTTTGTTTTTGCTCTTTGAAACTTCTCTGTTAGTCATAAGATTTAATTTGTTGAGATCACAAGAGGCTGCGATGGCTATTTGGCGACCCAGAGGGGCGGAATTAGTGGAGTTAAGATGGCGATACAGATCCGTGAAGTGTTATTGTTACTGGCCGCACATTCCGACAATCGAAACAAAGGCACCACCCCTCCAAAACCTCCCCCTCCCAATCCCCCCTCCCCCCTTTGGTGTGACTCACCTCTAACTCATTCCCAGGGGATGCACTTGTTTCTAATGATGGGGAAGTGTCCAATCCCTCCGAAGTGACCATATGGTCCAGATCATTGCGGAAAGGGTGAGGGGGGGCAATGATGAAAAAAAAGACCGAAATTGACACCTCTCTCCAATTTAGGAATTCCGACTCATCAATTTCAGCTATTGGAATCTGCCAATTTTGGCTGTTGAACTCACCACTTGGAGATTGGGTTGGAGCAGTTGTCAATTTGGGCATGCACAGGATCAGATGGCGTGTCAATTGTCTTAGGGCCGACCGGCTGATTAATGGTGCTATGTTTACATCTTGAGTTAATCGCAACAATAAGCTCATCAATTTTCACGATCAGAAATGGATTACGTCAACAAGGTTTAAGTGCAAGACCCCAACATGGCTGTTAGTGGCTGTCATTTAAATTTTCACTTTGAAAAAAATCTAATAACATTTTGGGGAATATTTAGACATTACAGTAATGATGACATTACATGTATTTGGAATTGTTTGAAAGTAATTTCTTAGAATTTGACAGATGAAAGTTTTGAGTGATGGATGAAGGTTTTGCTTGACGGATGACAGTTTTGCTTGACGAATGACAGTTTTGCTGGACCACATGTGTATATTGAGGTATTGTCCGACAAATAAATCAAGCTATTGAATCACCACCTTGGATTCTGACGAAGTTTGGCTGGCTGGGTTTACTTGATAAATTCAGTGCAAAAAGGATTGTTCTGGAAGATGGAATCAGATATATCTCTGTTCTTACAACTACTAAAGGGAGTTGGTAATTCAATTAAACGAAATCCTACTTCGTCTCGATTAGTACTGAGCATCAATAATGTTCGAAATCAATCTGGAAGAACTAGCTATGTTCAGCATTTGTCCATTAATCATGGAGGATTTTCTCCAGTTGCGACACATATATCTGAACTATACTCTCTGTCCGAAGTGCTATTGAGGTAGACAAAATCAATATCAGAATAGCCTCTAACGCTCTTGACACATTTCTTGAGAGCCTCAGCATGTGAATCTAATCGGCCAAGGCTCACTGGGATGTTATTTGTCTACTATCAGAACATAGAATTATGTGCTCAACTTTAACGGTTGGAGGGTATGGTTTATTTTTAATAATAATTCAGTACACCGGCTAAATAATTTTGGTAGTTATTTTGATAAATCTAATATAAGAATTTTTTATTTTTTTAATCCATTTGGATTAATATATACAAAACATACATTGCAGAATTCCATAAAATTTACAAATGTTTTGAAGTGTATTCCCATATCGTGGCAATTTCTGTGAGTTTAAGATGACAAATTTGAAATCTGAATACAATCTTTTTGTAAGTAATTTTTGTAAATGTTTCGAATTCCTTGTTCTTTAATGAATAAATAGTAAACGAACTTGTATGTTGTGTAATCCTCATATCATGATAATTCTGTGTTATTAAAATCCTGGTGATGACTTTTTCAAATCCCTTTAATTCCATATGGATTCAAGACCAATCAACTTGCCGTCATAAAGTTCCCACATCCTGTAGTTTTTTGTTTGAACATCATTCTAAGAGGCAACTTGTTGCGATTAAACAGAAATTTAAATATGCATGAGCAAGGCAGGATATTTCTCTAGTGTACAACGACTTCTCGGACAGACTCGTCTGTGGATGCATCCATTGTGTTACCAGAATATGCAGTTCCTTATGTCAGAAGTTGGAACCCAAAATGGCCAGAGTTTCACACTGGATCTTAAGTGTCTTCTACCACTTCTACTTGTCTTGAAATTTATGAATTAAAGTGTGCCTCTTCATCAGCATGGCGCCAATGGTCTTTTTATGCATTTTCAAGAGATTACCGATTTGTTTTATGTCTGTGTAGGGTTTGAGAGGTGTTTGATTATTTTGTAATTTGGGGATAATTGTAAAAGTACCTTGATGAGGTTCAGGCAGATGTAATCTGGCCTTGTCCTCCACTGATGTATATAGAATCTCACCCAAGTGTCTTTTTATATCAAATATATCAATACGAGTTGATGAAAGTGGAAAAACTCCGAGGCTCTCAAAAGACACAAGGGTGAGATTTGATTTATCATCCAGTATCATTCTCAAATCAAAATACGCGAAAAAATCAGTGATTTTTAAAAGCGATATGTAGATATCGTTTGATCTCACCAAAGCAATATCTCCTGTGGGAACGAGATTTGGACGATAAATGACGGAATGCTAGAACCATATTTGTCCACTCCTATAAAGAGACGACAGCGCCATTGAATACATTTTTTGACCGAAATCGTTTGAGAAAGGCTGTGTCACAGACGAGCGGCACTTTGACAGTTGAGAGGCAACAAGGAACTACTCGTATGTATGGGATCAATATTACCTCTGGTACCATGTACCGGAATGCGTTCGTTGGGTTTTGATATACATTGATTTTCGTGTCAGAGGTCCTCGCCCAGCGGGCATACTGTTTGTTGTTTAAGCTGCATTTAACTTGCAGCCAGCACAATGTTTACGTTTTGTGTCATGTCAATTTTACACGTAAAGGTGCACGCAGCGGTGTGTAGGCAACGGTTTCAATCAGCCGACTCCCTCATGAGAGGTTGAGCTGTAAATGTGTCCTCTTCATATTGCCTTGACTAAACAAGAGTGCGCTATTCAAAAGCAGACTTTCAACACATCTGAACAAAATCTGTCTATCGTTGGCGTTCATGTTTATACATGTCAATGATTCACTGTCATGTGGAAGGGAAAGCTGAAGGGTTGGGGAACATGGGAATATTTTTGATCTTGTGTTTGTGTTTTTATTTCAAGGGCTGTTTAAAAACCTTCAAATCTCTTTGACTTTTTCTTAACGTTCTCCTTCGGGTCTCATTGTGATGGCTGCATCTCTAAGATTCAGATAAAGTAATAGAAAGATGGGGAGCCAGTGAGGAGAATAAATTTGAATGAAATAATGGTGGGACTTGCGTAAGTGTGTACTCACCCCTCAGAGTTGATTCACCGAATTGTACTGAACTTCAGTTGTGCCAGCCCAAATACTCACTCACTCACTCACTCACTCACTCACTCACTCACTCACTCACTCGACCGCCTCCGTGGTCTTGTGGTAGAGTGTCTGCCCGGAGAGCGGAAGGTCCAGGGTTCGATCCCGGGCCGCGTCATACAAAAAGACGTTAAAAGATTGTACTTGTTGTTACCCTGTCTGGCGCTCGGCAATAAGGGGCTAAAACAAGGACTGGTCGGCTCGGAGTCAGTATACTGTGTCTGAGTGGGGTATTCATGTTAAACTGCGGCATGGTATCTCAGTGAGCTAGCACTATAAATCGGCATTAGTCCGGACTGGTACAAGCAGCCACACACACAAATACACGTGCATGCACGTCGCTATATAAGTGCAATAATCTTGGACGCGACGTTAAACCCAATTTCCCCTCACACTCACTCACTCACTCACTCACTCACTCACCGGGGTTCAATCCCCGGCCGCATCCTACCAAAAGATGTTAAAAGATGGTACTTGTTGTTACCCTGCCTGACGCTCGGCATTAATGTGCCATGATTATGATTCTAGGTTTGTCAGCACCATACTGTCCTCATGGGATTCCTAAAAGTAGAAAACATCTGAGACCTGCATCACTTTGAGCTTTCCTCACACATATAGGGCAGTCGGGTAGCCTAGTGGTTAAAGCGTTCGCTCGTCACGCCGAAGACCCGTGTTCGATTCCCGACATGGGAACAATGTGTGAAGCCCATTTCTGGTGTCCCCTGCTGTGATATTGCTAAAAGCGGCGTAAAACCATACTCACTCACTCACTCACTCACTCACTCACTCACTCACTCACTCACTCACTCACTCACATAAAGCTGACACTGATTTAACTGGAATACTGTTCAAAACGGTGATAAACCTAACACCCTCAGTGAAACCAATGGCAGCAGCCATATAATGGAACCAGACCCCTCATGTTTCTCGGTGGCGAGAGTTTCCGCGATTTAAGCATTTTGACCAATATTAGAGTGAAATGAATACGTGACGAGAAAATTCTTTGGCAAATATAGTCCCTCAAACCTGAATACTGCAGCCGAAAGCCTCACAGCACAGAACCACTGCAAGGCAATGTACCTTAAACTGTCATCAAAGATGTGTGTGTTTCCTTCAGTGAGCTCTTCAAACCACAATCAATGCTCTGTCTTTGAAAAGATTGATCCTGAATGGCTATGATAATATCACTGATGAGAATATGTAAGGATTTCTTGCCATTGATCTGTACAGCTGTTTAAGTACTGGCATTGATTGTGGCGCCATATTAAGTTTATGATCTTACTCTGATTTGCTAATTTGACGAATGTCGTAAAAGATGTGCACTATTGATGGCGCACCAGACAGGGAACTGATTTATTGATTATGTAATCAGATGAAATATCTGTCTTATTCTGAATTTTTAAAGATTTTGGTTTTTTTGTGTGTGAAAAATAAGGAAATTGTTCATGTACTAGCATGATTTTTTTAGCTGTTTTTAGGAAGAGAATAATTATGATAAATTTCGTGAAAGATGGAAATTCTCAGCTAGATAGAAATTTACAGCAGAATACTTTTGAATCTTTTTTTTTGGTACAAGAAAAAGTACAATTCATTTATTCCAAAATTGATGGATGTCACAGTTTGAGTAATAAAATATTTGTGTTAATTGATGCAATTAAGTTGGAGTATAGCGGATTCAGTGTTTGAATTATTCATGATTCAACTGTAATCGTTCTGAATATAGATTCCATTTTCTGGAAGTTTTCAATAAAATTTTCAATTTGAATTTAAGTTGCTTTTGCTTGAAATAGAACATGATAGTTGTAGGAAAGCAGTTTAAAACATTTTGGGGGGAATTTTAACATTTCTTCTCATTGTGTCTTTTAATATCGTTTGTGTCGCTTGAAGACGATGGATCTATTCCTGTGCATTCTGAGACACCACAAGCTGGGCTAGAATGCATCAGCTTCTCCTCACAATAAAAAAATGCCCTCCAAAACTGATTCCTGGGTAATGTTGTGTGCATTAGTGGGTGAGATGTGGTGAAGAAAGTGATGGGTCGCAGTGACGAGGGATGTCATGCTGGGCTATTGATATAGATTGCAAGTCAAGGAAAGTACATCTTGGGTATGTCATACTCTTTCATTTTGGGCTAAAAAATCAATTCAAGACCCATACAGGTTCTAGTAGTCCAAATGTAGCTCTACCCAGCAGGACTTCGCTCCAGTAAACAGTTCCTCTGATAATCTACCTTAAGCTCTACCTAACAAGACTTCACTCCAGTAGACATTTCCTCGGACTATCAACCTGAAACTTGACCCAGTAAGACTTCACTCCAGTAGACAGTTTCTCCGATAATTATCAACCTCAAGCTCGACCCAACAAGACTTCAGGGCCCTGTTCCACCAAGCAATCGTAACACTGCGACAGTCGTAAGTCTACGTTACAGTATGGGAGTTAAGATAACCTTAGCGCTACAATCGTATTGTGGAACACCCCCCAGTACAGTAGACAGTTCCTCTGATAGTAATCAACCTGAGCTCTACCCAACATCTTCCACTTCACAAGGACCACTTGAGACTGTCCCAACTGCAGTTGCCTGTGCTGGGTATTAAATCCACTGATCTGTGAGTGTGATGTCTGCGTGTGACATACAATGTTATCTCTCTGCCCGTCAGTCAGGACAGGTACCCCCCACTGGGGGACACTACACAAGTTACCTGTAATCAGCTAGACTTACCTATGCGGCCTATCTGGAGATCTCTTGACAGGTCGCTCCGCGTTGTTGGGTCCAGCTTGACTGATCTTGTTTGATGTTCGGCCTCTTGTCGTATTTGAGGAGTTGTGATAATTATGTTCTGGGGAGGGTTGGACAAAGTTATCAAGCAATAAGTTGAGACTGTTGTGTGATGGTATTGTTGTTGTTATTTATGAGAACTGTACGCCGTTGTTTGCGTCCTATTCCTTTCTCTCTGTTTCCAGTGTAATTTATTGTCCGGGGTGAGGTGAAATGGGGTTTAACGTAGCGATTAAGATTATTTCATTTATATAATTTATATATATGTGTGTGTGTGTGTGTGTGTGTGTGTGTGTGTGTGTGTGTGTGTGTGTGTGTGTGTGTGTGTCTGTGTGTGTCTGTCTGTCTGTCTGTCTTGTATGCCTGTGTTCACTTATGCAGATTTTATCGTGCTAGCCAAGGAGACACCATGCTGCAGTTTAACATGGACACCCAACTCAGACACATTATACTGACTCCGAGCCGACAAGTCCTTGTTAAATCATACCCCAGTGGATGTGATGTTGCTCCTAACATCTGGGATTTGAACCCACACTGCCAGAGTGAGGCACCTAATCGCCAGCACACAAAGACAGCGATCTTACCCACTCAGCCACCGAGGCTTTGACCAAAATGAAACTCTGACAACTGGTAGTCTAAATCACATACTCAGCCCGAAAAGTACTAGAATCTGTACTTTACTAAAAAAGTGTCCTCCCAATTATAACATTTGTTAAATAACAAAAATATAATACTTGTGTTTGTAGAATCCGTAACAGATTTTGGACTGAACATGCTGAAGGCAGGTACAATTTTACAAAAATGGCTGAAGTTTTGATGAAATTTGTTGACAACTAGCTGTGATAAATATTTCAAGGTCAGATAAATGATAGGTCGGTCAGTCAGTCGGTTACAGGGAGTGTTTTTCCACTTTAAATAAAACTAATATAGCCTGTTTGTGGAATCAATATGTGCCAGACATTATTTTTTTATGAATCAAATCCTGATCACTTTCAAGTTCTCATCTCAACACCCTCGGGGAACGTACAGAGCTGAAATTCACGTGTGATTTTCAAATCTGTGCCATGTCAAAGAGGAGATAACCCAGGGCCTTAGGTTAGTGGAACACCTGTAGTGAAATTTGTGATGTAGCTAAATGGATATACAGACCCTGAGTAGGACTAAGATTGAAGTAGGATACTACGCAGGGTAAAAGGAACTAATATACAGGTGTTTTCACACACCTTCATTGATGTTCCAGAAGTTATTTTCAAAGACGATTCGTACATCAGAGAACTTATATTCACTCGAGGGAATTGGGTATATGTTTAACAGTCATGTACTTGTTTGAAATGAGTTTTACAGTTGCAATATTAAAATAGCAAAACTGGTTGGCTGGAAGTCAGTGTACTGTGTCTGAGTGGGTAACCATGTTAATCTGACCCGTGAAGATCTGGGGTAGAATTGGTCTACAGCAAACCATGCTTGCCGTTAAAGGCGACTATGCTTGTCATAAGAGTTGCAGGATCGGGTGGTCAGGCTCGCTGACTTGGTTGGTGCATGTTATCGTATCTCAATTGCGTGGATTGGTGCTCATGATATCAATCACTGGATCCAGACTCGATTATTTACAGGCTGCCATCATATACCTGGAATTTTGCAGAGTGAGGTATTAAACAACAAACAAACCATATTAAACTGCAGCTAGGTATCTAATTAGGCAAGCACTATAAAACTGGCATTAGTCAGGACTAGTACAAGTTGCCACACATACATACATGCACGTCACTATGTAAGTGCAATAACTTTGAAAGCGACGTTCAACCCCATTTCATCTCACCTCACCTGAATCCCATATTCCCCCTGGTGATAACCCTTCGTCGGGAACAACATCATCTACTTGGGTTCCACTGATGTAGTTGACATCTACCTGACCACCTGATCCCATTAGTCACCTCTTTCGACAAAGATGGGTTGCTGAAGACCGATTCTAACCTGGATTTTCACGGGGGTGAATGAACGCAGAAAGAATAGTTGCAGAGATGTTGGACGAGGCTGGTGTTGTTGTGATGGGGATGTAGACAAGGATGCCGGAGAATGTGAGAATGAGGTACTTATGTCAGTTAATGAGTGTACTAGGTTTCGGTTGCTGCTACTCAGCAACTTTCAAAGGAAAGAGCTCAATCAGGGGAGGTAATCACTTGAGAATGAGGTGATACCGATCTAGTGGCACTTATCATCTCATTTAGTTATGTTACAGTCATTCCGTGAGATTCTGTGAGACGGTAACAATATCGCGTCACGGTGCCAGTAGGTGTCATGCAATAGTTGAATTTTTAGACATAAAATAAATTAAATTTTAAAACCAAATTTATTTCTCAATTGCCTAAATGTGGATTAAATAAACGTTAAATTTAAAAGAAATTACAATTCTAAAATATATAAATGAAAGTTTAGGTTTCTATAAAATTTGAATTTGGAAACAAGATAATCCAAAAATCATTTTCACATACTTTTTACAATAAATTAATAAGGTTAAAACATTGATAAAATTCCTCAGTACTACAAATAACATTCATTGCAAAAATATTGTTTTCAAATAGAAAGTAGGTTTAAGACTTCACAAAGATTTGGTTTAAAGTCCTCAGTACAAACAGTTTGACATAAATTTTAGTCACGAGCATTAACAAAAAAACATGGACTAGATAACATCCCGTGGTGTTTAGCACAGAACAGGTTTTAAGGAGATGGCAAACTAATCCATACTGCCATGAAAGTAAATGAACCAGACGAGTTAGTGCCCACAAAAACACTCTCAATGAAGTCAGTGCAGGTGTAGATGTTTCCAACCTAGCTGACCCAGTCCTGTCATCCGCTAATCCCTTTCAGCAGTTTAATAGTGGCACCTGCAGAGTGATAAGACAGTCCCTTTGAAGTGCCTCCAACTTCAGAAGTCGAGAATGTCCCGAGAGAATCCACTACCGTGATGTACAGACCATCTGGGTCGAACTGTAACTTGTTCACTTTATGCTAGCGACATTCTTCTCATAACTGCCATGGTATGGTTATTTGTTGTTAGGGGACTATTATGTTGTCTCTCTCTACTGACAAGATGATTAGTTTGAAATTTGTTGTGAGGGAAGTAGTTTTTGAAGGTGCTGTGTCTTCAATGGCAGTGTGTACTTTTTGTTGAGACCAACATGTTTATAGTTGGGACGCGTTATTGGGAGCTGAGTTTTTTGTTTTGGGTCTTTTTTGATCATGCTCACTTGATGTGGATTTGATTGGCAGTCGTATAAAAAACAAAACTCATTAGAGAGGTATTGGCCATAAAAACCAGGTACATGACAAACAACTTATAAAAATACTACTACCTTAACAACTACTTTTTTTCCAATTAACACACTACTACTATTACTGCTGCTGCTACTACTACTTCTGCTACTTCTACTTCTACTACTACTACTACTACTACTACTACTACTACTACTACTACTTCTACTACTACTACTACTACTACTACTACTGCTTGTATTGCTACAGTGTAACAGTAGAAATGAAACAAGATACCAATAAGTTAGTGTAGTTCGAGATGACCCAACTGTAATTTCTCCTGCTTACAGATAAGAAGTTTCCAACAACACCACTAGGCAGATAATGAGAACATTACAGCGATCTTAGACATCAAACTGTTCCATCTCCGTGTTCAACTGTCATAACATCCCCATGAAAACCATACGCCATCAGTCAAATATGATCACACTACATAGACAGCGTCAAGTTACGCTGGCGCCAAGCCAAGTTGTCACGTCCAAGTTAATCGTGTTTAAAATGACGCAACATGCATTTTAAGTGACATTATCTCGCGATCTTAATCTGCGGATGTTGTGTGTTGTCAGTGCTAAGGAGAGTCTCGGTGCAAGTGCAGTGTATTTAACTGCTGGTTGGATTGTTAGAACTCAATTTATGGCGGAATAATCGACAACAGAACTAAACCACTGAAAACTAAACCTTAAACTGCACTTGATGAATGGAAGATAAGGCTGGGTTGGGTAAACTATTCAACTCATAATTTGAAGTTAGAAAACACTGGCCATTCAAACTAAGAATGTGCTTGTTAGTTTTATTTTATTTTTTTGTCGATACTTGTTTATTCACAACTGTGTTTGTGGTTTCAACAAGGTCGACCGCCTCTGTGGTCTAGTGGATAGAGTCTGGCTGTGTCATACCAAAAGACGTTAAAAGATGGTAGTTGTTGTTACCCTGCCTTACGCTTAGGAATCACCTCCTGATGAAGGAGTAAGCACATACTCCGGAACGTTGTGTTCCTCATGAAGAAGTTGGAATCCATAAATTCTCTTTCTTAAAACAAGAGCTGGTCGGCATGGTGTCAGTTTACTGAGTGGAGTATTCATGTTATTAAAGTGCAATAATCTTGAGTGCAACATTAAGCCCTATTTCATCCCAACTCTCCCACGTTATTCTCGCTCAATAAGACATGGATTATCTCCCTTGTCACTAACCTTCGCTTGAACATACCGTATTGATGTTTTTCCATATTGAAGCCAATAACATAATTGTAGTCCTGCCCCATGACTGTGGAATTATATATACCGTATTCGACATAATAAGCGCCCAGGGCGCTCTCAAAGTTAGAAATAGGGGGCTCTTATTAGAATATTATTTTGGTGACAAACAACAGAGTTGAAAGATCGTAAATTTCGTGGTTTATGCTAACAGCCTGAAATGTTTATATACGACAGATATATTTTTTCCAGAATTTAATTTCCCATAACTATGAATGCATATAACATGCGTATTATACACGAATAAATAAGTCCTGTGTACATTGATCAATCGGAAGGGGTGCTAATTGGGATTGTACGCTAGCCAATATATTAGAAAATATCGTAGTGGGCGCTTATTAGAGCGGGGCGCTTATTACGTCGAATACGGTATATATATATATATATGAATATTTCTTTTTAACTATTTAAAGCCTGGGCAAATCTAGATCAAACTAAACCAAGTCTAGTTTCAAGTCAAGGTTCTTTCAAAGAAATTTTAAAAAAATATTTTTTAAAGAAATGTTTTCATTGACTAAGTGTCTGACACAATTGGGGACTGACTATATGATAATCTGGATGTGAGGGCTTGGATTGTTTTGTAGAATATAACGTTTGTAAAACATATATGTATATATTGTTCCAGATAAGAGACAGTTAAACTGTAAAATGCATTGTTAAGGTAAATAAAAAAATGTTCGGCTAATGTTATCTTGTGGCTTGATTCTCAGTGTAACTGATCGCCAATATATCCTTGAGATATATGGAGATATTTCTGTGTGGGGTGGCACGTTTCTTTCCTCTCCAAGTAGGTACACCATGATTAGGCATGTTAGGCAATATTACACACGTCTTCGACCCTGCTCGAAGAAACGTAATAGTGTTTGGGATTTTACAGTTCTGTAAACCCTTTGTTCGTGTTGCTTTGGACGATGACTTAGGAAATATACAGTACTTGAAACGTTGTTTGTGTTTGGGGGGGGAATGTTTTAGAAATATATCTGTTTGGGGGGCTATAGTTGCACAAATCACATCATTTGTTGAAGGTGGAATATATATTCATTTATCGTTAACCATCTTTATCATTGAGATCAGGCCAGATCAAACAACTTCTGTCATATTTGACAATTTCTATAATGTGCAGTGTTGAATATTCACCAAAAGTCCAGAGGATTTAAATCATCATGTCAGTTCATATGGGTTTAAAAATTTGTTATTCATATAATTTACATATACGGTTTAAAAACACCATCAGGTGTTAACTGCCAAGGCCGTAGTTAACTTGTTTTGACAGGAGGAGGAAATATTTGTACAAGTATCACTTGTCCCCAACTTGATTCAAATAAAACTGTTTTCTATAAAAGAATCTAGGGGGAGCAACTGCCCCCCATGCCCCCCAGCTGGTTACGGCACTGACTGCCTGGAATGAAAAAAGCCAGTTTCGGACGGTCAGGCAGGTATTGCCATTGTTGTTACACGAGGATTAATTTGTTTGAATATCCGCGTATTGTTTAATCATTGGGCTCCTAGTAAGACAAGAATAATTGTCTTCATATTTCTGTCCTGAAAACAATTTCAATTTTAAAAACCAACTGTTTTTATTATTAACCTGTACACCAAGTAATAGAAAATAAGGGGCTTACAAAACCACACACACTTACTACTGAAAACACTTAGAATTGATCTTCAGCAACCTCTGCTTGTCGTAAGAGTAATGGGATCGGGTAGTCAGGGTGAGGTGAGGTGAAATTGGGTTTAACGTCGCGTCCAAGATTATTGCACTTATATAGCGACGTGCATGCACATGTGTGTGTGTGGCTGCTTGTACTAGTCCGGACTGATGCCGATTTATAGTGCTAGCTCACTGAGATACCATGCCGCAGTTTAACATGAATACCCCACTGTGACACAGTATACTGACTCCGAGCCGACCAGTCCTTGTTTTAGCCCCTTAATGTCGAGCGCCAGACAGGGTAACAACAAGTACCATCTTTTAACGTCAGGGGGTGAGTTGATGCATGTCATCGTATCCCAATTGCATTGATCGATGTTTGGGATGTAAATCACTGGATTGCCTGGTCCAGACTCGATTATTTACAGGCCACCATCACATACTTTGTTAAGCAACAAAAAATACAAAGTTTTAAAAAATCAGTTTTACATTTTTTTGAATAAATAACATGAGGAGTTCACAATGTTTTTAAGAGCACATTGCTCATAAAATTGAAATACTGTCGAAATCAACAAAAGATTGTGAATGGATATTGAGTTGTCTCCCTTGAAAGCCAGCCCCTTTTGTTAGTCCATGAATGACGGAGTGCCAGCACAATGTTTCTACACCAGGGTCGTCGTCTGTGAGATGAAGCGGAATGATTTATGATATTCGCATGTAATAAACATGGCCTTTATTCCGAATACAGTTTCTGTGATTGTGTTGTCGATTTTATCAACTCCAAATCCTGCCGGTAACATCAGGGCCAGTATTGTACCAGCTACCTGCTGGTTTTACTATAAAGGAGATATTCAAAACCAGCATGGGTCTACATAAAAAAAAAACCCCGGGGAGAATTGCCTGTTTTTATGGTGTGTGTGTGCTCTTGTGATACAGTATTCGGAGCTAATAGGATTGCAATTTGAAACGTGTATTGTAGACGTGCAGATTTGAAATTTGTCATTTGAGAGAGCTGACATTCATGGAAGTAAATTTTATGTTTGCTTACAATGGAGAAATGAAAATGTATTGTCAAGGAGTAGTATCAAGGTGATGAAAATGTACGTTATTGTCTCTTTATCTGTTTTTATATTCATCTACATGCTGTTCAGTTGTCTGGGTAAAACTTGATAGTTTACAGACCGCCGTTTACAGAGTGTGGCGTTAAACAACAAGTAAACAAATAATTATCTCTGAATTTCTCCGACACTTGGACTTGGATTCTGTGAATCTTTTTCTTTCTAAGTATCTCATTCTCTCTGACTCTCTCTGCCTCTCTCATTCTCTGTGACTGGCTTTCTCTGACTGTTTCTCTTTTTCTCTTTCATTCTCTTTGGCTCTCTCTCATTCTCTGATTCTCTCACTTTCTCTGACTCTTGCTAGCTTTCTCTGACTCTGGCTCTCTCTCATTCTCTCATTCTCTGACTCTCGCTAGCTTTCTCTGACTCTGGCTCTCTCTCATTCTCTCACTTTCTCTGACTCTTGCTAGCTTTCTCTGACTCTGGCTCTCTCTCATTCTCTCTTTCTCTGACTCTCACTAGCTTTCTCTGACTCTGGCTCTCACTAATTCTCTGACTCTCGCTAGCTTTCTCTGGCTCTCTCTCATTCTCTCATTCTCTCACTTTCTCTGACTCTCGCTAGCTTTCTCTGACTCTGGCTCTCTCTAATTCTCTGACTCTCACTGGCTTTCTCTGGCTCTCTCTCATTCTCTATGACCCTCTGGCTCTCTCTCATTCTCTATGACCCTCTGGCTCTCTCTTATTCTCTCTCTCTATTTCTGACTCTCTTTAGAGTCCAGTTATAGTGACTTACTGCCTTACACAAGACTGCTTTAACCACAACGAAATGATTAAATTTTGGATAATATGTTAAGCAAGAAACAAGAACACAATAGATTCCGTTCAATCATCAAGTTGATTGATTCATGCAATCTCATCAAAACAATTCCAGTTCAGTTCGTAGCATTAATAAACTCTCTCTGCAAAATTTATCACAAGAATACTGGTTGCAGGATATGAAAATGGTAATCAATTTATTTTGGAAAAAAGGTGGAAATTTGACGTCTCTCGATTTACGTGCACTGCGTCCAAGTCAATGGCGAATTGGTTGTGGTTTTTGTGTTGAAGGATTCTAATGACTTGAAACTTGTTGATTTTGGTAATAGAATTCTTGTGTCATGTAAACTCAAACAGATTTTGCATAATGCCTGTCAATTTGTTTCCCCTAGCCTATGAAAGAACTATTTCATTGGTTTAATCGCAAATGGGATCATAATTAACATAAAAAATGAAAAAAATGCTGGTGTGTCTTTAGAATTGGTGGATTGGCACCCTTTGCAGAGTGTAGGTTTAATTGTACAGGGATTTATCTAAACTGCTCAGAAACTGATATTCCGCCCAAATCTGCAGCAAATGTCAATAATAATTCTCAAATTTGAATGAAACATTTCCCAATTCATGCTGTTGTGATTGTAACTGATGTCATGGCTTTGGTGATTCGTCTGTCATTGATAACATTGCCAAAATGGAGGAAGATGCTTTAAGGATTAGTTTAACATTATTGCATTGAATGCAACGTTACGATTCAATGTTAAAATACCTCTGAAACTAGGATAACAGGAACTTGAACTTGAACAAAATAATGATTTTGTCTGCCAAGGGCACTTAGTTTCAAATCCTATGTAAATAATTTAAATGTCTGTTGAATGATGCTAATTATTGATTTCATCTAGTAAGCGACTGACATTTAATATCTAGGGATTACTGTATTTGAGATAATAAGCACTCATGTGTTATATGCACCTTTAATTAAGGGGCAATTAAATTCTGGAAAAATATATCTGTTGTATATAAACATTTCAGGCTGTCAGCATAAACCATGAAATTTACGACCTTTCAACTCTGTTTTTTTTCACCAAAATAATAATATTCTAATAAGAGCCCCCTATTTTTAGTGTGTGTGTGTGTGTGTGTAACAAATTATTTCTTGTGTATGTATCAATACTAAAACAAACCTGCATTTTGGGGGATGGATTATTTTATAAAAAATCCCATCCCCAGAATATCAAATTGTTGTGGGCAACATTACTAAATCACTCGCATTCTAACAAAACACATTTTTTGCAGCGAAAGAGTCCAGTACGAAATCGATTCAAATTCAACCAAATGAACAAGGCATGCATTAGCGCCATGGTAACTGGGGAACCACCAACCCCCTGTTGAGAACAGCGGCACAAACATGCTGTGTAAATAAGACATAATTAGCCGCAGAAACCTGAACATTGTGTAGCAAAACACACACAGTGTTTGTGTTGGAGGAATGGCAGGCCAGAGAGTGACCATTTGACCTCTCATTAAATCCTGCTGCCTGACGATCACAAGAATTTCAAAGCAAGGTGCATTTGTGTTTGAAAAAGAAAGTTACGTAAGATCCAGGTTGAAGTTAAGGTTAAAATAACTGTTTATGATTCATAAGATAAATTTGTGTTCATATTTCCTGTTTGTGTTTGTAATGAGTGCCAGATTCGAGGTTTGAGTTTGAACCAGAGTTTCATCCAGTCTGTCGTTGTTTTGGCAAGTACTGGTTGTTTGAAGTTTTAATTTGAATTTTGCAATTTACAGCACAACTAGGTCACAATTTTTTATGACATCAGGCAGGAATTACACTGAGAACATTGCCTCACGGAGACAAATGTTAAACTAAACAATTCTTGAATCTTGATTCTTGAAGTCATCTTAGTGCTTTTAGTCTTTTTCTATATTTTAGTCTTGGGAAAAGAACTGATAATAGTTGTCATGAATATAGGACCATAGATAGCAGACATCTTGTTTGGAGGTAACTTGAGAACCCCTTGATGTAATGAGAGAGCAAACATTAATAGATGAAAAGGAATATTTTATCACTGAGAAATAATTGTAGCACTATTAATGCTTAATTTTGTGACAAATTGATAATGATACAAAGTAGTTGTCATGAAAATATGACCACAAACAGCATCCATTTTATTTGGAGGGAACTTGAGAACACCTTGAGGACAAAGCAAACAGCAACAGGTGTGAAGTAGCATCATTGCTGAGAATTGTTATTGATAATATTACATTGTTGCACGGCTGTCACTTAGGGATTGGTCATCTATTATATTGTCAGGGGGGATTGATTGTAGGAACTTTCTTGTCATGCCCCGTTCCACCCCCCACCCCCACCCCAAAAAAACAAAAAATAAAAAAACAAACAAACCCAAAACAAAACATGAAACTCTCCTTCCCTCTCTCCTCCTCCCCTCCCTCCTCCCCTCCTCTCCCTTCCCCTCCTCCCCTCCCGTCCCCTCCCCTCTACCCTCCCGTCCATCTAATAAATGACCAATACTTTAATATTGTTCATTTTTAGAATTTATTATTTGAAAATATGACTCACTTTTTTCGTGCCTCTTGCCACCCCATACAGTTGTGATAAATTTAGGCAATCCCCCTTTTCACTGTGTCATTTCTAACCACCACCCCAATGTTAAATGCCAAGTCCCCTGATTTTGTATCAACTAGATACTGCTACAAAGTAGCTGTCATGGAAGTGCCCTTTTGTTTGGAGGAATCATGAGAATTTCTCAATAAAATAAAGACAGTGCAATACTTAGCACAAACCCAAGAATCATAATGACTATTATCAAGTTGTACCACAAAAATAGAAATTGTGTAAATTGCACATCAGTGTGAAGACATTTATGACAGTGGCTTCGGGTTTCCTCGTATAGCAGTTTATTAGCTACTGATGTAGACATGTGGTCATCAATCACTTGTTGCAAAAGTCACTTAATCGCCAGCCACTGTCTCTAGGCATCTAATGCAGGGCTATATATACACACAGTGTCACATTTGTGCCGAGTTCATCAACAATCGCCTCCGATTTCATTTCGTATTCTGCCATGATTTATACGAGAATTTCTGTTGGTGTGTGTGATGAGAAGGTCTAGACAGCTCATGAATATCCTTAGGAGCTGTTATACATGTATGGTCAGCGACTGCCATTTCAGCGTTCAGTGCAGACATTATCGTGGATCATATCATGTTTCAATTCAATATATTTTGATGTCTAGACATGAGTTGAGTGGTCAGTATAATATATTCAATCAGTATTTCACATTGCTGTTAATTTTGGGGAGAGTATGTTCATCTGAAGTTGAAATAGTAATAAGTTTACCTGGCATTTTAAAACTGTAAAGATCCAGGTTAGAATAGGTCTTCAGCAACACACGCTTGCTGAAAACGGTGATTATGCTTGTTGTAGACACACTTACGAGATCGGGTGGTCAGACTCGCTGACCTGGTTGATGCATGTCACCGTATTCCAGGTGTGTGGATGGATGCTCAGGATGTCAATCACTGGATTGTCTGGTCCAGTTTTGATTATTTATTGACCGTGGCCAAAAAGCCAGAACATTTTTGAGTGCTGTGGTAAACAATAAACATACATACAAACAAAACCTCACATTTTTAAATAAATGTTTGCTGGATGTCATCAAAAAGAAATTGTGTGTGAAAATAAAAACTCAATTTAAGCTCATCCTTTAAAACGAATGAAGCACTCACTCACTCACTCACTCACTCACTCACTCACTCACTCACTCACTCACTCACATTTGCCCATGAGTATATATACAGGAGGATACTTTGTCTTTTCCTCCCACATAAAACAGACCATCTGAATCAGTTTTCACATGTGGATCTGTGTGCAAGGTTATATCATGATATAACATTTATACTAAGTTTTCATATAATAATAAGATCCACAGCAAGTGCTTTTATAAGTTATCATGATAGTTTTAACACGACTTAGAACAGTACTACATGATCTTAATCGAATAAAGATATATCTGTTGCTTAACTTTTGTCCATGAGTATTCATACACAATGGCCTATGCCTATGGATATTTGGTCATTTCTTGCGACAATAGACAGACCATATGAATTGCTTTAATGGCAATATGACCATCATCTGGGGCAGTATTGTGACCGATCGGTGCCAAGCGATATTGGCCAGCAGACCCACTCCTGT
Source organism: Haliotis rufescens (assembly GCF_023055435.1). NCBI lineage: Eukaryota > Metazoa > Mollusca > Gastropoda > Lepetellida > Haliotidae > Haliotis > Haliotis rufescens. The sequence goes on along the minus strand of NW_025963824.1, from coordinate 27,521,999 downwards.
AAACATCTTCCCCCCCAATATAGATGCCACACTTTCCTCTAATGAATGAGCTGTGCTTCATTGTACACCTCAGGGTTATAACCCATTGTGTCAGTTCGCTTCAGGGTCTTTGTGGGTTGCTGGGAATGCTTGAAGTAGTCTGGTGGAAAACGTTGGCAAACAATACTGTCTGGTGTAGTCCGCAGGACAATAGTATCTTGGTCAGTAACCGTCGCTCAGGGTCAGGTTTGGTGAAATTCTCCGATTCATTGTGGACGGTAATTAGATTAGATAGTGAGTGTGGTATGGATTTTGCAGTGTTCAAGATTTTGAATATTTATGGTGTCATTTGAAGGAAAATTCAGATCAAAGAGAAATAAATATATATGTTGAGATGGTGGAATATCTTTGGCCTTATTTTTCCAGACATCTTTGAGACTACTTAATTCCAGCAAGTCTGTGTATACCGCTCAACTAATGTTAAGCACACGTTTTTTTTCCTGTGACAAGTTGGACCGCCTCCGTGGTCTAGTGGTAGAGCGTCTGCCCAGAGAGCGGAAGTTCCGGAGTTCGATCCCCGGCCATATCATACCAAAAGGCGGCCAGGGATCACACCCATGACTTCAACTCCCGGGCGGACGCTCTACCACTAGACCACAAAAGACGTTAAAAGATGGTACTTGTTGTAACCCAGCCTGGCGCTCTGCATTAAGGGGCTAAAACAAGGACTGGTCAGCTCGGAGTCAGTATAGTGTGTCAGAGTGGGGTATTCATGTTAAACTGCGGCATGGTATCTCAGTGGGCTAGCACTTTAAATCGGCATCAGTCCGGACAAGTACAAGCAGCCACACAAACACACACACGTGCATGCACATCACTATATAGGTGCAATAATCTTGAATGCGACGTTAAACCCCATTTCACCTGACCTCACCTGTGACTGTAGTTAATCTGTCATGGCATGACAGATTAACTATTATGTTGAGTCATGAAAAGATTGGGTGTTTCTTTACATTTTTTAAGTGGTATATATGTGTTGGTTTTTATGGCAGTTGCAACAATGACATGGAATCTTTGAACAGGATGCAAACACTATTGAAACATTTGTTTGAATGTTAATTTTTCCCCTGATAATGAACTTCAAAAACAGAAATTATTATACATTATGTCAACAAATGAGAAGATGACCTTGGTTTGCTAAGTGCTTCGAGAAACTGTATAGCAGCATGCAGTGAATTAATGATACAGTAATTAACCTAATTAGCAAGATGCACACATTAACCACTGTCATTACTGCCGTCATTATCACCGTTGTTACCACAGTGATTACCGCTGCATTACTGCCACAATATAATACGTGGGCCCCCCACCAAGATATTGCAGGAATATTGCAAAAAAAGACACATCAAACCCAACACCCTAACCAACTCTGCTGAGACCTGCATCACTTCAGGATGTTATCCTACAAGCTGACACACTGTACTCACTCATGCACTCACGCATGCACGCACGCACGCACGCACGCACGCACGCACTCAACCACTCAACTACTCACTCACTCACTCTTCAGCTTGACATTCATAAAATGTACCTTGCCATTATGTCAAGTTGAATAGCATTGCTAGCCAAGCTTTGACCATTATCCCACTCACATACTCTAGTCACTGTTAAGTTGTATATAATGTAATTATCAACAAACAAAATATTTTTACCTTGAGTACTTTCCCAAATTAGATGTAACACTAGTGGAAGTTAAATAAATATATTTTGGATTTAGTCAAATTAGTCAAATTAGTGTTCAAACTGAAATGCCTTGAAAGTTGAAAAAAGACATGTTTGGACCAGGAGAATCAACCATCATTTGCAGAGTCTGCTCGTCAGCAAATCCACGGATGAATCACAATGGCGTTAATAGAATTTTAGGTGCACAGGGAAATCATTTCCTATCCGGGTGTCATCAGTATCCATTTACTTCGAGTACTTGTAACGCCACCAGAAATAACCGTGTCACTTTTTTGGATGTGACGGACGCACATCAAAGGATCATTATGATACAAAAAGCATCCTGCTGTTTGAACATGGCCACATTTAATGCTGATATATGTTAGCAAAGTAGTATAGGAAGGAAGCTCTCTTCTATACGCGAGCAGTGTTTCCGTCATTGCTAGGAGAGGCTCTCAGGTCGTGAGGACACTACTCGATTGAGACCATTCAACCAATCTGAGGAGTAAAGTACATTGAGGTGGTCAAGGATTATGTGAGTGCTCTAAGCTGATTCTGGGTTTGAATCCCATATTCAGACCACCTTGGTGGTGTAGTGGATAAGCATGTGCTTAGAGAGATGAAGTTTTGTGGTTCAATCTCCTGGCTGGGCCATACCAAAAGATGTTGAAAGATGGTAGTGCCTGACGCTCTGGACTGGCACACACACACACACACTAATATTGAGGACTGTGAAAATCCGGGGTAGAACAGGTCTTTCCAACCCCTGCTTGCTGTAAAAGGCTACTAAGCTTGTCATAGGAAACTAACAGGATAGGGAAGTCAGGCTCACTCATTGTATCCCAATTGTGAGGAACAATGCTCATGATGTCAATCACTGGATTGATTGGTCCAGACTTGATTATTTACAGACCACCGTCATGTTGCTGGAATATTGCTGAGTGCGGTGTTAAACAACAAATAAACAAACAAAGACCAAGACATTAATCCCTGTTTCACCTCACCTCATTACCACATACCCCTGGTTATAACCCATGAAGAGAAGTTAAGCTGTTGGACTCTCCAATCCCAGAAAGAGATTACCGTATTTCCTCTATTAGATGCCGGCCTCTAATAGAAGCCGTGTCAATTGTTCAGTGCAAAAAATAGAAGCCAGGCCTCCCAATAGACGCCGGGTCGATCAATTGATACAATTAATGTTCCCTTTTTGGGACCTAAATTACATAATGAGGACTAATTTATTTCCATTTCGTGACAATTCGGGACATTCGTGGTCATAGTGAAATGGGGGTATTAATAGAAGCCAGGTCTCCAATAGATGCCGGGCCTCTAATTGACGCCGGGTCAAAGGCTTGTCCAAAATAAATAGAAGCCCGGGCGTCTAATAGAGGAAATACGGTACATGTTATTTGGTGACCAACACAATATCCCGTCTCTACCAAACACTTCCAGCCAACCCACCCTAGAATGTTATCACAAGGAATAGGCTCTCGGGAAACATGGCGTTCCATTGCCGGTTCATCGAGGAAGATGATATGATTTTCAGCTTGCACCTCCTTTCATCTCCAGTGTCATCACAGTACACGTATCATTAGATCTGCAGGAGACATTAGCAAGATCATTCCCACCTTATCCCCCCTGATCAAAAGTTCAGCCATTTTATGAGCTGTCCTGGAGGCAACATTTGATGGGCAGTGTAATTAATGGGACAGTAACCCTGCATCTTGTCACCGTTTTATTGTTGCTTTAGAGGCATCAATGAATAGTGCAGGGATGTTGGTCTGCTTGCCAGCTTCTGCTGAACACATTCAAAATAGATGTCGGATATATTGAAGGTCAAGGTGAAGGTCATCTGAGCTGTACACTTGGAAATGTTTTTTATTTATGTTCCTGTTATACTTAGTATGTTGTTTGAGAGAACCCATGAATTCTAAAATGGTGTTGGTCTGGTTGCTTGTTTCTGCTGAACACACTCAACATAGATGTCAGCCATATTGAAGGTCAAGGTGAAGGTCATCTAAGCTGTACACTTGGAAATGCTCTTTTTTTTGCGCTCCTGTTATGCTTATATTGTTCTTCGAGAGTACCCATCAATACCAAAATGGTGATGGTCTGGCTGCTTGATGTCAGCCATATTGAAGGTCAAGGTCAAGGTCAACTCAGCTGGACATTTGGCAGTGCTGTTTTATTTATGTTCCTGTTACTGTTTTATTGTTGTTCTCGCGTATCCATGAATAATACAAGGTTGTTAGTCTGGGGGAATAGTCCTCCTGAGCACATGTTCAATATACCGGTAGATGTCGGCCATAAGGTGAAGGTCAGCTGAGCTGAACATTTGGAAAGGCTGTTTCTGTTCCTGTTCTGTCATCACATAGCTTGATTGCTGAGTGTGATGTTCAGCAACAAATAAACTGAATGGTTCAGCAAGTCTTGCATAGTCACCATCCAGGTCTCACAGTTACATCAGTAAAACCTCTATTGGTTCTCATGGCAACAGGTACTGGAGGATTTCAATAGACTGTACCTAAGTGTGGGAAAGATTGACTAAAGAATTATGTATTTTTCATAAAAAATCTGATATTTTCAGTTTACGCAAGACGACATGCCTCGTCATAATTTTTTGCAGCCAGCAATTCCGGCAGGTTATGAATTTAAATCGTAAGAAGTGGCGTGATTCACCAAATAAGATAAGACTTTGGCACAAATCAATAACTTTCTACACTTGAATGTCATTAAGGAATCCCTTCATTGGCTTACTTGCAGTGATTTTCAGTTTGTGTTAACCCCTTTGAGGCTCAAAATGTGTTTGATCGGAATCTGAGATTACTAGACAGTGTGTACACCAGTCATTAATCAGTAGGTCTGCCATTGCAGTGATGATGATCCTGAGGGCTATTTCACGGGGGGGGTGGGTGGGGTTGGGGGGTTTGGGGGTTGGGAGGTGATCGGTTAGCCTAGTGGTTAAAGCATTCGCTTGTCACGCCGAAGACCCGGGTTCGATTCCCGACATGGGTACAATGTGTGAAGCCCATTTCTGGCGCCCCCCCCCCCCCGTCGTGATATTGCTGGAATTTTGCTAAAAGCGGCGTAAAACCATACTCACTCAGTCACTCACTTTTATCACTGGTACATTCTGTCATCAGCTGTAACATCTCTGTTCTATGTAAACATCAACATGATATCTGTCAATCTAACACGGAGCCTGCATGGCGGACTTAGAATTTACACTTTCACCTCATGTTTACACACAACTGATCTTGCTAAAGGTACGAATGTTTGTAGATCAAAAGTCTCCGATATCTGAAGAATTGACGTTCAACACATCCGACTCTTGCTTTCTTGTCTTGGTCTTCTTAATCGGCTGGATGTGAAAAAGGGAAAAAGATCGAAAGCACTGTTTTCATCGCCCTAAATATTTCTTGTTGAGACGTAAGAAACATGAGGGCTTAAACAAACACAGCGCTCTTCAGCAGTGGTCTGTCAAAGAGGGGGGGCACACACATCTTTTCGTGAGGTGAGCCGGTCGCATTTTCAAAGCTAATGCAACCTAGACGGTCGGCTTATACGTTTCATTTTCAAAGGGAACCTGGATGGGTGCATTGACATATTCCGAGGTTTGTCTGACTGAAGACTTGATGTGGATGTGGCAACGTTTTCGATGTACACATGTTGGAGTTTGTAAGATGGAGGACGTTCATAGAATTGTACAAAAGGATAGGAATTTTTGTTTTCACTTCAGTTAAGACTTGGTACAAGGATGGGAATTTTTGTTTCCACTTCAATTTAAACTTGATACAAGGATAGGAATTTTAGTTTCCACTTCAATTAAGATTTGGTACAAGGATGGGAATTTTTGTTTCCACTTCAATTTAGACTTGGTACAAGGAAAGGAATTTTGTTTCCACTTCAGTTAAGACTTGATACAAGGATAGGAATTTTTGTTTCCACTTCAATTTAGACTTGGTACAAGGATAAAAACATTGTGTCCACTTCAGTTAAAACTTGGTACAAATGGGTACATGTTCTGGAGATATTTCTGCTTGAACTATTATTTGAAAGCTCTAATTGTATTGAATTTTCATCATCGGTGTGGAAGGACCGAAGTCAATAATGAAAATATTATTCTGTTTCTTGTACCACTTGAGTCATGAGCGGAAGCCTTCAAACTGTAATTTCATGATGTGCCTCTCAATTTTTGCATTTTATTTCTATCATTGTAATTTACATGAAACAACGGAAAAAGGCATGTTCTTCTAGTTCTAACAGAACCTCAGTCTTTGAGACGTGAAATTGACTCTGTTAATAAATATTAAGAATGGCTATATCACTTACAAAATAAATCCACTGAGCTCCCTCTGTTGGTGGCTTTGGAACATCCAAGATAAGGGGAGACAACTGTACACTCTACTCCCCAAGCTCATCACAGCCTTTTGATCAAAGATACACCCAAACACTGTGGGGAGTTTGGTGACATGTCAGGGGATTAAGTTACGATTTATTTTTGTGGCCTTTTTATTTGTTTTCGTAGCCATTAGGGCTTCTCTCAGTGCAGCTTTATGGCATTTTATGCATAGTGTGAAAGAACAGTGGTATAAAAAAGTTGGGAATTTGATATGATAAGCCTACATCTATGAAGGAATTCAGCACCAATCTTGTCTGGAGTAGAGTTCCCTGCTCTTACAAGATTGAAGCTGAGTGTGTTGTTTGTAACAAGATCGCAAGGCGGACCTGAAAATTCTTTTACATAACTAATGGATTCAAAATGAGTTTTGGACAGGAATAATAATTAGAGTTTATCACGATATGACATTGTTATCAGTGTGATATAACTGGGATCAAAATGGCTGAATCTGTTTATGAGCTAAAATAGAGATCAAATGCTCAAAGTAGATCAATGTGTTTGTGAACTATGAATGGGGATCAAACATTCCAAGTAACCATGGCAACAGAATGTGTTTGTGAACTATGAATGGAGATCAAACATTCCAAGTAACCATGGTAACAGAATGTGTTTGTGAACTATGAATGGAGATCAAACGTTCCAAGTAACCATGGCAACAGAATGTGTTTGTGAGCTAAAATGGGGATCCAGTGATAAAAATTGCAGTGACAAAGATCATCTTCTGAGATTGTTTCTTAGTTGTGACAACCCGTGAAAATCTGGGTTAGAATAGGTCTTCAGCAACCCTGCATGTCGTAAGAGGCGACTAACGGAATCGGTTAGTCAGGCTCGCTGAGTTGGTTGATGCATGTCATCGTATCCCAATTGTGTAGATCGATGCTCATGATCACTGGATTGTCTGGTTCAGGCTCGATTATTTACAGACTGCCTTCATATAGCTGGAATACTGCTGTTAAACAACAAACAAACAAAATCATGAAAAAAATCTGCAATTCAGCATGTTTCAGATCTTGTCATGAAAATCATGAAATTATTTACAGACACCAGCATAGAGCTGGAATATTGCTGAAAGCAGTGTTAAACAAACAAACAAACAAACAATTTGGTCCAGCCTAGATTATTTACACACCACTTTGATATAATTGAAAATTGGTGATAGCAGCATCTTGGCCTCCAACTGTGCCGTAGTCTTAAGAATATCGTCAATGACTTTATCACATTCTGTCTGAAATATGACAATCTCTTCCACCTTAATAACTAAATACAGCCAACGTAATATTTTAACAGGGGTTAGCAACCAATTAGTTTTAAATATGTACCAGGAAATGCCATTAGCTCATTTAAGTTTTTTATCAGATCTAAAGTGCTGGTAAGATAAAAAATATTTATAGTTCTGAGGAACATACAGTCAAATGTCTGCGTTTGCATCTGCAGTCCCTTTTATTATTGACATTGATTGACATAAGTGCGAATATTAGATTGCAGATGCTGTGCCGGGAGTTATTAGTGTAAAATAAATCAATTTCGTACAAAGACTGGTGAGACAGATTGGACTTATTCAAACTTCTAAAAGGCAGCAATTTAGTCAGCTTTTGATAAATCTCAATCAAAATTATCCACAATTCTAAAACCAAATTTGTACTTTTCAAATAAAGTAGTGTTAATTTTACCACTAGGAGATAACAATTGGTCTTGTTTCCAAGTTCTGCCGCATCCAATTTGTTTATCTGACGTTGATTGTAGTTTGCGAGGAAAATAAAGTATCTTTGAATATAAATATATGTAAATATAAATCTTTTTCGTTTTTCTTAAAGATTAATAACCATCTGTCTAATAATTTCTGTTTTAATAATGATGATATTTGAGAATTAGAAGGATCCCCTGTTTGAGTGCTCCATGATTAATGACTGCTGTGGCAAGACGAACCAGAGCTATCTGTTATTTCCGTTAATAACAGAAGACAGATGATTCTTCTCTTAATACTGATAAACGCTGATGTCGTTCATTGTTTTGCATTATACAACAGCTTCCTGTCACGTTGCTGTCATGATAGAATTGGAGCAGTGTTAATCTTGCAATGAACATATTTTCTTCTTTTTAAAATCAGGGGCGGTCAGGTAGCCTAGTGGTTTAAGCGTTCGCTCATCACGCCGAAGACCCGGGTTCGATTCCCGACATGGGTACAATGTGTGAAGCCCATTTCTGGTGTCCCCTGCCGTGATATTGCTGGAATATTGCTAAAAGCGGCGTAAAACCATACTCACTCACTCACTTTTTAAAACTCGGGCACAGGTGGCCCAGTCGTCAATGGAACTGCAAATCCCTGTGCTGAGTTGCCTCCCTTGGGCATACCAGAAACCTATGAGGGTTCGAATCCCGGTTTACCCCAGTTTCTAGGTTTGTCAGCACCATACCTGTACTTGTGGGTTTAAGCACAGTAGTAAACGTCTGAGACCTGCATCACTTTGGGCCTTCTCCCACATTAAGCTCAGACACGTTGTTATATTAGTGGAATAATGTTTAAAACGGCATTAAACCAAAATCATTCTCGCCCACTCACTCACTCACTCTCACTCTCACTCACTCACTCACTCACTCACTCTATCAACCACTGGTTTGTCTGCAATAACTTCCAATCCCAACTCTAACTCCCCTCTTAACTAGAAAGATATAATCAGTGTCCTTACAGGTTAGGATTGGCCTTTGGCAACCCATGTTTGTCGTAAGAGGCGTTGAACAGGATCGTGTGGACTCACTCACTCACTCACCCACTCACTCACTCACTCACTCACTCACTCACTCACTCACTCACTCACTCACTCACTCACTCACTCACTCACTCACTCACTCACTCACCCACCCACCCACCCTTAGTGGTGGTTAACATGGTTAATAATAATAATAATGATAATTTATAAGTTTGAGCAATTAGTTACAATATTAATGCATACATCTATGCATTGGTTGTTTTTTGGTCCAATACACCAGTTGTATATGGTAGATATGGGCAGGTGGATATTTTCATTTAGAACACATCACAGCTGGCATATTCTATGTTTATTTCAAAGTTACAAAATCAGTTTCACTGTAGACATTACGACTGTGATGATAGTAAGAAGCCAAGATAATGTGATACTTTACTTTACATTCAAATCAATCTTGAACATGAAAAATTGTAAGTGTAGTTGAGGGCAGATGTTCCTCCCCCCCCCCCAGGGGGAGATTATCTGGCGGGATGTATTCAGTGTGCAGTAATGTGAGGATCCCGGGGACTCCCTGTGTTAGTCACTTGTGTCCCTTGTGTCACACAGGCACAAATTATCCAATAAGCAGAACCTTCATGTCATTCATAGCAATATATTGCCACCAGGTGGCGCTCTGTTAATCTCGTTGACAGATTACGATTGTAATAAATATTGTAATTTTCACAGTTTAGTGGGAAATTTGGTAGACTGTGAATGGTGTGTTATTGCATGAAAAAATGTTATTCAGGGTTCAGAGATTTGCTATAAAAAGTTGCTGAATGTGTCATATATGTCAGAAAGTGATGTATGGTCTGTGTATTAAATGTTCATAATGAAGCGGGACATTTGTCTTTTTCTAAATGTTTTCTTCCTTTCATCTTTCCTGCCAGTTTTGTTTTTCCCTTGTTCACTCTCCGTACCTAACCATCCAGTTTTGTAAGTTTCAGTTTTGTTTCATCTTTCATGCCATGGTTGTACAAATATTCTTCCCATCTCCTTTCCATTATCCATCCATCGTCCATCTGTCATCCATCCATAATCTCTTCTATCCATCCATCCATCCATGCATTCATCATCCATCTGTCTGTCCGCCTATCCATCTATCCATCCATCCATCCATCCATCCATCCATCCATCCACCCATCCATCATCCATCCATCCATCCATCCATCCCAACTTCCATCCATCCATCCATCCATCCCAACTTCCATCCATCCATCATCCATCCATCCATCCATCCATCCACCCCAACTTCCATCCATCCATCCATCCATCCATCCCAACTTCCGTTCATCCATCCGTCCATCCATGTTTTTCTACACTGCATCATGTTCCTTCTTCCTCCTTCTTTCTCTCCAAGTCACACCCCTTCATTCATATCATGAGTACCCCCCAAAATTAAAGGAAAACAATCAGACTCCATTTAGTCCTTTTTATTCACATATTAAATGACAGTTTCCATTTTATTCACTAAATTAAAAAAAACAACTATAAAATATTACTGGGTTGGTGATTCATGTCCTTCCCGCCTTCAGGACATCCAGCTAATCATATGTTTCAGCCAAAATGCTCCAATGCCAATATCAATTATTTGTAGTGCATTACCATTTTATCAATATATTGAGAATTAATGAATTATTAAACTAGAACATGAAAAATCCTTTATTTAAGCCCACCCTACTTGGCAGCCTAATGACTCCTCCAGATGGCAGCCATTGTGTTTATACATCTGAAACGATGGGCCGTGACAGGCCAAGCATGGCGGCATAATCTTTGACAAATTCTCTGACTGGGAACATTTTTCTTGCAGCCGGCGTTGCCTGCTTTCCAAGTGGCAAGTCGCAGATTGTCTTTGTTTCCTACAGTTTGTGGCAACCGATTACCGAGAAACTACAACCATGTCTGTCCATTCATGACAATCATTGTTCACTCATACTATTGTCTCCTCCAGACATCCTGGCGCCGGCGCCACCAAGTTCGGCGCACCGTCCAATCGGATAGCAGATTACGAGTTAGTCATGTAAATTAACGTTGATTTGGGATTATTCCGTTAGCGCTGCATCAGAGATGTTATGGGGGTTTCAATATTCTTCTAATCGCCTGACAGTAGCGCAACGGTTCCAAACAGAAAAAAGCATGCAACTATTAGGGCAAGCGCCGTGCCATAACGGTTCTTAGCCTGATATTTGATGGCTGGAGAATCGGTTCAAAGAAGTGAACAATGCCAAATCTCAGTGACGGATATTGACAACACAGAAAGAAAAAGACAATGCCGTCTTTGTTCGCCTGTCTATCATAATATGCTACTGACTTGTATAATTGGGTAATTGTATTGTTCGTGACGAAGACTCTTGGAAAAGCAGGACATCAAACTGCAAGAGATGAAATTTAGTTTGAAACATTATAATTTGTGTCTGTTCAAGCTTATAGGATGATGAAACGAGTCATGGAAATATTTTTTTATTTTCAATTTTTAAAACTGCTGGAGACGTCCTGTTAAATAATGTGACTTTTCCCATTTACCTTCTTCATGAGTTGTTCCCTGATGTCGAATTGGGTGTTTAGGCCAGGTGAGGTGAGGTGAAATGGCAGGTGAGGTGAGCTGAGATGAAATGGGGTTTTTATGTTGCATCCAAGATTATTGCATAAAGCGACGTGCATGCATGAGCGTGTGTGTGTGTGTGGCTGCTTGTACTTGTCCGGACAGATTCTGATTTTAAAGTGCTACCCAACTAAGATACCATACTGAAGTTTAACATGAATACCCCACTCAGACACAGTGTACTGACTCTTAGCCGACCAGTCCTTGTTTTAACCCCTTAATGCTGAGCGCCAGACAGGGTAACAACAAGTACCATCTTTTAACGTCATTTGGTATGAGGCGGCCAGGGATCACACCCATGACTTCCACTCCCCGGTCGGATGCTCTACCACTAGACCACAAAAGACGTTAAAATATGGTTCTTGTTGTTACCCTGCCTGGCGCTCGGCATCAAGGAGATTAAACAAGGACTGGTCAGCTCGGAGTGTGTACTTTGTGCGTGAGTGGGGTATCCATGTTTAACTGAAGCATGGTATCTTAGTGTGCTTGTACTATAAAACTGGCACTAGTCTGGAATGTACGTCACTCTGTAAATACAATTATTTTGAACATGACGTCATTTCAAATCCACTACTTGACTATTCAGTCGACTAGTAGACTAGAGCTGGGACAAGTCCAAACATGCTACTCAGGTCCCATCCCCATATTGCTTGACCCTACCCGGGTACCCGCTGTAGGTCTCAAGAGATAGGTACAAAATGTCCGATTGGGAATAGTTTGACCGTAGCCCTGGCAAAATGTATAAAACGATCTGGTCATGCATACAAGTTGACTAAAGTTTTATCTTTTCTCAAATGGACTCATGAAGATCCGGGGTAGAATTGGTCTTCAGCAACCCATGCTTGCCGTAAAAGGCGACTATGCTAGTCGCTTGAGGCGACTTACGGGATCGGGTGGTTAGGCTCGCTGACTTGGTTGATGCATGCCATCGATCCCAATTGCGGGGATCGATGCTCATGATATTAATCAGTGGATTGTCTGGTCCAGACTCGATTATTTACAGACCGCCATCATATAGCTGGAATATTGCTGAGTGCGGCGTAAAACAACAAACCTACTACTTTATTCAAATGTATAAAGTCAGAAAGAAATGCGAACATTAGTGATTGATAGTGTAACCATAGAGTGTTAATTAATGTTTGTCATTAAACAAATTTATCACGTGACTAACAACAGGTCCGGGTAGACCTGTGGGTACCTGGGTCCTACTCAGTACCCACCAGACCTGAGGACCCGAGTTACCCATCTCAGCCCTATAGTAGACGTATCTAAGGCTGCTTGGAGTCAAGCCAGATTGCTCTATCACTAAAACACCTTCATGTTCTATTTAAATTAAACATCTGACAATATTCTTAGACATGTAAAAAGAAGTCTTCACAATGTGAAGCCTGACTCGTGAAGATATATCGATTGATTCTTTATGGTGAGCCCAGCGATCCAGAGTTTGGGCTTAAAATGAACTTTAATAACCCAATTTTATTAAGTAGGTTTCCATGGAAAAAGCTAGATGTGCAGTTTGTCATTAACGACAAAAATCATGGTGCCGCTTCATCATGCTCAATAAACAGGGTCGATCTGGTTGCATGTGTTCCTAGCATTGACATCAACAATGACCTTGAAAGCCTTTCGACTCTAAAAATCAATGTCAACTTACTGGCAGTGACAGCTAGTTACCGCCAGTGATGGTATCAATATGCCGCTAACTACCTCGGCAAGTACCCAATGATATTTACCTGTTTGCAAAGGTCACATAGTTGTACCTATTTGATGTAGCTGTGTTTATCTTCTGCTGATCGATTCAAATGATTCCCATGAGAGATATTGGTGAAATAACACTAAATGTGCTATTTTTTATTTTCTGAAGTATCATGGCGACTGTCTGCCGTCTTTGCCAGAAATGATTGAATTTTCTTCACTGTGTGAGTTTGCAGCATGGGCTCAGAATTCCTGGGCAATGGGATGGAAGATTTTTTTTTTCCCAATCTTTCCAGTGCATCCTATTCGGACTCAATTACATGAGAATATGGGTTGTTTGACATTGCGGAGCCCAGAGGACTTATTTGGGAGGGCACACACAACCGTTAACATTTTGAGAGGAGTTCAGTTAAATGCGCCTCTTCTTGAAACATCATGCTTCCATTTCATTGCAGACCATATATTCATCGGTGTTTTGCAGTTTGCGATGTTGTTAACAATATTGCATCAATATCGTGGCAGTAGACACAGACATAGCTTCTCAAATTATACCCATGTGTGGAATAGAACCCATGACACAATCGTAATGAGCTGACACATTCCCATTTGACTAACCAATTCCCCAACAGACCAATGATCATACCATCGAAAGATTGTCAAGGTTGTAAGATAATTCTTGTTTAGTTTTATATGGTTAAATTCCATTGTTGCCTCTGAAAAAAGGAATACAGTAATTTAGCGTCAAGGATTTCATGCTTAAATGGATGGATTGACATTATCAATTGTATAAGTGAGATAGTTGTTAAGATAATGGCATACAATCTGTTTTTTATTCACAATATACAGGAATTTGGGTAATTCTGCAGTAATGTGCCCAATTTGGTAGACAATATGGCCACCTCCTGGATTGGATCCGGTCAGGCTATAAAGACGATCATCGAAATTGCTTTTTTCAGTCAACAATTACTTTACAGCCGAGCTTAATGATCGGAAATTAAATCAGACTAAAGAGAGATTGACTTTTTTTACACAGTTTAATGACTGACTTCAAATGCTGGCATTTTCCATTTGGTAGTTTATTTGATGTCATTTGCGTTAAGATGCATACTTTTATTTCAGTGAAGTCAATTTAACTTTACTCTTCAAATTTTGGTGGCCATTTTGTGCAAGTTATTTTCTGAATTATGTATTCTTTGTGAAAAAATTAATTCTTTTCAACGTTTGATGATTGTTACTTTTTGCTGTGTCGGCAACCTTTCAACTGTTTGCTGCAGTGTAGAGGCTGACAGCACTTTGAACATCTTGCCGTTCTGGAGGGAGGATATGATAGGACACTTGTAGGTACCCAGCTATCTCGCTCCCAGAGTTGTACTTTTTGGCTTCACTTAAATGACAATCGGCTATGTTTTATCTCGTTCCTACATCAATGTTGTATTCATAATTTTTTATTTACATCATACTGAATTTTTATGTTTCGCTCAAACAGTCAAACCCACCCGCCCGCTCGCTCGCTCACTCACTCACTCACCCACTCACTCAAACCTAATCACTCACTAAAACCCGCTCGCTCGCTCACTCACTAAAACCCGCTCGCTCGCTCACTCACTCACTCACTCAAACCTAATCACTCACTAAAACCCGCTTGCTCGCTCGCTCACTCACTCACTCACTCACCCACCAAAAACCTAATCACTCACCCTATCACTCACTCACTCACTCACTCAAACCTAATCACTCACTAAAACCCGCTTGCTCGCTCGCTCGCTCGCTCACTCACTCACTCACTCACTCACTCACTCACTCACTCACTCACTCACTCACTCACTCACTCACTCACTCAAACCTAATCACTCACTAAAACCCGCTCACTCACTCACTCCCTCACTAAACCCGCCCGCTCACTCACTCACTCACTCACTCACTAAACCCACCCACTCACTCACTCACTCACTCACTCACTCACTCATCTTGATACATGCCTACATTCTGCCATGCTACAACTTTATTATTGCTCACTCCATCATAAAACCACGTCCAGTCAATCTAAATCCACTCGGGAGATGTGACAGATTTGAAGAAATGATAACATCTCCTTTGATATTGGTATTATAAAATGTTACGTGGGAAGTCAAGCACGTCTAATCTTCACTGTGAACGAGCCTCTTCAAACTACGAACACACCTCATGCTAGACTAGCGTACTTCACGCCCCGATCGCTCCGAGACCTCTAACGCTATTGTGATCAAGAGACGACATGGCCATTCCAATGAGGGTCGACCAGGCAAGTAGGCTTTTCATGCATGTGCTATTCATGCACATATTTATCAGATTCTAGCATTGACCACGATGAATGCCAAGGCTAAATTACCTTCCCAGTAACGTTGTGGTGTCGTGAACGTATTGAGCTGGATTAACCAGGACTCAATGGGACACGCCATATGCTTTAATCTCGGAGCCATAGTTTGGTATTTTTGACAAAGATATACGACTCACGTAGTGTAATCACACCCGTTTTCGCAGTATGAATGGCCGTTTTGTAGCATGTCTTTCTGAGACGGACCCCCTCTTAGAAAGTTTTTCATTATCCGCCATTATAACAAGCGGAATGAGAATTATTTTGAGGAACATACTTGACCCAAGGAAAATAGAATATATTCACTTCATCTAACATGAGTTGAGTCATTCAATGCTGTTTGTGTACGGGGCTTGTCTCGTAAATCCGAGTATATTAAATGTTGGGAGGTATTCATCGTGATAGTGTGGATCTTGATCAAGTCTCAACACCCTTGTTATGTAGCGTAATGTAGACATTGTGAGGGAGTCTGTGAGAAGGCTCGTGTCAGATTTAGATCGACCTGTTCGATTATTTTTTTGCCGCTCAATTTTCTGAGTGGTATCATTTCTTACGATACTATGATGGGATTAGTCGGCGATAAAGTTAACAGATGTCTAAGATGGATTGTACTTTCATGAAATTAGGTTTGAGGTCGTTAACTGAGGAGTTAGCGTTGTGTAAAACAGTCATAAATATTGCTTATAAACCCAGGATGACGATATATACGGGGAAAAAAAGAGTTAAGGATCATTAGTATTTTGGTTGTAATTTTTTATGAAATTATATGCTCTGTCTTCACAACAAAAAATGTCCCCACAATTATTCATGATCCCTAACATTTTTTGTTCAGTATATAACCAAATCTCACTCTCACTCACTCATATCCATTATTTCTTTTAAGTTTTCACTTTGGGGCCAACCATGACATATCACTCACTCACTCACTCACTCACTCACTCACTCACTCTTTTAATGTTTCACTTTAGGGCTAACCATTTTATGGTCTTGGTGGAAGTCTATTATTGAAAAAAATCTTTCACAAACATTCTGTAAAAAAACTTGTGATCAGGCTTTTGAAAAATAAAATCATTTTCTGGCTTCTTTCAGGAAACAATCTTGCACTGACTGTTCTATCTCAATAAGAAATCTCAGCAACGATTCCCTCGCCCTTTAACTCTAATTGTGTGTGTACAGTGGTAGAAACTAACATTTTTTGTCCACTTGTCTTTAAAATAACAAACATAATAAAACCCTTAAAAATGGCAAATTTCTACAAGACTTTATGATACTTTAACTACTGGGCAGTTTTGCTAGGACTACAGAACTAATGTCAATTTGTAATGCTATCCTTTATGTGTGTATGGTTAGGAGTGATGCAATAATAATCAAAAAGGTATGTCCACTGGGTTTGTTGAAGAAACATCATCCCAAAGTATGGATGGACGTTAAGTGACAGGATGGAAGTAGTTGCTTAGGAGAATGGTTTTACAGTTCTGTGTGTTGCTATGGCAACAGATCCCTACAGTTATCTGTTGAGCTTTTCAGAAACAAAATTGTGATCAAAATGGAAAAACTCAGTTCATCTTTGTGATTGACCCTAATGGTGAACACAGAAGCAGGTCGAGCCTGTCACGTGCTCACCAGTAGCTTTGTGAGCATAGCCCAACCAAGTCTTTGGTCTTCTGAAAACTTGGCCCAAGCATGATTAATGCTATTTCATAATAACAGGTTAACGCTACCGTGTTTGCCAGTTGTGAGAGGTTTTAGACAGAAAGGGGAGTTATCTCCCCCTAAAGGGGAGTTGTCTCCCCCTCCCCTTGGGTGTCAGCCATATTGTAAATTCACACATTCGCATCATGGGTCAGCTGTACTTGAAGAGCACCCAACAGTGCAATAAATCTTTCTTTTCAGTCAATGGAGGTCTTTCTCATAATGACCTAAAAAACCAGTGAATAGTTATATATTATAAACGTGTGGTTATAAATCTAGAACTCTTCTGAGCACAACAAAGCTTTCCCCGAACCCCTTAGTTCACACCTAAACACAAGTCTGTCTTGTAACCGTGTAATCGATCGTGTCGCTGTAGTTCAGGATCCCACACCTATCCACCTATAACACTGAGGTAGCCTGCTTATCAGTTCACAACGTGTCTAGTTTGATATACACCATGTTTATCATATTCGGCTGTTATACCTGACACACACCGACTGCCACTTATCCATTTGTTAATGCAAACATACACATGGCAATGGACAGCTCAAACTGACTGTCTTGCTCGTCATGTAATCTTAAGCATTTCATTCATATCATCATAGAGATTTTCTCGTGGAATCCTTCCTTCTCAGGAATATTATCCGTTCAACTTTTACATAATCCCATCTCAATAAGATCAGCTTGTCGTGTTTCATTAACTTTTCATCACGCCTGTATTATGATGGAAACGGAAGAAATTTCTCTCGTGGTTTAGCGTGTTTTTACTCGTGGAGAGTGACTCCATATAAATATTGATCTTGCCTTGATATTGGACGAAGAGGGGTCGTACTGCATCAAATAAACGTAGATCCATCACGTACAATTGTTGTTCGGAGAGTTGGGTCCGAATGGTTTATCGCGACGGCGTTGAGAGGGTACCGAGTACAGTTGTCTGCATTGTTCTGTAAGGTCGAGGAATTTGTAGTGTTTGGTTATCCTGCTATAGTGAAGCATTTTGGGTACCGGTAGATAGAAATGATGTCAGTCCGTTGGTGCAAATCTGAATCTCTCTCCCTGGCTGTGCATCTGGGCCCACTTGCACAAAGCAATCTTAGCACTAAGATGATCGTAACTCCCATACTTTAACATAGGCTTACAATAGTCTTAGCGCTAAGATCGCTTTGTGCAAGTGGGCCCTGCTATTGCATCTCTCCGAATGTTCATCTTAGCTAGGTCTGCATGGAGATTTTTGTTTCAGTGGAGAATACGGTATTCATCGAGTAAACTCCCTCCAGAATCACAAATGGCTCATCTGTCGGTAAAATTCATTATTAGATATTCTGTGTGTGCCAAGTCAGTCGCTAGATTGATGAAAAGCAAAAAGCAAATTACTTTTATTCCATAGTGCTTGCTTTGTATTCAGGTGGAAAATCCTCACATTTCACTAAATTGACATTTCCTTCAGAACAGAGTTATTGCCCTTGATTAGGGTTTACGTTTCTTGAGGGAAATTTCTATAAAGGTTGTATGGACAGTCAATGCCAGGATGTGTGATTCCGCGCTGAAGAACAATTGAAATGGTGATGTCCTCAAGCAGTTACTTAATTATGTTTAGGCAACAATCACATTTCATTCAATGTTTTCCAAAATTTAAAGCTGGAGGCCATTGTTTTGTGTTATTATTTTTTCTTTTTAAACCAACTATTCAAGGCATCTGTAGCCTACATTAACAGCTGTTGTGATGTGAGTGAGTGAGTGAGTGAGGATGAGTATCCAATAATAAATTTATTATGACCTAAACCTAAAAAAATAAACTGTCAGCCTTGTCTGTATTTTCATGACAGGCATCCAGTTTACCCAAGTACCCAGGTACCCTGATAGGTACCCAGGTATATACCCAGGTACCCTGATACCCTGGCAGGTACCCAGGTACATACTCCCAGGTACCCAGATACCCTGTAAGGTACCCACGTATACTCCCAGGTACCCAGATACCCTGGCAGGTACCCAGGTACATACTCCCAGGTACCCTGATACCCTGGCCGGTATCCAGGTATACTCCCAGGTACCCTGATACCCTGGCAGGTACCCAGGTATATACCCAGGTACCCAGATATCCTGGCAGGTACCCAGGTACATACTCCCAGGTACCCAGGTCAGTGAAAACCTGGCTGGAAATGGTTGGTTGATTGGTTTGGTGTTTAACGCCAATATTCCAGCTATATGACGGCGGTCTGTAAATAATAGAGTCTGGACAAGACAATCCAGTGATTGATATCATGAGCATCGATCCGATCCGCGCAATTGGAATCGATGGGCTAGAAATGAAAGTTTTCAGCCCCTTAACAACTGCCATTTGTTAAAGAAACTTGTGGTGGCATGGCCAGCCCTTTCGTTAGCCTGTCTCACAGTCCCTGTACCATACTATTTTCCCTTCTGTCCAACCCTTTCTATAATGTAAATATCTAAATGAAGCAAGTCTAGATTTTCCGGGTTTGAAGTGGGCCCCAGCACCCTAGACTCCACATTAGAGGCGACCAAATGAATCGTGTGATCAGGTTTGGTGACTTGGTTTATTGCGTGTCAACGTACCCGACAGCCAAAATCATTGCTTACAATATCGATAACTGGATTGTCTGGTCCAGTCTTGGTTAATTGCATGTTGCCATATAGCCAGAATATTGTTGAGTGTGGCATTAAACAACAAACAAACAAACGACCACACAAACACTGATGAAACTTGTGAGTTGGGTTTATCTCAGACTAACACTTAGTCTATGAAAACATTTCTTTAAAATAAATGTAATTTTTTTTTTTTAAAAGAACCTTTCGTCATTTGCTGTTATCATGGAGTAATCAACTTCACTACCCGATTATCAAAACAATGTAGAATAAAGCAACGGAGGCTTGGTACAGTTTGATCTAGACTTGCCTAGGCTTTTAGTAAAAATAAATTAATATATATGTAAATTCCATAGCCATGGCGCAGGACTAGGTTTATCACCTCTTGGAACAATATGAGACCTGCATCACTTCGGGCTTTCCTCCAAAATCAAGCTGACACGTGATATAACTGGACCACTGTTAAAAGCGGCGTTGAACCCAACTCACTCACTCACTCTTGGAACAATAGCAGGGCCAGTAGATTGGGACATTTGTCAGATCTCAGCCTTGCTTTATGGTGATGCTTGAAGGTCTTTGGGCTGTATGGAACATACTTAAGCTTCTTGTTTCTGAATGAAGTACTTCAGACAGAACATTTCCATAACTCTTGCTGTCACACTCAACACGAAGGAGGTGATGAACTGGCATAAGTAATTTGTCAAGTTCTAAGTTAAATCTGTAGCAGCCTGTAAACTCGGCAGATACTGGATCCATTACCAGAACTGTAGCGCCTTCTCACGTTTCTGCATCTTGGAACAGAGGCTGTTTTGTCTTCACACGTTGTTTCTTGTGATTTACTGTCTAAAGTTATTCAGCAGTTCTACCTCTCTTGTACTTGCCCCCTCCACCCCTTCCCACATCCTCCCCATCCACTTCCCCCCCTCCCAAATCCCCCCCCCCCCCCCCCCGATCCTACCCCCCCCCCCCCCCCCTGAGTAATGTATATTTAATTGAGGATGAGTGAAAAAAACCTTTCATGAAAACACGCTAACTGAGAAGGAAATCAGAATCGATTTTTCCCGACTGCGTAAATCTTTATTTCAAATCTTTATTTCAATCTTTATCTAGTTGATTCTTGGCGTTTGAGGTTTATTTTTAAAGAGGATTGTTTGCAATTGGATATTGTAATGTCAGTCTGACCGTAGAGGTCCAGATGGCATCATCACATCTACGTTTGCTGTCAGCACAAGGTACCCGTTCGAATTACTGGAATATTGTTGAAGATGAGTGTGTGCTCGAATTTGATTGGTTGAAAAACAAAAAATAGCATTCTAAGATTTAACTTCTTTGAGACTTTTCACTGGGTTTGAATGCTTTCCTCGATAGTTTCTTTTAATTCCCAATCCTAAATTTGAAAAACGTGCCATTTGCCTTTGTGAAATAGGTACAATGTTATTTAAATATTATGTTTGATCAATATTCATCAGAAAAACTTCAAGTACTACCAGTTTTGGGGAACAACAATTTGATTTTCTGGGTCTGGGATTTGAAAAAATAACTTGAAAAAATAATTTGTCCCTGAAAATACTTGACAATATTGATGGCCTCAATTTTCACACATTCAAACATTAAGCAATAACTGAAATACGTTCAGAGGCACGGGTGGCCCAGTCGGCTGACAAGAAAACCAAGCTCCGCACCTAAAATGGAAGGATTGGTCCTCCCTCCCCACAAAGGTTATGAGTAGCTGGTGTGTGGGGGCCACATGGGAGGCAGCGATGACCAAGCTGACCCCTGGTCAATATGTCTCTAATGACGAATACTGCGGTCATCAATCAGCCTTGATGGGGCCGGCAGAGAAAGGGACTGCACCTGTATACCACATGGTACTCAGTGATCAATAATAATGGAATTTCATGATTTTCATGAAACATGCTGAATTGAGTTTATGTCCTTGTCATGAAGCTCTGCTGAATTTCTTTGATGCTTATGAGGAAGTTATGTTCCTGTTAATTTGACAATTTATTATCCCCCACACACACACACAAAGTGAAAGGGGGATATAGGAATGGGTGCTGTCTGTCCATCCTTCGATCCATCCGTCTGTCCATCACGTTTTGTTTCTGGAGCAGAATTCAGAAATCAATAGAGATATCATAACCAAACTTGGCACATAGATAGGTCTAGAGGTGAACTGGTCCCTTTTGATTGTTTGCGATTTTTGAAAAAAATATGTTTTGAGTTTCCATGGCAACGCTGTGTAGAGTTGCATCCCTTTGGCCTGCCAGAAACTTATGGTTTTGGGTTTGAATCCTGGTTTGCCCCAATCATGTTTCTGGTTAGTCAGGACCAAACCTGTCGAAAACATCTGGGGCTTGCATCACTTCAAACTTTTCTCATACTTTGAAATAATAATGACAACATATTCCTACAACCAATATCACAGTCTTTTTCTGTTGAGGGGGCACGGGTGGCCCAGTCGTCTAAGGTGCCGCAATTCGCTGTGCAGAGTTGCGTCCCTTGGGCACGCAAGAAACCTATGATTGTGGGTTCGAATCCCGGTTCCCCCCGATTATGTTTCTAGGTTTGTCAGCACCATACCCGTGCTCGTAGGTTTCACCAAAGAGGTAAACGTCTGAGACCTGCATCACTCCGGGCTTTCCTCCCACATTAAGCTGACACGCCGTGATATAACTGGAATAATGTTAAAAGCGGCGTTAAACCCAACTCACTCACTCACTCTTTCTGTTGACCTTACTTTTCAAATTCGAGGCAATAATAGAATGATTAAAAATAGTCATGTTTCTCTTAAGCTTTGAAATATTAATGACAATATTTTCCTTCAACTAATGTCATGTTTTTTCTTTTACAGGTAAGTACATCTGCTATTTTTGACAAGGTGGTTAACAAGATTGATATATTCAAGACAGGTAGGTCAACACAAAAGTTGCTTTCGATGAAGGCCAAAATGACAGAGGGAACAACTGTCCAGTTTTAAACCTGGCAGTTTGCGACAATCATTATTATTCTTTTGGAAACCAGTTGTGATTGATTTCATTCCTTCCTTTGACTTTGTATCATTGAACAATAGGGAGCAGTAGGTAGCAGTAGGTAGTTTGTGGTTTCAAGTGTTTGGCTGATCAAGTGGAAGACCAGATTCAATTCTCACAATTCCTGATTTCCTTCTGTGTGATATTGGTACATTCTGAAAGGTCACCAATCTTAAACTCTCACATAAGAATATCCCCCGTAGGAAATACTTATTTCCTTATATGTTATTGGTTCTTGTAATTTGCCATGATTCGATATTTCATGTTATGAATTAGCTGTGTTACGGTATTTTTCAACAGTCCTGTTATCGTGAATTTGCAAATAAATTACGAGTTTTCTGTGAAATGTCTTTTTTTCTCTTGTGAATTTTTATTATTCGTTATAATTTTTATGTAGAAACTGTGAACACCATGTAGTAAATTATCAAGAAACGCCCAAGATGGTCTGTCTGACAAGTGTCACCAAGTTTTTATGTTTCAATTAAATGAGATGCAGTCCTAATTTTTACATGAAAAAAACCATAGACTTGATAATGATATGGTTTAATTAAGTCACTATCAGATTGATAAGTAAGAATGAATTATTACTTTTCTCTATGAAATATGAACTAATTTACAATCCATGATAGTGAAATGGGGGGAAAAATTACCTGTGATCTGTGAAAGGGTGGTCTGAGTTACCAATGAACAGTTATTCAGCATAGGTATATTCCCTACCTTCATTATCAGTAAACAGACCGCCTCCGTGGTCTAATGGTAGAGCGTCCGCCCGGAGAGCGGAAGGTCCGGGGTTCGATCCCCAGCCGCGTCATACCAAAAGACGTTAAAAGATGGTACTTGTTGTTACCCTGTCTGGCGCTCGGCATTAAGGGGCTAAAACAAGGACTGGTCGGCTCGGAGTCAGTATACTGTGTCAGAGTGGGGTATTCATGTTAAACTGCGGCATGGTATCTCAGTGAGCTAGCACTATAAATCGGCATCAGTCCGGACTAGTACAAGCAGCCACACAAACACACACACGTTCATGCACGTCGCTATATAAGTGCAATAATCTTGGACGCGACGTTAAACCCCATTTCACCTCACCTATCAGTAAACACTCTCAAATACATTTGTCCGTTAAACACCTTCGCATGTTTCATCACATCCTCTGATATCCAGGGTACTATATCTCCAGTGTATTGCCATAAATACCCTGGACCTGCTCTCAACATTAGCTTAGTTTCAGAAGCAATGTCACCATGTCCATCTCTCATAACACAAACTTGGAACAGAATTTTTTCTCATTTGGGAGCCTGAAATCAACACCCAATGAAAATAACTCTTCTGAATGTAAGGTCAGCATAGATCTGTGTTAAAAATTGTGGCCTCGTACAAGAGAATTGTTGATATATGTTATCTAGTCAGAAGACTTATTAATGACTTTTAATTGGAACAGATGTTTCCTTGAGTATTGAGATTGGGAAGGGAAGTCTTTCTAGATGTTATTTATCCCCAGCCACGAAGGGGAAGGGGGACATGGGAATGGGTGCTGTCCTTCCGTCAGTCAGTCCATCACGTTTCGTTTCAGGGGCAGAACTAAAAAACCTTTAGAGATATCTTAACCAAACTTGGCACAGAGATAGGTCTAGTTGTGAACTGGTGACTTTTGATAGTTTTTTAATTTTTGAAAAAAACATTTTTCGAGTACCCATGGCAACGACTTTGACTTAGATTGAAAATGGTGGTAGTGCTCCTTTCCGGAGCAGATAAACTTTGCACATAAAATGATTTAGTGGTAAACTAGTGCCTTTTAATAGTTTGCGATTTAAAAAAACTAAAAAAACTTCGAGTTTTCATAGCAACTGCTTTGACTTTGACTGAAAATGGCAGTAGTGCTTGTTTCTGGAGGGCTAATGCCTTGCACACAACCTGTCATGACACCTTGGTGGGGATATGAGTATTTCGTGCTTGTTATAATATTATATTCCCAGCTGTATTTGAGACGGTATGCAACAAAGTGAGTCTGGTGATATTGATTCTTGAAAAAGGGGGTAATTTGATTGGCCGGCTATTATTAGCATAATTCAAAGCAGACTCAAAACTAAACAATGGTGGCTCTGGCATCAGAGTATTTATTATTATTATTATTATTATAGAATGGAAGTATAATAGATTGAGGTGAATTCATCTAAAAAACCTTCCACTCCACTTTTACCTACTTAAACCTAAGTAACAAAATGATAAATTAGATGGATACACTTCAACATATTGCGTCAACAGGTGTGTCTATATTATGCTTGTTCAGGGCCACAAGTAAAACAATCTGGGCAACAGACAGAATTATTAATTTTTCGACATTTTCCACAATGCAATAGGTCATCTTATATTATCCGGTTATATTGGATTCATCTCAACTTCCCGGTATTTCGTATACCAATTTGCCACAACGTTCGTGGAGACTTTGCTCATTTCTTGAGGGAGGAAATGACGTCGGGATGGTGCAAGGAGGTCAAAACAGATCAATATTATAGACGTGCTGTCCAATATTGTGTATGCTTGATTGATGGGTATTCAGTTTGGAGGATAGAGTTGGTATTTCCCACTTACGAGGGTTATTATCCAAATCTTCCGGAGAGATGGATTAGGGCTCAGGTTGAGTGTTGTAAGTTTATCTTAATCAATAAATTAATGATTGACTTTAATCCTGATGGTGATTATGGCAAGCAATAGCTGGTGGGGTGAGGTGAAATTGGGTTTATGTCGCGTCCAAGATTATTGCACTAATATAGCGACGTGTATGCATGTGCGTGTGTGTGTGTGTGTGTGTGTGTGTGCGTGTGTGCGTGTGCGCGTGTGTGTGTCTTTTAACGTCTTATGGTATGACGCAGCTGGGGATTGAACCGGGCGGATGCTCTACCACTAGACAACAGAGGCAGTCCCAAGAATTAGGTACTGTGACTTAAAAGCATCATTGAATACTTGAAGATATCTGATTTCACTTACAAAATTGGTTTGGTCAGAAAGAAATGTTTTTTATGAGGAACATTTTAAAGGTTTTAGGATTCGATAAATTATTTGAATTTCTTATTTTTAATTTGTTATCAACTTGCAAAATGCAAATTCTATTGAGAGAGGGATGAAATATTTGGAACATGTACCTGTTACCTATTCGTCTTGAGGTTGAATCAGAAGTGTTTCAATAAGCTTGACTCATTTGAGGATTTGAGGGTCAAAATGGGTGTGGGACAACTCTTTGAATGGTACCATTCCACCAAACACATACCCATAAAAAAATATACTCTCCCTTGAAAATACGGTCTTGCACCTTTACGCTTAGGTCACTGAACATATGAAAGGTGAGCTTCAGTGCCGAGGTGCTATGATTTTAGCAATAAATGATGGGCGAGTGTTGTTTGTCGTACAATAAAACACTGCAAGGAGAATAAACCATGACAAGCGCAGCGTATATTGTACGATAAACAATAATCATGAGCCGTTTATTTCTTATGAGCTATCAACATTACGTACAGGGTCTTTAAGGATGTTAGTAAAAAGTACACACTTTAAAAATATTTACCCTTATTTAAATAATGATGACCTCCTGAATAGAATCTGACCACGGCAATGTTGAACATGTCCATTTTATGAACGGGGGTTAATTTGGAATTTCCCGCATATTCTCACACAATTTTCGTTGATTATGTGTACCTTTTCTCTCAGTACAGATGGTCATATCTCCCCCACCTTTGGAAGCGATCATTCGCCCATTGTGGTACCGAGCTACATCTTTGGGGAACAACTCACTAGACACTTCCCTCTCAAAATAGCATCCAATTCATGACATCATCAAGTTGCGTGCGCATGTACAAATTTTCAGAAATGTCATGACAGAACAGTGTTTCATCGTCCAATAAACCACGCTCTTCATTGTCCTTTTGGATTTATGGCGTAGCTATCTTATATTTTCACATATAAATGTCATTTTAAGTTCTCATTCATCCCTCTGAAATGATCTAACATTCTCCCCACAACCTCCCTATGTTAGTGAGAGTAATTCTGTGACCCCTGAACTCTTACATTATCTAGGGGCGGTCAGGTAGCCTAGTGGTTAAAGTGGTTCATCACGCCGAAGACCTGGGTTCGATTCCCGACATGGGTACAATGTGTGAAGCCCATTTCTGGTGTCCCCGCCGTGATATTGCTGGAATATTGCTCAAAGCGGCGTAAAACCACACTCACTCTTACATTATCTGTAAATAACTAAGTTGGATGTTTCAGTATGATCACAATACGAGACACAAAACTTGTCACTTGCATGATCGTGCTCGGGATAATTGAAATCTACCTCAGCTGTTTTATCCTGTAGCTTGGATGCTGAGTGTTGGGTGCCATAAAAACATGTTGAAAAATCAATATTAAGTAGACACTGCCGATTAAGAGGCATGGTCGAGGCAGGATAACGACCACTCCCAACCACAATAGCAATTTGTTCACAAAATGCTGTGTCCAGAAAGGTTCGAAAGTATGTCTTCGCCTGATTGAGCTTTATCTGTTCGTAAGCTTCCCTGAAGGATGCACCTTCGCATGCAACATTTGTGTTGATTGGCAGAGAACTAGAATGGTAAATGTTTATCGAGCGTGCAACGATTGTGTCAGGAAATAAAACAACGTCTGCGATGAGCGATGTGATTGGTTCCAATTTCTTGTAGTATTTTGATGCCATGACACTTATTGACAATGTGACGAATATGCATCCAAGCGTAATTATTGCTTCCAAGGACGAAATGGCTTCCACGCTGAAGGCCGCTCTTGACAGCAGTATGGACAATGTGATGAACAATGGCTCGCAAAAACAATGCAGTTGGTTTTCAAACCTGCCGGCAAGTTGCCATTAATGCCCATGGCGTGTTGGAAGCAGTTTTCACAAACAATACATGCCCTAGGACCCCAATTGGGGTAAATATGGACATGGCGGTACTTTATGTCATTGTCGATAGTGTCTTTGATGGGCTAGGAAAGATTTGCATTTTGACTGGAATTATCGTGTTCTCGTGTGTGAAGTGTTCTTATCTCTTTCGCTGCTGAAAGGGAGATTT